>NC_079211.1:129591439-129962273 GCF_029633865.1 Lampris incognitus
AAAAATACACAGGGGGTCCAGGACCCCAAAAAGGTTGAGAACCACTGGTCTAGACAAATTGCCTGCCATTGATGCCTCCATTGCTTCTCTGATAGTATCTCTGGATGAAGCCCTTAGACAGGATGCTCATTGTCCATGCCTGCAGTGTAGAATCAATGATGACCTCCTTACCAAGAGCTATGATATAGCAGCTCAGATGGGACATATTGGAAACTCTCTTTCCCACTTTGTTCTAGCTCTATCACAGACTCTCCAGACTGCTGGAGTTGATGCCTTGACACAGAGCCTGAGTGATGCTGCTTCACTCAAGGTGTTTGCTTTCGTGACCAGAGAGCCTGGCAGACTGATATTCACTTTAACCTTGGCCCGGCACCAAGTGTGGCTTGTCCAGTCCCTCTTGGCAGAGGGGTGCAGGAAGACAACGCTTCACACGCTGCATTCCAAGCCAGTTTGGGCCTGCACCCCAACAGGCCTTGGAGTACAGTGTGTAAGTGAACAAAGTCAGGCAACAGACTTACACTGGGCACCTCGACTAAACAAAGACACACCAGCACTCTTTGCCCTGCAGCCAGCACTCAGAGTCCCTCGAGAGCCAGACACCCTTCTTTTCAGCAGGTCCCCCTCCAACGAGTCCCTCCACAGGTTGCCTTTTGGATACCAAGGATAGAGTACTCAAACACAAGGCTCCTACCTACCAAACCCCCAAGCCGCCCAAAGGTCATGGGAGTCAAGACTGACTCCTAAAGTCCAGGCACCAGCTGTTTCTCCCCACAACATCAGCTGCTGGGAGGTCTTGATTTTGGACTGGGCGTTATCAACACTTTCCAAGGGATACAGTGTCCAGTTCAGGCATCATCCCCCAAAGTTTAACTGGGTCAGAATGACTGTTGTCAAAGACCCTCTGAGGTCTTTTGGTCTCAGGCGGGATCTTTTGATGCTTCTAAGGAAAGGTGTCATCGAATATGTAAAAAGTTCAATTCAATCAAGCGTGTTCCACTGAACTTATTTTCTTGTTCCAAAGAAGGATGGTGGCTTTCACCCGATCCTCAATCTCAGGTAGTTGAACCAGTTAATAAAGGTTCTTCATTTTCAAATGCTTTACACAGTGGATGTTCTCCAGGCTGTGTCAGACAGAGACTGGTTTAAAAGTATCGACTTGAAGGATACTTATTTCCATGTGCCAGTGACACCCCACCACAGGCAGTTTCTTCATTTTGCCTTTGACGGACAGGCGTACCAGTTCCGGATGCTCCCACTCAGGCTATCGCTTGCCCCTCAGATCTTTACCAGATGCATTGTTGCAGAACTTTCTCCTCTGCAGGTCAGGGGCATGCAGATTCTTCCTTACTTGTGTGATTGGTTGATATTAATTTAATTAGATCAGGCGAAGGGAACACTAGAGCCCTGTTTTCCATGGTAAACAATATTCTACAGCCACCGGACATTCTTGCACCTCACATGTATTCAATTGCTCAATGTAAACACCTCCATGACCTTTTTTAATGGCATAATTGAAAATATTCGTCATCAATCGCCCTTGTCGAACAATACCGCATACAGTTCACATCTTATTCACCATTCTATGTTCCCCTCTCTTCTTCACTATCTAGTTTTAAACTCTCTGTTGCTGAAATATCTGGTTTTATTCACAAATCCAAATCATCTACCTGTCAGCTAGACCCCCTTCCTACTCATTTAGTAAAAGCCTGTCTACCTTCTTTATCCTCTTTAATAACTGATATCATACATTCCTCCCTTACCTCTGGGCTTGTTCCCTCATCTCTCAAAACAGCTGCAATAACTCCAATACTCAAGAAACCTGGTGCAGACCCCAAAAATTTGAATAATTTTCGCCCAATCTCAAATTTACCATTTCTTTCAAAAAACACTTGAAAGATCAGTTGCATCTCAGTTACATGCTCACCTGATGCACAACAATCTGTTTGAACAATTCCAGTCTGGTTTTCGCTCCATGCACAGTACGGAGACAGCCTTGGTGAAAATCACTAATGATCTGTTGATGGCAACTGACTCTGGGCTCTTAACCATACTTGTCCTTCTCGACCTGAGTGCAGACTTCAATACCATCTCATATAACATCCTCCTAGAGAGATTAGCTTCCATTGGAATAACTGGCACCCCCCCCCCCCTTTGACTGGTTTAGATCATATCTGTCTGGCCACACTCAGTTTGTCCAACTTAAAAATTTGAAATCACAGTCCTTTCCTGTTACTAACGGTGTTCCTCAGGGCTCTGTATTTGGACCCCTCCTATTTATTATTTAGTTATTACCTCTTGGCCACATTTCCAGGAAATTTGGCATTCAGTTTCACTGCTACGCGGATGACACCCAGGTTTATCTATCCATCAAGCCTACCTCCACTCTTCCACCCACTTCCCTTTCTGGCTGCTTACTAGAAATTAAATCCTGGTTTTCAAAACTTAATAATGATAAAACCGAGGTCCTCATAGTAGGTACTAAATCTACTTTGGCTAAACCTGATAGTTATTCTCTAACTATTGACAATTCTATAGTTCCTCCATCACCTCAGGTTAAGAGTCTGGGTGTCATCTTGGACAGCACATTATTGTTTGAAGCTCACATCAACAATGTTACTCAGTCTGCATACTTCAACCTACACAATATTAATCATCTTTGCCCATCACTTACACTTAACAGCACCGCTATACTCATTCACACCCTGGTTACATCCCGTATTGACTACTGCAATTCTATCCTGTTTGGTCTTCCCCTCAAGTGTCTTCATAAACTTCAGTTGGTCCAGAATTCAGCTGCCCGTATCGTTACCAGAACTCCTCCATAGATCATATCACTCCTGTTCTTCAGCAACACCATTGACTCCTTGTTAAATACCGTATTGACTTCAAGAGCCTGCTTCTCACCTTTAAGGCCCTTAATAACATAGCTCCTTCATATCTTTCTGAACTTCTTCATATCCACATTCCCTCCCGCACTCTCAGATCCTCATCTGCTCTCCAACTCACTACACAATTGGCCCGCTTGACTACTATGGGGTCTAGAGCCTTTAGTCATTCTGCCCCCCACCCCCACCTATGGAACTCTCTCCCACAAGACATTCGCAACACTGAATATCTTTCAACCTTCAAATCCCATCTCAAAACATACTTTTTCAAACTGGCATATTCTGTCTGATCTACACTTCATTGAGTTTTGTGCTGATGATGATTTTATACTTATCTGTTGTATTAACTTTTTATTTTCTACCCTGCTTTGTTTTGATTTTATGCTGTCTGATACAGTGCTGCTTGTTTTTTGGGGTTTTTTTTTCTTAACTGTGTTCTGTAAGGTGTCCTTGAGTGCTCTGAAAGGTGCCCACAAATAAAATGTGTTATTATTATCATTATTATTAAATTTGCTCTTACCCGGGAGCAGGCAATCTGTGACACAACAACTCTTTTGGCCCTGCCCATGTCACCCAGCTGGAGCTCACTGTGAATTTTGCAGAGTTCTTTAGTTCCCAGTCAGCGAGTTGTGTTCATCGGTGTTGCCCTCAATTCAGTGTTAATGAGGGCCTTTACCTCTCCCCAGAGGGTGGATGAAATTCTCAACCTTTTGGAGAGGCACAAGGCTAACATACAGCCTATTGCTCTGGTGCTGGGTAAATTGACAGCAGCAATGGCAGTCATCCCTCTAGGGCTCCTTTCATTGCGCCCTTTGCAGATCTGGATCAACGGCCTGGGCCTTGACCCCAAGAGGTACCAAAGCAGGATGGTGATGGTCTCAAACCAGTGCCTTTGGTCTTTAGAACCCTGGAGAATCAAAGCTTATCTGTGCCACGGTGTTCCCTTGGGCTCACTTCCCTCCCCCTGGGAAATAGTGGTAACAGATTCCTCCCTCTCAGGCTGGGGAGTTATGTGGAACCACAGGGTATTCAGGGGGACCTGGAGTCCTCAGCTGCATGCAATATACTTAGCCCTTTCTGTCTTTCTTGGAGGGGAAACGTGTCCTTGTTCAGTCAGACAACACTTCAACAGTTTATCATGTGAACCATCAGGGGGGCACCAAACTCAGTCAGTCTCTGTGGGAGGCTCAGGGGCTCCTTCAATGGGCCTCACTTTGCCTTGCAAGTCTCGTGGCAATGCATTTACCAGGGGTGCAAAACAAGGCTGCAGACATGCTAACCCACTAGAAGCCCCCTCCAGGCAAGTTGAGACTGAACCCGATGGTGGTTCAGATGATCTAGGAACGGTACAGCAGAGCGGCGGTCGACCTGTTTTCTTCGGAAACATCGACACACTGTTTCTCCCTCTTGGAACCAACCAATCTATCGGGGCAGGATGAACTGGCACACCCCTGGCTAGACTGCCTCCTTTATATCTTTCTCTGTTTTCACTACTCATGCTGACACTTCACAGAATAGACAGATGCAACCACACAGTGCTGCTGTTGATTTCATACTGGCTGGGAAGGGTATGGTTTCCTGTGAGCTTTCATCTTCTCAACAGAGTGCCTTGGCCTCTCCCATCAAGACAGGATCTTCTGTCAAAGTTAGGGAGGCACATTTGGCATCCTCTCCCATCAAGACAGGATCTTCTGTCAAAGTTAGGGAGGCACATTTGGCATCCTCACCCGGATTGCCCTCAGATGCAAGTTCGGACCCTGAGGGGCCAGGCTTGCTACTGAGTTCTTGCGATGCTGTGGCTGTGGTCCAGACCATACTTAATGCTCGAGCATCCTCAGCTAGGGTGCTGTATGCCAACAGGTGGAAACTCTTTTTCAGTTGGTACAAGTATCACGTGTGGACCCAGAACGTTGTTCTGTACCTATATTGCACAAATATTTGCAGATGTTGTTGGATAAGGGGCTCTCGGTCTTTACTATTAAGGGATATGCTGCTGCCATCTCAGCTCAACATGTTTTGGTGGATGACTGAACTGTAGGGTCACATTCTTTGGTGAGCTGTATCCTGAAAGGTGCTCTCCAGTTGCAAGCCCCCACATGTTGTACTGGTGCTTTCATGGGATTTGCCTATCATCCTAGAAACGTTATGTTCCCCCACCATTTGCGTCCCTTGAATGGGTTGATTTCAGATGGCTGTCTGGTAAGACTGCATTTCTCCTTGTTGTTGCATCTGCAAAGTGAGTTGGTGAGCTTCATACCCTGTCCATTGCCAGGGACTCTTTGCTTTGAAATTCTGATGGGTCTGGGGTTATCATATGGCCCAACCCTTCATTGTTTCCTAAGAGGCTTTCAGCTTTTCACATCAATCAGCCTATCAATTTGGCAGTTTTTGCTCCGCAGCCAGGGGCGGAGGAACTGCATCCTAATATCAGTCTACTTTGTTCTTCTCGGGCTCTGAGATAGTACATAGATGTGTCGGCTGGGTTCCGTAAGTCTGATGCACTCTTTGTTTGTTATGGAGGGCACAGGAAAGGTTGCGCCTTGTCTAAACAGATATTCTCAAACGTTGTGCCTTGTCTAAACAGAGATTCTCAAACTGGGTTGTTGATACCGTATGACAAGCATACAGGCTTAAGGGCCTCCAGGTCCCCCCTGTGAAATGTCATTCAACCAGGGATGTCTCCACTTCTTGGGCTATCTTGAAGGGTGTTTCACTGAGTGACATCTGTGCTGCGCCTACTTGGGCTTTTTCCTGTACCTTTGCCCACTTTTACAGAGTTAACACGGCCGCCCCTCACCCTGTGGCAACAGGGGTCTTGTTTGCTCCTTCGGCCTGCACGGTGAGCCGCAGGCACGATTCCTTGTGACCTTGTTGGTATGGGTTATCCAAGTATTACATACCATCTGGTGGTCAGGAAGAATAAAATATAATAAGAGTTATGAATGTAACTATGGTTCTATGAATTCTGGATGAGCACCAGAGTTTATTGTCACTCAGAATCTTGACGAGAAGATTCTGTAGGAGACAACTGCTGGGGGCCAGGCCCCTTTATTGGGTTGCTTGTGTCACCCGTGGCACACGTGTGACTTTGTTGATATTATGTCTCGACCTCCTGCACATGCACACGATGCATATCCAGGTATTACATACCATCTCTGTCGGTCATACAGAATTCATAGAATCTTAGTTATATTCGTCTTGATGCATGCTCAGTAATACAGGTAAGGAAATCACAGAAAGTCCAATCCTCTGTGAATAGTACACCTGGCCATTGTAAGTCTAGTTAATGGTCACAGAAATTTGCATATGAAACTGATCGTTACTGTTTATAAGGGTGGGAATACCTGCAGTCAGTTGAAACTGAAGAAGTCACTTAGATGAGTGATGAAACATTTCTCCCATTAAATGTTGTGTCCAGATGAACTGATTCAACTTCTTGTGACCTAGTTACATTCATAACTCTCTTCCTGTTTGTGCCCAATGAGGTAGAAAAACCAGAAAAAAAGGAAAAAAATTTCAGAAAAAAACCCCCTCTCAGATTGAGATTTCTTAGTTAAAAGGAGCACATAGAGTTGCAGCTTCTATAGATGTGAGTACTGCACATTAGTCTTGTGCTGGTTTTGCCAAGAGAAAATCACCCAACTGTGAAGCCATTGTTATCAGCCAGTAATTTATTGTATCAAGATGTAAGTATTTTATCATTACATGATGTAAGGGGGCAGAGGCATCACGAGAGCTCTTGTGTGGCTTAATGGCATTTTATGCCAGCATTCATTGTACTGTTCATTATGAAGAGAGAGAGAGCACTTTCCCTCCCTGTAAAACTGCAATTAATTAGAGTAGCCTTTAACTCACATAATGAATTTATTTATTTACTTTTCAGCCCTCATGATGTGGCTGGAGTAAGTAATTCCCATAGGTATTAAAACTGTTAGACTTTGTGCTCAGGTCAGATCTCATCGGCTCCACTTGGCCATTAAATCCCTTCTGTTGCCACACTAACATTGGTATAAACAGTTTTAATAATTCATTAAAAGATAATTATCAGAAATGGAATATAGACGTTATTGTTGGCACATAAGAGCCAAGGCCAAGTTAACTCATGGTTCTGAATACACAGCTGTCTGTATTAAAGGCTCCACTGGGAGGTTTTGTGTCCTAACTAAGTACAAAGAAACTGTTGTATATTGTGAGTTGTTGTTTTTTTTCTTAGGATAAGATACTTCCCTGTGCTTGCTCTCTTCTGTAGGAAAGTTATTCAATTCAGCTGCCCCCAAAGTTATCTCTTGTGGTGCAGGAGGGGGGCATTATGTTGAAAGGATTGTTTGGGGGTATTCAGAACCCTTACACTTTGCAGCACATAGTCAGTACATTTGTTAGTGATTAACCAAAGTTTGTCACGGACAGTGGACTGAGTTTGAGGGCTTTAAAAAAAAAGGGGAAAAAAAGTACAACCATCAAGGATTTCCACAAGTAATGTTGTTTATCTTCCAGTCTTAAGGAGGGACCAAGTTGGATGATGGGTCAGATTAGGGAAGGAGGCCAGGCCTCCTGCTCTACTGGTTAAGTCATGGGGCTTTCATAATAATTCCCAACATCCACGTGATGTTGGCCCCCTCCCTTTCACTCTAGTGTGAGCATACAACTTTTCAATTAGCCTGCCTGTGCCAACCTGATGCAGCGAGGCGGCGTTAATTGACTTCCCTTCCCTGTGAGCATTTTAGCAGCGCTGCGCCACATTCTCGACCCTCTGCACTCACCTTTGACTATTTCTCTCTGTCCTGCTCTCTGTTTCCCTCAGCTCAAACCACAATCGTTGGCCTCTTCTATCATAACATGCACAGCTACTACAAAGAGATCAGCCCAGTCAAAACCAGGTAAGAGGAAGGGGATAATGGGACGACAGCCAGTATGAGCTGATCAGACTAATAAAAAAAAACACATCCCGAAGTCATCTTTATGTTCCCAATTTTTCATAAATACATATATTTTTGCAAAGCATCAATTGAGAAACACAACTGTTTCTAAAACTATAATGTTTTAGTTTAGTTTTGTGTTGGTATGCAACTAGTTAGGAAAATGTGCACTAAAAAAAAATTTTTTTAGGGAAACACCAGTATCTTTTTTTTTATCCTAGACTCTATTTTTCTACTGTTTGGATTCAAAGTGAGTGATGTGAAGCAGAATCTTTTAAATAGATTCAGTATTGAGCAAGCTCACGTCAGACGACTCCTGCACACCAAGCTGAAATGTAATCCTTTGGGACAATAGCACTCACCAAATAATGTCAACAGGCTCAGCTTGTTTTGAGAAGTGTCTGAAAAAAAAACCTTCATTGTGAAAAGACAATCCCAGTACAGTCAGTGAGTCAGTGAGTCAGTCAATTGCATTTTCTTTTTTGCACTTCTCTCTGACTCTCTTACGCTTCTGTTGTCTTCCTGCAACAACTCACTCCTGTTGAGTTTACGGAGCTAGACTTCTGCTCCAGGTTAGAAATGGATTGATATCTATAGCTATATATAAAACTTTGTTAAAAGAAACACTCAACAGTGGGAAAAGTGTTCAACAAATAAGGAGCAAAATAGTCCATATATATATATATATATATATATATATATATATATATATATATATATATATATATATATATATATACGTATATATACGTATATATACATATATATACGTATATGTGTATATATACATATATGTATATATACACGTATACGTATATATATACGTATATATACGTATATATACGTGTATACACACACACACACACACACATATATATATATATATATATATATATATATATATAAAATCCAGTGAGACAAGTAAATTCTTTACGAGACAGTACAAGCCTGTTTCATGCCATAAGCAATCATCAACTGTCAATAAAGCTACATGGGAAAGAACATACCATTTACTCCCTCATCATGCACATCACGTGCACAACATCCAATGGGGAAGGGAGAGGTGCGACATTCAAAAATTCAAAAACGTGTGATTGCTAACAGTCCAGTAAGGGGGTGGGGGGTGTTGGTATTTGTCTATTGGCATGATTTATTTATAATTACAAAGTAGGTGCTTATATCTATGTCTGCAACTGCTGGCCAATTCATTCCTGTTATTAAATGTGGACATTTCTGGTTTGCAAATGATAAAATATTTTTCAGTTAGACATAGATTGCACATTTTACTGCTTTGTTCTTTGAGAGGATTTTCCAGATGGTTGAATAATTAATGTTTCTGTCCGCCAATGACCAAATA
The DNA here is from genome assembly GCF_029633865.1 of Lampris incognitus. NCBI lineage: Eukaryota > Metazoa > Chordata > Actinopteri > Lampriformes > Lampridae > Lampris > Lampris incognitus. The sequence continues at coordinate 129,600,598 of NC_079211.1, forward strand.
TAACGGCTTAAAGATGTTACATTCTTTAAACAGTTGTTTCTAAAGCTACGCATGTGTGCATTAAACCTCTTTTTGAATGTTCCCTCTGTTAGACCGACGTATGTCTCTGTTTTGCTGTTGTCATTTCTAGTCACCGTTGCTTGGTAGATACCTCTTTTCACCTGGCATTTTCTTTCGAGGGGGCATGAGTCGTTCACACGGCAGTTGCAGTTGGGGAGCCCAATTGTGATGAAGGTGTCATTGATTTGTTCATAATTCTTGTGTTGTGGGACGATATTATTTGTTGAATGTTAGGCATGCAGCTGTAACTAATTTTGATGGTGTTCCTATTGAATATCTTCCTCAGTTGATGGTCCGGGGTAAGGCACTTATCCAAAAGTTCAAAAAACTGCTTACCAATGTTTGTGGCCATAGTATCACTGTAGGGGGGGTTGTACCAGGTGATGTTTCCTCTTCTGCTATGTTTGTTGGTTTCTGGCAGTCAGTATTTAACGGTGGGTTGTACTTGATCTTAAAATTGTAGCCGCTCTTTTGTAATGCATCTTGGTATGGGGGTGTAGCTTCATTGAAGATGGACTCATTAGATGATAATTTTGAGAGACTTCTATACTTTTTGGGATGTTCTTCAAGATGGAGGGTGGGTGATTGCTTTCTCTATGGACATACTACAGCGTGTTGTTGGGCTTTATGTACGGCTTGGCTTGTATGTTCTGTTCCTAAGGTCCATTGAGATGTCCAGAAAGTCCATTTGGTTTTTTGTTTGCTTCAGTTGTGATTTTTAGCCCATTGTTTGAAAATATTTTTCATATTAGTGTCTTAATTTGCTCGACCTCTCTTGGTGTTTTGCTACAAACTGCTAGCCCATCATCCCTATAGAGTCCGACATTGATGTCTTGGTCTTGTAGTTGAGATAACAAATATATTCCAATTAGTTCACAAGTTTCTGCCCTGTCGAAGCTGCCCATGGTTACATCAAATTTGCTATTACCTTTTTTTATGCCATGGGTTTCACTGTGTGTTTAGCAGCTAAATCAATGGCTTGGTTAGTAACTCTTTGCTTATGGAGGGGTAGAACTCGCAGATATCAAAACATATAAATTTGCAGTTCTTCTTGTCATCTTTGTTCCTAAACCATTCTAATACTTGGTCCATGTTTTTCCATTGGTTTACAGGGACTTTTTTCAAGATTTGATCGTTCATGTTTTCGATGATTTTTTCTATAAGCACCTATTGTGTAATTATAAATAAATCATGCCAATAGACAAATACCAACCCCCACCCCCCACTTGGCCATTAGCCATCACATGTTTTTTAATTTTTTGAATGTAGGCACCTCTCCCTTCCCCGTTGGACATTGTGCACCTGATGTGCATGACGAGGCAGTAAATGGTATGTCCTTTCCCGTGTAGCTTTATTGACAGCTGATGATTGCTTATGGCATGAAACAAGCTTGTACTGTCTCATAAAGAATTTACTTGACTCACTGGATTATTTTTCTCCTTATTTGTTGAGCACTTTCCCTACCGTTGAGTGTTTCTTTTAATAAAGTTGTGTATACACACACACACACACACATATATATATATATATATATATATATATGTGTGTGTGTGTGTGTGTGTGTGTGTGTGTGTGTATGTGTGTATGTATGTGTGTATATATATATATATATGGGCAGCACGGTGGCGCACTGGTTAGCGCAGTCACCTCACAGCAAGAAGGTCAATCAATCAAGTTGCATTTTATACAGCGCTTTTCTAGCTGCAACAGCCACTCAAAGCACTTTACATTTCAGGTCAAATCTGAATTTCAGACACCTGTTATAGTAGAACATAAGCCGTTTTCTATTCCCTGGGCGCTGCACAGCAGCTGCCCACTGCTCCTAGCTACACAGGTCCTTGGTTCGAGCCCCGGGGTAGTCCAACCTTGGTGGGTCATCCCGGGTCTTCCTCTGTGTGGAGGTTACATGTTCTCTCCGTGTCTGCATGGGTTTCCTATGGGGGCTCCGGTTTCCTCCCACAGTCCAAAGACATGTAGGTCAGGTGAATTGGCTGTACTAAATTGTCCCTAAGTATGAATGTGTGTGTGTGTGTGTGTGTGTGTGTGTGTGTGTGTGTGTGTGTGTGTGTGTGTGTGTGTGTGTGTGTGTGTGTGTGTGTGTGTGTGTGTGTGTGTGTGTGGGCCCTGTGATGGCCTGGTGGCCTGTCCAGGGTGTCTCCCCCCCTGCCGCCCAATGACTGCAGGAATAGGCTCCGGCATCCCCGCAACCCTGAGAGCAGGTTAAGCGGTTCAGATAATGGCTGGATATGTATATGTATATGTGTGTGTATATGTGTGTGTGTGTGTATGTATGTATATATATATATATATATATATATATATATATATATATATATATAAGGCTCTTTAGACTGCTCTCTTAACATTCTAAGCCGGTTAGTGCCAAAAAAAAAGCGTGCTATTATCCCAAAGGATTACATTGAAGCTTGATGTGCAGTAGTACGCTGAAATGCGTTTGCTCAATATCAAATCAATTTAAAAGACTCTGCTACCCATCACTCAGTTTGACTCCTAATGCTATAGAAATAGGGGTTAGATTAAAAAATATCGGCGTTTCCCCTTTAACTGCAAGTCAAAAAGCATTTCTCAAATGATCTTTGATGTTCAGGAACTAAGTTCACTCCGCATCAGCCAGAAGCACTTCCTGTGTTGGAGGATCAGGTCCCCTGGTGCAGAGGCGCCCTTGTTTCCTGAGTCGCACAAAGGCCGATGCTGGGGGCCAGGCTCTTATCTGTGCCCCTGCCCGTCTATCTGTGCCCCTGCCCGTCTCATCTCACCACTCAGCCTGCACTGACTGATACACCCTGCTATTAGCTCCAAAAAAATCCATTTGGCCCCTGCAGTTGCTCTGCCATTACCGGGCTAAAGCTGCAATGTTTATTTTTACATGGCCTAGGTAAACAGTCAGTAATAGACCTGTTTTTCCTCCTCGTACATGGTATAAGTCAGAAGAAAAGCCATTAGGCGGTCCTAAAACTGAGACGTTAAGTCACATAGTTTGTATTTGAGGAGGAGCTTCATGATTGACATCTTCTTCTCTTTTTTTTATTTTAAGAACGTCCATGTTCATTTCCTCAATAGATGAGAATGTGTCTTCATATCATAATAGTACTTTTTGCCATTCTTGTGCCACATATCTGTTGACCTTAACGAAAATTACACAACAAAGCATTTGTAACTGAGAAAGATTTCACGCTACTGTTCTTGAGCACTGTATGGTACTTATAGTAGCAGATTCATCTCTATCTCCCTGTTTGTATTTGTCCCCATGTCTCAACTGATCTCAGTCTCCCTGTGTTCTTCGTTTCTCTGTGTCTACCACCCCGCTCTCTCCCTCCGCCGCTTTATCTCTGTTTCTGTGTCCATTTCTATCTCTGTCCCTTTTTTTTTTTTTTTTTTGCTCTTGGTTTTTCCACTATATCTGTCTTCCTCTCTCAGGATTAACAAGGCAGCTAACTTTAGGGATCATAAAATCCAGGTGGCCAGTTGCCTCATCTCTCTGAAGGTGGAGCCCTCACCGGCCCTGTCAGTAAACCTGTCTGGTGCACCGCTCATTAAGATTGTCCTCACTCATGTCCTGGTAAGAGTCTAACACTAAACACTGCCCGTCTACAAAGCAAAGCAGTCTTTCTCAGCGGAGTTGTGTCTATATCAGCGAGTCATTAATATCAGGAAGCCGCTGTGCTAATGTTTTCCAAATCACAAAAAAAGTTGTCGGTGTGGGGCATTTACCTTATCATCTCGGTTTGATTGCGGTTGGACATGCTCACATGAAATCCATCAGCTCTATTTTTGGTCTCCTGTTATGCAAGACAGCGAGTGTCTATCACAGATGGAGGCTCATACAGATGAGCTCTCACCAACACAAATAAGGAAGCCTATTTTGGTTTTCATTAGCCCTTTTAAATTTTCCCTCACAAAGCATGTGCGTTTCCAGAAAACCAAGTGATTATGGAGATTTGAGCGAATGCTTGGGGCCCTTTGAAAGGAACAATAACTTGCCATTATGAACAACATGCTTTTTCTCCTCTATGTTGTGGCAGGGCATTTAAGGATGTTTTGCCAGTTTTCCATGGGAAATATATCTAAAGCTCATAATGAAAGTTAACTTATAAAATGTGTGTTGCTTGCCTCCTTCTTAAAGTCAGAAATACAACACAGGCATAGATGGGTTTTTTTTCATCGTTTTAACCTTGATAGGAGTGTGAATTGCAAGTCAGTTCTACCAAAATTAACTGTGTTGATATCATGCTAATGTGTCATATGATATCCATTTTAAAATCACTCAGCCTAGACAATTCATTTAATCTCTAAGAAAGTAAAAGTCCTTGTTTCTGTTGTAGGGCATCACCATACGTTTTTGTTTTATTATGTCCTCACTCTGAAGAGCACAAATGAAAACCATGCAGCTTCAGGAAACCATGGCAATAATGCTTTGTTTGCCTTCATTCTCCCCGGTGAAATAAATGTTTATGCTACAATTATCTGGCCTGGTTCCTGTGACAGTGATTACTGTGTTTGCTTTAGCAGACACCATGGGAGAAGGCTGTGTTATGCCGGAGTGCTGGAGATGCTCACCAGTACTGTTGCATGTTGACTCAAGGTGTTTCTGTTTTAGTTGGACTGCCTTTACTTGTGAACTAAGGATAAATCAGTGTTTTTACACACACACACACACACACACACACACACACACACACACACACACACACACACACACACACACACACACACACACCAGTGTTGTAGTCGGGTTACTAAACCTCGAGTCCGAGTCGAGTCTTGAGTCCCCACTGTTCGAGTCTGAGTCCCAAAAGAAGAGTCTGAGTCGAGTCCGAGTCAAGTCCCCATTACCTGAGTCTGAGTCATCAAGGTTGAGTCTGAGTCAAATTTCAAGATGGGCTCCAGTGCTCCACTCTTGCACTGTAAAAAAGCTGACACACAAATTAAAAAAGGTCTACATTTAACAAAAATGACACAGCTGTCACCATTTCAGAGGGAGTTTACTTACTTTGTGACACAATAGCCAAACAAATGCACTCACAAGCATGTGCACACACACCAGTGTTGTAGTCGAGTCACTAAACCTTGAGTCCGAGTCGAGTCTCGAGTCACCGGTGTTCGAGTCCGAGTCCAAGTCTGAGTCATCAGTGCTCAAGTCCAAGTTGAGTCACGAGTCCTGAAAATCAGGACTCGAGTGGGACTCAAGTCCGAGTCCTGGACTCGAGTACTACAACACTGCCACACACACACACACACACACACACACACACACACACACACACACACACACACACACACACACACACACACACACACACACACACACACACACACACACAGTGTACCCCATTACAAATAAGGTTAGGCAGTTATACCTATTACAAAGACTCACTTGATTGGAATGTACTCTGCCAACATACTTCTTTTCAACTGAAGTCAGTCTTTATAGCTCGGACCTTGATTCATCTTTAGAAGTTGCATCATAATCTGGCCCTTTTTGCTTTAAGTTGTAATCATGTGCAGATTAAAGGTCGTTTTTGCTATTACTGGTCTGCCGCGTAGACCTGTTGATGGATTTGGTCAGAAAGGGACTATTTTTGGAATTTTAATGTCTTTGGCAGCTGTTGGATACTTATCACGCCCCCATACACCCCCACCCCATCCCACCCCTCCAAACTTGCAGGGCAGGGAGAGCTGCTCACGCAGTATGGCGCAGACCTTTCCCGTCATTGTTTACGGCGCTCTTTACTGTCTGCACAAGTCAAGCCCCAAAAAGGCCTCCCTGCGGCCATTGTCCAGCTTCCAGGAGTAAGTGATTTGTGATTGACCTCTCTGTTTAACTCTGAAGAGTAGCCCCAGAGAGTGGACCGGCACCCAGTTACTTCATTAAAACGTAGCGGGGGAACTGTCTCAGAGGCAGAGCTCTGTCAGCGCCCCTGTGTTTCTTAGTTCTCTTTATGCTGTCATGGTTACAACAGGCTCTGTGTACTTCTGTCTCATACAAATGGTCACCTACTAAAGTCCAAATAAGCAGAGGCTTTCCGCCATCTATCTTCTCAATGTGACGCCTGCCATGACGAAATGTGATCTATCGTGTATTGATGGAATCGGTGAAACTCATCAACCTCGAGTTGTGGCAGGTAGCAGCCGCTCGCGGAAGGTCAGAGCCGCGGGAACAGCGTCTGTATGACCTTGCTGTGTTGCAGGATGCTGTCTGAGTGCTGCAAAAAAACAGCATGTCTAAATAAGACTGACAGTCTTACAATCACCCAGAAATATTTTATCATCTTATTTCAAGTATCATTTACTCACCCAGAACTGACTGGAAGATGATTTATGATTTCACAATATTTATCTTGTTTCAGGAAATTCTTACATGTTTGGTATATATCTCACTGCACTGTCAGTACAGATGGGGGGGGGGGGTCAATTCCGTTATGTGTCGCGATTCTTTTGTGTGGCGATTCATGTATCACCACACTGACTCCAAAATCGATTTTTTTTTATTAATTAAGCAAATGTAGCTTTTTTGTTTACTTCTAAGTTAAATTTTATACTGTTGTATTTGAAGCTATTTTGTACTGTTTAAATGCCGCCCTTGGTTTTTGAGGGGGAAAGAATAACTTTATAAGGAGGAGGCTATATTAATTACTCTTGTTCAATTAATAGGTATAAAGCTTTAGAGGAATAACTCAACTTTATTACATGGTTCAAGGTTTTAAAATTGCAACAAAAAATAGGAAAATCTTGTAATATCAACTAAAGATATATGTTTATAGAATCGTGATACTTACAGAATTTCAATACAAATCAAACCAACACCTGGGTATCGTGATAATATCGTATCGGGCAGTCCCTGGTAATTCCCATCCCTAGCCACCGGGTTATTTTGCTTATTTTGGAGATTTTTGTACTTGAATACACTAATTTGTTACTCAGTTTGGACTTCGCATTTTTTCAGTGACTTCACCAAACACTCCAGTGAGGTCATGGCATTCCCAGCTGCCTGGGTCACATTCAGGGTGGGGCCATTGGGATTGTATGGAACAGGTCTGATACCCAGAAAAGGTGTTTCCATGTTTGTCAGAGGCCCTCATGGCTTTCTCACGCCATTCTCCAATCTTCTGATTGGAGCCTGGCTCCACCGGTAATTTATTACCACTGTTCAATGCTGGTTTGGTGTGATGGTGTGAGAGGGCCCGAGGGGGGGGGCATGGGCATTTGGGGTTTGTAGTTAAACATTAATACATACATAAAAACTCTGACACCTCTTCCTCTTTCTCCTCGCTCTCTTCTCCGCTCCTCTCTGTCCTTCAAAGCATCACAGTGATGGTATGAAGTGAACAAATGGAAAGATTGATTTCACGAGCAGAGCATTTTTTTTCTTTTCTTTTCTTTTTTTAGGGTCAAAACTGAAAGGATTTAAAAAACAGATTTTGACAAGCAGGACCTGACTTTACAGGCTAATAAAGCCATGTGTTAGTTTGGCAGCTCCTTAAGCGGGGCCAAGGAGAACAGAGGAATGGGGAGTAAGTACTGGTGGTTTCTGACTGTCCCTCATAGCAGGGTTAGGGTCAGTTCAGGGTCAGTAAATCTTAATTAGAACTAAAAATCCCATTACGGGAACACCGTTGTCATTGTCAGGCCTTTCTGTAAAGATTGAACATAAGAGCATTTTAGGCAGAATATTTTAAACTCTGAACAAACTGTAGTTGCTCAATGGATTTAAGTTGATAGTGAATCGACAGCGGCATTTCCTAACACATATCACTGATGTCTGTCAGTTCAAGTACTGCCAGTTGAATATTTGAGAAATATCTATTCACAGGCTGGATTCTGTTTTCTTCAGTGGGAAATCAGCCATCAGTTCCATCATAATTTAAAAGGCATAGAAAAGGGTGGGCTTTGCAGGGGAATGAGGAATAGAGGTCAGGGAAGAAAAGGAGTTCGGGTGCTTTGTGATTTCAAAGACGTCTAGACTGGCCGGAGCTTCCTAATAAGTGAGGAAAATAATGGGATTAATTGTTCAGCAATTATGAAAATAAACACACAAGGACTATTTAAAACTTTCTGATACCCGACAACATGCTAAATCACGTGAGCCCGTGCTGGTATCAGTCCTTTCTGCCACAATAATAACCACTCTTTATTGCCAGGCTTTTTATAACTCAGAGCACACGCCCAACCTAAATGTTGTGGGTTAGTTCCACCCCCCCCCCATACACACTTTCTTAACCACCCAACCCACCCATTTGCCAAGTTTTACACACACACACACACACACACACACACACACACACACACACACACACACACACACACACACACACACACACACACACACACACATAGAAATGCATGCACAAGACTGTATGAGCCAACATGCTGATCAATCACAGATGGAGGTCTGGCTATTGCTTTCCTCCTCTCTGGCCAATAGCTTTGCATCAAGAGTCTTTCTTGAGCACCCCTCCCCCTTAACCTCCCCCTCCCTGCTACTTCCATATCCCCTCCACCACCACCACCGCCGCCACCTCCTGCTACATGCTGGAACAAATGGAGCTCTGGTTTGACTCCCAGGGACTGTAGAAAAAGGCCCTGGCACCATTTCTCTCCATATCACCGTTTCAGTCTCTCTCATTCCAAATACTTTTAGAGGGCTCACTAGCTGGTTATGCGAGTAGGAGGGGAACACCATCCAATTAAGGAATATTTTGTTCCAGTCACCCTTGGACAATCTAACAAGACTTTGCAAACATGATGTGGCCAGAAACCAGAGCAGCAGAACTCAAATTAGGAATGAAGTATGAGTGGCTTCATGCACAAGACATTGGGGATAGTCACGGGACTAATACAAATTAATTTGAACGTTTAGTCTTGTTTCCATTTGAGAATTATTACGCCTGATCATGGGAATTTTCTTTCTGTAGAGAAAGTAATTTAGAGGTCAAGGAATATTGTCTGTGTGTTGTGTTTGTTGTTCGGCAACCGAGGTTATTTGCTCTGGAATTTCAGCAAATTTCGGAGACTTCCCTTGCAGTACCCACCTTACGAAAACAACCTCACAAGCTTTGTAATTGTCTCCAGTTTCCTTTTCTACCCATCATGCCTGTCAACATGAACATAGTTGTTTTGTGTCTACCAGAAAAACTGAGCCGAGACTACAGCTGCATGTCTTATTACATTTCCCTTGATATCATGACCTCAACTCAAGGCCACCAGTTGTGTTGTCCGGCGTTGCTTCAGCTCATTCCTCCACATGTTGTGCGTGAACACACTTGTTAGAAACTGCGGTGTGTTCAGATGCCTGTCTGTGATGCCCTCCTGTTGCGGTGCTGAGATAAGTGCCCTGTTGCACATAGTGGCTGCTGGTAAATGGGCTGTTCCTGTGTTAAAGTCGTGATGTGTTTGTGGCCAAAGTTTTCTCTGACATCCGTATCAACAGATTGCTGTTCCGCAGATATTTTCCATTTTGACACTGTCAAATTTACATCTTCTGACCCCTGACTAGATTGTAAAGGTATTTTTTTCAAAAATGAACAACCCTGTAAGCGACACGAATTTTAAGTAGTTTTCTCAATTAAAGGTGGTCTTGTAATGGATGTTAGGGGTTGTTGTTTTTTTTAAAGACTGAGTCCAGTAAAACTCGTATTTTCCAATCTCGGTGTATTTTTTAACAGGTTTGTCAATTTAAAGTTACATAAAATGTTAGTACTGCTGGTTTTGTGACAATATGAAATCCCCTTGAAAATCTCTCCTGGTTGTCAACATAATTAAACCGTTTCAGAAAACCAATATGCTTCCATTAATGAATTACATCATCTCATACCTTGATTTGTTTGGACAATCAGTAAATTGTCATCCTCAACCAGTTGGTCTGTTTTCCAATAATTGCCTAGCAACATCACGCGAGTTAGCGAGCTAGCTAGATATCAGTAGAGTCTCTTGAACTCAGGGCCATGTCCCCTCTAACCTCTGGAGAACTGGCTATGCTCGGAGAGGGTGTGCTAAAACAATTATAAAGAATAAAAGTATGCTTCTGCAGCTTAAAAATGACACTCCTAATGTTAATATTTCAAAATAAAACTTGTCTGACTGAATTAAAATCATTGCACTGGACTTGGATCTTTAAATTGGACAGATCATCTCTGTGCTAATGCTAACCTGATGCACAGCCCTTTGTGCTCTGTCTTTAATGGATACTACTCTTTCTTGTGTGTGTGTGTGTGTGTGTGTGTGTGTGTGTGTGTGTGTGTGTGTGTGTGTGTGTGTGTGTGTGTGTGTGTGTGTGTGTGTGTGTGTTTTATGACAATAGTTTATCAAATCTTTGTTCCATTAGGTTTTAAACGTACAAATCAAAGGAATGCTCATTGTAGCCTTATGTAATGTTTGGTGCACATGGTGAGAATGACGGATTCTAAGCTGAGATGTGATGCTCTAAATGGGCCTGGCTGGCAGCTGTTTTGTTTTGAGAAGATATCCTCCTTACACACAGTTCAGAGAGTACGTTCCAAATTAAACTTTGGCTTTTGGTATGCTTGGATATTTTGGAGGTTTGCAGGGGGAAGATAGTTCACTCTTTTGCATTTACGGCATTGTGCAGTTTTTTTTTTTCTGTGGATTTTATATTTAGAGTAACCATAAATTTTATTCAGACTCCATTCCTCCTGAAATATGCGTTGCTGCTCATAAGTCTATACTTCATTGTGTCTGCGCTGGATTGTAGGACTACTTTAGCCTACAAAGAGGATGAGATGTGAGTTTCATGAGTTTCACTTTGGTTTAGATTAGACTGACTTTACAGTCCCCTGTAGAGGAAGATGTCTCCTGGCTTTCATTGTACATACATTATTAACAGTCAATCACTGATAATTTTTATTTTGATATTTGTCTGAAAATCAATGTCCAAAATATTACCAGACTACAAACTGAATGCGAAGTAATCATACTTATTTTTGGTCTGTCTAGCAACAGAAATAACTTTTGTCTGGCTTCAGTTTTTAAGAGAGTTAAAAGTTTTTAAAAAATACTATATGCTGTTGGTGAATTCATGGCTTCAGGTTATCTCTAAGATCTCCAATGAGAGCTCTCTTTTCTAAAGTTATAACTACTGAGCTAAAAAAAAGTGTCGAGTACAAAAATAAAGCTGTCTTAAGATAAATATCAGTTTCAATAATGTGGTCCAGAAATTTCCTGAAGATTCAAATGTTGGGCAAATTGTGTGTGCGTGCGTGTGTGATTGTATTTGAGTTCATGGATATAACTGTATATGAAATGGTGATTGGCATGGAGCCTTCTCCATCTTCACTTTATTTACAACTTATTTGAGAACCAGCTGTCAAAAGCTAAGATTTAATTTGGCCCTGAATAGTCTAATGTCTTGGGATCTGAAGAGCCCTGTGCTGTCAGTGTTTGGTAAAACTAGCTCAGCCACAGAGTGGGCTTGGCTACCAACTCTGCCAGTCACAGGAGGTCTGGAAGACACCACAGAAAAGAAAGGAGCTCTTTGAGTTTATACAAATTACGGGGTATGTCATGTAAGGCTTATGTGCACATGTGATGCGTGTGAGTGTGTATTTTCATTCTTCATCATTCTGCCTGTTAGGCTCAACACTGTTGTTACGAAGTAAATGGACATTTGTTTTGAAATATAACATCGATATCAAATCGCAGGCCGTTTCTCTTGCAGGCAGAGTGGACATTGAGCATTCACCATGACATCAGATTGGTGGGTGTGGGAAAGGGGCTGTGGAGGGATGTGAATGTGTGTGTGTGTCTTGCTATTAATTCTCAATATATTCTGTGTGTGTATGTGTGTGTGTGTGTGTGGGCCCTGTGATGGCCTGGCAGCCTATCCAGGGTGTCTCCCCACCTGCCACCCAATGACTGCTGGGCTAGGCTCCTGCATCCCCGCGACCCTGAGAGCAGGATAAGCGGTTTGGATAATGGATGGATGGATGGATATTCTCAATATACACTTAGCAAACATAAATGAGTACTCAACACTAACCTTGTAGTCAAGACCAGCCAAGGCGGGACCAGGTCCAGATCAATTTTTTAGGGTGGGCAAGTCAAGTCCGAGACCGAAGGTTATTGAATCTGAGTTGAGTCAAAGACTAAGTTGGTGAGTCCAACTCAAGACCAATGAGGCCAAACTTTTGTAAAGACTGACACCAGGACAGTGCAAGTCCAATGAAATGCCATGACTGTAACTCTAGTAGTCTGCCATCATAGTAAAAGTCAAAACTTCACTATGCTGTAATATTTATTTAGGCTATTTTTTCCCCTAAGGAAGGAATGCTTCAGATTTCAATTTTCCAATGATTCAGAGACATAAATTATGATAATAATTATGATAAAAAGCAAAACAAATTAGTGCAGACTATTGAGCTTGTCAGGGAAGTTTTATATTCATTTAAAAAAAAAAAGCCCTGTACTTCACTGGTCTTGGAAAATGATCACGAGTCACCACTGTCGAGATCAGACTGAGGTATTCAAAATATGGACATGAGACTGGACTCAAGACCACATCCCATCCTGGTCCACATTCAAGTACAACCCTATGCAACATATTGCCTCATGATGTCACATGATGGGTATGTCACCATGATGTCATGGCTGCTGAAAGTGGTCCGTAAGTAATAGTTCAATCTGTTCCCCTGCAGCTGTTTCAAGTTCAACTTTAAGTTCAACTTTATTCTCATGTGTATGTCATGTTCATCTTGTATTTCTACTGTTACCCATGAGTATTAGTCTATGCAGTATTATTTATGGCTACTGGTAATGCTGTTTTTCTAGGTTTCGAGCATGCTGAATGCCGATGCTGTTGTGTTTATTATGTGCTCGGGGTTGGAACATTCTCCATTATCTAAGAAAGGACTCCAGTATTTTACAAGCAGCAGTGACTGTGTTGCTGTGCAGTAGGTTGGCAGAGCTGGGGTCGACAGCAGATACAGGAAGAGAGTGAGCAAGAAGTCCAAGATCACATGGACAATACATGATTTATCATCCCCATCTTCAACTGCCTGTCACTCTGTGTCTCTCTGCCTTCATGTCTCCGTTACCTGTTTATTTACCCCCCCCCCCCCATTTTCCTCCATCTCTCGTCCTCGCCCTGTTTCTCATTCTGATGAGCTTAAAAGTGATTTCCAAGGCGGGGTTTGCTGGCCTTCTGTTGTTAATAAAGAGTTGGAGTGCTGGCTGCAGTCTCGACTGGCAGATGCTGGGGCCTCAGGGCATCAGGGAACAACAGCCCAGCCAGATTTCTTCTGTGCGCATTCTTACACACACCAGCGACTTTCAGATCCAGGCCCCAAGACTTAAATATTGTCTCAAAAACACACGTTAAATGCATCCTAAACAGATAATTGCTACAGGGGACAATAGCCAAAATGCACTCGTCATGTATGTAATAGTCTGTTGGATGATGTGTTTTTTAGTTTGTATCTGGTACGTGACTGGGGTTGTCTCCCTTGAGGCCGGGTCAACATTTTGAATTTAACGAGTGTAATTAGTCTCTGTTGAATAACGCAACGGCATCAAAGCTTCCAGTGGTTGTGGAGAGCAAATGGTTCTTGGTAAATCAAGGCTTATAGTGTGTGAATGTGCCCTCTCTTCCTCAGCCGTGAGTGAGCGCCAGTTACACTTTGTGTCCCTTCCATCTGCTTTCATTTACACCCAACAAGAAAAATGAGTTACTCAAGCCCACAGGGACCCTGTAAATTCACCCACAGGGTCGCTCACAGCTCCATAAAGCCAGCCGCCTGCCAATGATAATGGGGTGCATTTATGGTGTCTCTGTCAGGGCTGCTCCTGGTTCCGGCCACTCCCGCCCTGGTTTCCATGTCTCATGTCTTGTCCTGCTCTGACAACCCTATCCCAGTCCTGAGTCCTGTCCAGTTTTTCCGTTACCCATTTGCCCCAAAGCTGTTGTTGATTATTCAGTCAAATTTCTGAGTATTTAAGTTTGGCTGTTTAGTTTGTTCGTTGTCAGAGCATTCTACGTCTGTACAATGTCACTATCATGTACCCTTTAAAGAAAGACACTTTGTCATTGTAAGCAAGCATACAACGAAATACATCCTCTGCATTTAACCCATCCTATAGGTTGTTTGCATATGACGTCACGAACTACAGATGGAGGGCAGGAAGTGATTTTCTACACAGGAAGTGATATCACAAACTTTTGAAATGCCTATGTTTGGTGCCATTAACTGAGAAACCACAAGGAGTTTTTATTGAGTACCAAAAGTTGTTGTTCATGAGGGGGGGAAAAATGCAAGAAATTGACCGAAAACACCGGAAAAAAATGGCTTGCAAACCATTATCTGCAGTCGGGAGGAGTGGAGTCGGATAACGCGTGTGTGTGCAGTGACCAGTTCGTCAAAAAAAAAAAATCACTCTTCATAACATAAGGATCATGTCCAACATATCTTACTTTCTGTTTATACCTTTCTCTCATTGTATTGTCTAAACTAGCACAGTTCGGGCTAAACTAGCTCCATTCTGCTTTTCACTTCTTGCCCTCCATCTGAATCTCGCGCGTCATCAGAATCACGTAACTGCAAACAAGCTATAGTATAGGAGCAGTGGGCAGCCGCCGTGCAGCACCTGGGAGACAACTCCAGTTCTTTTAGCCATGCTTATGTCAGGGCCACAGACAGGAGTATTAACCCTAACATACATGTCTGTGATGGTGGAAGGAAACCGGAGCAACCGGTAGAAACCCACACGGACACCGGGAGAACATGCAAATTCCACACAGAAAGGACCTAGGCTGGCTTTGGGTTCAAACCCAGGACCTTGTTGCTGTGAGGCAACAGTGTTAACCACTGGGCCACCATGCTGCCCAGTGGTTACCTTCATGTGTGTTCCTGATACCCTCACGTTTTTACCAGTAAACCTTTTGTTTAACCCGTTACCGCGTCAGCATTTGGGTTCTCAATTCCTGCTCCTGCAGTCTCTGGAGTCTGCCCTGCCTACTCTGAAGTGCCATTTCCTCTCCTTTGACATGTCATCAGGGCCACAACACAGGATGAATAAAGAGCTGTATGTGCAATAGACAGAATGGGAACACGTCGTTACACAGTCAAATCAACATACTATAACTGTGCTTTGTAATACTATGTAATGTGAATTGTGGAGCCGATGGGCTCGGAAATAGACAGCCCGATTGTCAGTTTCATTCTCACTCTCACTTTTTCCAGAGGGAAATAGTGCAGACACAGACCATCTCAATGTACACTTATCCAGTCTAGGCCCGGGGAATACAGAGAGATGTGTCGACTTCCAACGTACACCCAGGCAGCCTTTGAAAGTGTTGTTTTCTTCAGATGACAGATTGAGGAGGGTAGAGGTTGAACCTGAAACCACAGCCCAGCCCTAATTACTGAATTCTTGCACTTTAGCCATTAGCTCACTGACTCTAGGGACTCCAAATCTCACATTAAGGAATTACATGGAAAAACTGAGCTGTAATCAAATGTAATTCTTGAATACAGTAGGGAGTCTCGCTCAGTGTAATAATCACCTTTGCTAAGTCCGTCTATTTGCTCTCCCTTTTTACAATCTCTGGCTGGTTAAATTGAAGTCATCAGTAGATGCTTATTAGCATCCAAACGCCAGTGGAATTTTTTATGTTACATCAGAAAAAAGTAAGCTGTTATATGCCCATTTTAGTATATACAAAGGGGAAAAGCCGACCAGCATCGAGGAAAGTGAGAGAGGTGGGAATGAAGCTGCTCATTTGGATGAAACCCTGCTTTCGTAACATGTTGCTCAAAGTAATTGAAAAAACAACAGATTGCCACCAATTGGTCATAAATCAGCAAGTGCAGTGAAAAAGTTATTTTATTTAAAATAACCTACCAGTGTGTTTTTCCCTTTTATTTTTCAGAGTAAAAACCAACAAGACCAAGCTTTAAATGAAAGCAACAAAGTCTTCCTCTACTGCGCCTTCTTGGACTATAGGTGGGTCTCCACACATGGTGATGATAAAACAGTGTTAGTTACACCAATCCAACACAATATTCATTCATAGGTTCAAAGATGTTTCATTGTTCCACCATTTATTTTTCAAGTATTTTTTTCCTCAGCGCAAAAAAATAAATCTCCACTTAAAAAGGTCCTGTATTTTAAGAAAAATTTGTTTGCTCATTCTTGGCATCGGTTGAGCAATATGAAGTTAAACACACATACTGAGAAATCATGAAGTCGGCACTACTTCTTAATTTGCTTGTTTTGTATCAGGAAAAAAAAATACCAGTATGAAAAAGCCAGTCATGACTGGTCCCAGGTTCTATCACTCATGGTCCCCTGTTGCCTGAGTCCAAACCTTTAAATCTGCCCACTCCAGAGTTCGCTGGCATCACGACAGGAAACAGCGGTTTCTTGGTTGAAAAATCGATTATTCAATGAGCGCCGAGGGAGGGCTAACAATTAGCCAATCAGCACCACGGGTGGGACTAACGCTGTCGTCAATACGGGAGAATTACCCCGATGTTTCGGGAAGGTTCACTTAAAGCAGCTGTAGAAAACTTTCCAACTTTACCCCCCTAGCCTTTCCCAAGTGTTTTTATTGTTTGCGCCGCTGTCACAAAGACAACCAGATTGCTTTCCGTTTATTAGCAGCCTGGCCCTGGCTACTGTCCAAAGCAAGAAACAACAGTAAGAATCCCAATTTGAACTAGAAACCCTTATCTCAGTGCTATGATCAAGGTAAGAATAAAATGTTATTAATAAGTACTACAGATCCAGTACAAAGAATGCCAACTGAATGTCGGTTTTGAACCCTCTCAAGTCCCGGGTGTTGTATCAAACCGTTTCCCCCCAGCCAGAGCTCAATACAACACCGGAACGCTTGATTAACCTTATCCCGACCTTAACATAACTGTCGTGTATGAAACACTAATATTGTTCTAAAACTGTTTAAGTAGATAACTGGAAAGTGCACAAGGCAGACTTATGTCAGTAACGTAGTATATTTATTATTACGCTGTAACAACCTAGCTATCCCGAGTAGAGCCGAGTACCAAGAGAGCGCCCTGGTGGCGATTCTGCCTTATATACTCTTCAGGAACAACCAATAGCTGACCTCCACCTCATTCAGCACCAATCACTTTTGAATGTGCACATTCAAAACCAACCAACCCACACTGGTTAATATTCTGTGTTGGGAACACCACAGCTCCTCCCCTGTAAATTCAAACTTCTTTTTTTTTTTCTAGGATTCTAACATATCCTTTTTGCTCTTAAGCTCATAACCATGTACAGTATTTCTTCAACAGTAACCATACATTACATTACAGATTTCTTTTTTTTTTTCAATAACCAATCTGCATGTCAGTCACAAGTTCAGTCTATCAGGAGGACGTCTGTCTCTCACAGGACGAGTGTTCCTTTCCACAACTGGCGGTGGTGGTTCTACAGGTCGTTCTTCCACAACCTGTGGTTCAGGATGTTCTGACACATCAGTGTCTGCATTGTAATCATCTATCTCCCAAGAAGCTCCATCACAAGAGTCCATTTGAGTCTGATCTGGATTTTCCTTGACACCCAACATCTGGTTCACATGTCTTTTCACACAATTTCCATCTACTTCAACACTGTGTGTGACAGGACCCAACACTTCACTTATAACTCCATTCAACCATTTCTCCCCTCCCCTGTAATTTTTTACCAACATGTGTTGACCAACCTTAAAAGACCTAACACGGGGAAGATTTGGTTCAGACTCGGTCTGCATTCTCTGAGAGAACTTTGGTTTGATAAGACACAACCTGGTTCGCACCTGTCTTCTCAGAAATAGCTCAGCTGGGGTCTTTCCTGTCTTAGTATGGGGTGTGTTTCTGTACCCAATCAGAAAATTTGCCACACAGTGCTCAAGCGTCATACCACCAATGGCTCTATTCTTTGCAAGGGATTTCTTAAGATTTTGGACCAATCTTTCAGCTAAACCATTACTTGCAGGATGTTATGCAGGTGACTTGATGTGTTTTACTCCATTTTTAGTCAAAAATGACTCAAACTCTTGCGATACGAACTGAGGTCCATTATCAGTTACAACCTCTTTAGGCAACCCATAAGCTACAAATAAATTTCTCATTGCTTCAATTGTCTTAGATGAAGTAGTAGTGGTCATGGGAACTATCTCTGGGCATCTAGCATAGGCATCCATCACTACTAAAAACATCTGCTTGTGGTCCTCAGCAAAATCAAGATGTACTCTTTCCCATGGACTCGAAGACCATTTCCATGTATGTATCGGTGCGGTAGCAGGCATACTACGCTGCTGCTGACAAATAGTACACTGATTCACTTCACGTTCAATACTGTCATCTAATGTAGGCCATCAGAATAAACTTCTGGCGAGGGCCTTCATTTTAACTATTCCCCAGTGGTGCTCATGTAATTCCGACAATAGCCTGTCTCTTAGTTTATCAGGCACTACCACACGGTGACCCCATAATATACAATCATCCTCAATGCTAAGCTCTAATTTTCTCTGAAAATAAGGCTTCAGTGACTCATCCTGTACATGTTTAGGCCATCCAGTTAACACCAACTGTTTAACCACTCTTAACACAGGATCTCTGTCTGTTTCTTTGGCTATTTCTCCAGCCGTAAGAGGTAAGTCTTCCAGGTGAGACACTCTGTAAATTGGGTTTGACACCACATCTACATTAGGCTTCACATGTAATCTTGATAAAGCATCAGCATTGCTATGCTGCTCTGACTTCTTGTACTGGATTTCGTATGTATACGCTGCCAAAATTAGAGCCCACCTTTGTAATCTAGCGGCGGCCAGTGTTGGCACACCTGTTTTAGGCCCCAGAATTTTCAACAGTGGCTTGTGGTCTGTCAATAACAAGAATTTCCTTCCATAAAGACACTCATGGAATTTCATAACTCCAAAAACAAGACCCAGTGCCTCTTTTTCCAGTTGAGAGTAATTCTGTTCTGTTTTAGTTAACATTCTGGATGCAAATGCGATAGGTCTCTCACTTCCATCTTTCATTTTGTGGCTGATTACAGCACCAACTCCATAAGGAGAAGCATCACATGCTAGTATGATATGTAACTCTGCATCAAAATGTACTAACAATTTATCTGACTGAAGAGACTTCTTTGCACTATCAAATGCACTTTGACATTTCTCTGACCATTCCCAGGTTGCATCTTTATGCAGCAATGCTGTCATTGGATGAATCAGAGTAGATAGATTAGGGATAAACTTCCCATAGTAGTTTAACAGAGCTAAGAATGACCTGAGTTCAGTTACATTTTTCAGAAACTGGAGCCCTCTGAATAGCATCTGTCTTTTCCTTCATTGGATGTATGCCCATGGCATCAATGACATGCCCTAAGTATGAAACGCTGTTCTGCATGAATGCACACTTCTCTCTTTTAACCCTGAGATTGTAAGTTTCAAGTCTACTAAGCACCTCTTCCAAGTTAGTCAGGTGCCTTTCTGTATCTTTTCCAGTAATTAAGATGTCATCTAAATAACAGATGACCCCTTCCATGCCCTGAAGAACCTGATCCATAATCTTTTGAAAAATAGCAGGGGCGCTAGCAACACCGTAGGGTAACCTATTGTAGTGATACAACCCTATGTGTGTGTTGATAGTTAGGTAATGTCTTGAATTGTCCTATAACAGAACTTGCTGATAAGCTTGCGACAAGTCTAATTTGGTAAACTGCTGACCTCCTGCTAGTTTAGCAAATAAATCTTGGGTTTTGGGTAGTGGATACGGTTCCACATTCAACCATGGATTGATGGTGACCTTGTAGTCTCCACATATTCTCACACTGTCATCCTTTTTAGGCACACAAACTATTGGAGCTGCCCACTCACTGTAATTAATGGGTGAGATGACACCTTCAGCTTCCAATTTTGCCAGTTCTCTCTCTACGGCTTCTCTTAATGCATAAGGCACGTTTCTAGGCTTAAAGAACTTGGGCACTGCATCTGGAACTACATGTAGTCTGGCTTCAATACTTTTTAACTTGCCTAGTTCAGGTTTGAACACTGATGCATGTCTGGCACACACAGCATCCACTGTATCAGGAGCCACTCTGTTGACTCTTGACCAGTTTAGCTTTAATTGACTTATCCAGTCTCTGCCCATTAATGCAGGACCTCTTCCTTTCACGACTAGTAGTTCTAGCTTTTCTGAGCGTTCCTTGCATTTCACCTTTGCTGCAAATTTTCCTATCAACGGCAATGATTCCTCACTGTAGGTTTTCAGCACACAATTTGCAGGACTAAGTTTCACATCTTTAAACCTACGTTTAAGTAGAGTTTCAGATATCACTGACACGGCTGCGCCAGTGTCTACCTCCATTTTCACCCTTGTACCATTTACACTGACATACACATAGTAGGGTTTCACAATGTCACCTTTACCCGTGTCCATTGCAAAAAGTTCGGCCCCTCCACTGTCCAATGTCTGACCAGTGTCAATGTTCTGTACAGCATCCACCATGCACCTTGTCGGCACACAGCAGTCGTCTCTGGCACTGCAGAGCTGAGGCTGGATAGGATCTCCATCTGCCCGAAGACTGTGAGCGTTGCTCTGGTCAACGTGCTTGAGAGCATGGCAACATTCCAAATGCCTGGTCCCTTTCGATGCCTTGCCATAGCTTCCTTCTTTAGGTGAACGGCATGCTTTTGCGATGTGTCCCTTTTTCTTGCACCGGTGACACTCTGCGTCCTTGAACCTGCATTCATTCGGTCTGTGGCCTTTTCCATTGCAACGATAGCAGGTCTTTCCATTAGCTGTAGACTTTACTGTAGCCTCTCTATGCTTTAGGTTAGCCTTCTTTTCTACCACATTAGCTTTATAGCCTTTCTGTGCAAACTGTTGCGCACTGTTGCCTTTTGTTACCTCAAAAGAAAGCGCCATTTCAACTGCGAGCTGTAATGTTAAGTCTTTTGTGTGAGCAGCATTGAGTAACCGATCTCTTAGCTCACTGCTCTTAACTCCACAGACAAACCTATCACGCAGTGCTTCATCTAAAAATGTTCCAAATTTGCATGTGGCTGGTAACTTTCTCAAACTTGCAATGTACTCACTTATTGTTTCGGTTTCCTTTTGGTTTCTTCTGTGAAACTTGCATCTCTCGGCAATAAACTTGGTTTTCGGGATGTAGTGCTTTTCTAGCATTCCCACCAGTACTTCATGTTTTACCCGATGGCTTATCTGGCGCGCACAAATCCATCAGCAAGCTATGCGCCCTTTTTCCTACCACCGTAAGAAATACCGCTTTGGTTTTCTCATCTCGAGTGTCCAATCCATTTGCTGCGAAGTACTGCTCTAACCGCTGGCGATAACTATCAAAACTTTCCTCACTTTCCTCGAAGTGGAAATCTTCTGGCTTACCGAATGCCATCTTCTGTTCGACGGTCCTTTCACTCACCGAACGTCTCCCTGGTTGTTCGTCGTTTACTTCTGCCTCGGTGGAGCTGCTTGACATGCTAACTCTGTGACTTCCAACTTAAACATCCCATCCTCGTCGCCAAACTGTCGTGTATGAAACACTAATATTGTTCTAAAACTGTTTAAGTAGATAACTGGAAAGTGCACAAGGCAAACTTATGTCAGTAACGTAGTATATTTATTATTACGCTGTAACAACCTAGCTATCCCGAGTAGAGCGGAGTACCAAGAGAGCGCCCTGGTGGCGATACTGCCTTATATACTCTTCAGGAACAACCAATAGCTGACCTCCACCTCATTCAGCACCAATCACTTTTGAATGTGCACATTCAAAACCAACCAACCCACACTGGTTAATATTCTGTGTTGGGAACACCACAATAACCTTAACGGAACTTCAGCCTAAGCTTAACCTAGCGCTTACCTTAACCTAATCGTAACCGATAGCTAACCTGTTTCCATGCGAACGCTCCTGTCTGACGGGGGGACGGATCTCGACGGGGAAAGAGAGTTCGATAAACCGGAGCTTGCTTCATCAAGTGAATGCTCGTCCGAGGTTTACTCTCGTTTTACCTGTTTCTATCACTCTCCCTCTTCACCTTTTTTGCCTCCTCCGTCAACGGGGTTTATTTCTCTTGCCGGGTAGAGTTGTTGTTGTCGTCTTCCTTTTACTTCTCCCTCTTTTCATCTTCTTCTTCTTCCTCCTCTTCCTCTTTTTTATTGGCGGTTGGCACCCGAAATGTTGCATTACCGCCACCTACTGAAACATAATAACCTCACAGTATTGATTAACATTGTGTTTTTTTTGTTTTTTTTTTATTTACTGATTAACATTGTACACCCAAAGTAATCCCATTCATGAGGTTATCCCTTCTATAACCCAGACCCAGTCTGAGTTGATGCAAATCCTTCCCGTAGTGTAACAACTAGACCTTCTCAAGATATGTCCACAACATTCAAGTATCTCCTGGCAGCGTCCAACACCATCTTGATTCTTTCCGACTTCCCCTTTATTTGAGCAGCACAATTTATGACCAAAAACCTTTTCTTGTCCATGCAAATATTCTGGTCAGCTCCATTCCTTTCCTGCTCCGGTTCTTTTTGCACTTCCACCATCTCTTAATTTCTTTCCATGCTCTTAGCAGATTCTGCATATGACAATCCAATTTCTGCTCTCATCTTATTCACTTTCTTTTCCTTAATTATTTTTGGACACTGTGCTGACCGCGTATCATGATTTCCCTTGCAGTGCAGGCACTGTGCTTGCTCCTTCTCAACTTTACAATCTTCAACATTGCAGTTGTCCTTCCCACATCTCCCACATCTTCTGACTCCCCAACAAACTGCAGCAACATGTCCATATTCTTGACAACAAAAACGTCCAAGAGGAGCTCTCTCATATGGCCTCACCCTGGAACACATGTACTCATGGTACACTCTTTCTGGCAATTCCCCTTCAAAAGTCAAACACACAGAATTACTGCCCTCCTCCCCTTCACGGAATCTAGTCATTCTTGCCTCACACACATCTGCAACATCCTAAAATGACTGACAGGGGCACGTGACTTATTACTCCCTTGCTTTTGATCCGAGTGGGAAGCAAGTCACACAGCAATAATCTTTAAATACATCAATCTTAATGACTGTACCTCTCTAATGCTTTAATATACAGTCAATGATAACCATCCCACTTTGAGTTATCCTGATTGATCGTACATCTCCAATCATCCCAACAAAATAGGTTTCCTCTGTTCTCAAAGACTGACTTGAGCAATTTGACGTATTCTTCTTCCTTTGCTTTTTATTTTCTAACCCTTTTGTGTGCTCATTTCCATTTTCAGTTTTGCTCTCCAACTCCGATGCCATTTCTGCTATCATCCCAAGGAGATGTTCCTTGTTTGTACTTCCGCTCCACTCCACTCTTAAAACCCTGGCAAGGCGGACACGTTGGTCTTTAGTGATTGGTTAGGAAAAATCGAATCCCCCTCCCCCATTGAAATCGGTTAGCGTGGAGGCAACGCCAGACTGAAGATGGAAATGGAGTGTAATGAGTTAACAGTTCTGTCTGATATCTGGCAAGGTCCCCTGCGAAACTGACCGATCAATTTTGACTTAGTATTTTGTGATACACCTGACTCTGGTCAGCTTCTCCTCAAAGCCAGATAAAACCCATCATATCGCATCTATAGTCAAATCAATAATAATAACTTTATTCTTATAGCACTTTTCAAAACAGTTACAAAGGGCTTTACAAGACAACATTTACAAAAAGGTAAGAGGAGCTGAATATGAGGAAAAATAAAATAACTACAATAAAACAATGTAAAATAATTAAAATAGTCAATCTACTACTGCTACTTTTGGCTGTTCCTGTTAGGGGTTGCCACAGGGGCTCATCCATTTCTCTCTCTTCCTGTCCTCTGCACCTCTGTCACACCAGCCACCTGCATGTCCTCTCTCACCACATCCATAAACCTCCTCTTTTGCCTTCTTTTCCTCTTCCCTGACAGCTCCATATTAAGCATCCTTCTCCCAATATACCCAGCAGCTCTCCTCCACACATCCAAACCATCTCAATCTTGTCTCTCTTGCTTTGTCTCCAAACTGTCCAACCTGAGCTGTCCCTCAAATATACTCGTTCCTAATCCTGTCCTTCTTCGTCACCCCCAATGAAAATCTGAGCACCTTCAACTCTGCCACCTCCAGCGCCGCCTCCTGTCTTTTCGTCAGTGCCACTGTCTCCAGACCATATGCAGTGGTGCTTGAAAATTTATGAACCCTTTAGAATTTTCTATATTTCTGCATAAATATGACCAAAAACATCATCAGATTTTCACACAAGTCCTAAAAACAGATGAAGGGAACCCAATTAACAAATGAGACAAAAACATTATAGGTCATTTATTTATTGAGGAAAATGATCCAATGTTACATTCTGTGATTGGCAAAAGTATGTGAACCTTTGGTTTCAGTATCTGGTGTGACCAGCATAACTGTTTCTGGTAACTGTTGATCAGTCTTGCACATTAGCTTGGAAGAATTTTAGCCCATTCCTCCATACAGAACAGCTTCAACTCTGGGATGTTAGTGGGTTTCCTCATATGAACTGCTCGCTTCAGGTTTTTGATTGGATTAAGGTTAGGACTTTGACTTGGCCACTAAAAAACATTAACTTTATTCTTCTTTAACCATTCTTTGGTAGAACGACTTGTGTGCTTAGGGTCGTTGTCTTGCAGCATGACCCACGTTCTCTTGAGATTCAGTTCACGGACAGATGTCCTGACATTTTCCTTAAGAATTCGCTGGTATAATTCAGAATTCCTTGCTCCATCAATGATGGCAAGCCGTCCTGGCCCAGATGCAGCAAAACAGGCCCAAACCATGATACTACCACCACCATGTTTCACAGATGGGATAAGGTTCTTATGCTGGAATGCAGTGTTTTCCTTTCTCCAAATGTAACACTTCTCTTTTAAACCAAAAAGTTCCATTTTGGTCTCATTCGTCCAGAAAACATTTTTCCAATAGCCTTCTGGCTTGTCCACATGATCTTTAGCAAACTGCAGATGAGCAGCAATGTTTTTTTAGAGAGCAGTGCCTTTCCCCTTGCAACCCTGCCATGCATACCATTGTTGTTCAGTGTTCTCCTGATAGTGGACTCATCAACATTAGCCAATGTGAGACAGGCCTTTAGTTGCTTAGAAGTTACCCTGGGTTCCTTTGTGACCTGGCCAACTATTACACACCTTGCTCTTAGAGTGATCTTTGATGGTCGACCACTCCTGGGGAGGGTAACAGTGGGCTTGAATTTCCTCCATTTGTACACAATCTGACTGTGGCTTGGTGGAGTCCAGATTCTTTAGAGATGGTTTTTTTAACCTTTTCCAACCTAATGAGCATCAACAACGCTTTTTCTGAGGTCCTCAGAAATTTCCTTTGTTCTTGCCATGATACACTTCCACAAACGTGTTGTAAAGATCAGACTTTGACATATCCCTGTTCTTTAAATAAAACAGGGCACCCACTCACACCTGATTGTCATCTTATTGATTGAAAGCACCTGACTCTAATTTCTCCTTTAAATTAACTGCTAATTCTAGGGGTTCACATACTTTTTCCACTAACAGATATGTAATATTGGATCATTTTCCTCAATACATAAATGACCAAGTATAATGTTTTTGTCTCATTTGTTTAATTGGGTTCTCTTTATCTACTCCTAGGACTTGTGTGAAAATCTGATGATGTTTTAGGTCATATTTATGCAGAAATATAAAAAATTCTAAAGGGTTCACAAACTTTCAAGCACCACTGTAACATAGCTGGTCTCACAACCGTTTTGTAAACCTTCTCTTTAATTCTTACCCTTCTGTCGCAAATCACTCCTGATGATACTCTTCTCCACCCACTCCACCCTGCCTGCACTCTCTTCTTCACCTCTCTTCTGCACTCCTCGTTACTTTGTACAGTTGACTCGACTTATTCAAACTCATATGCCTTCGTCACCTCTGCTCCTTGCATCCTCACCATTCCACTGTCCTCCCTTTCATTCACGCATATGTATTCCGTCTTGCTTCTACTGACTTGCAGTCCTCTTCTCTCCAATGCATACCCTCCACCTCTCCAGGCTCTCCTCCACCTGTAACCTACTCTCGCTACAGATCACAATGTCATCTGCAAACATCATACTCCACAGAGACTCCTGCCTGATCTCATCCGTCAACCTGTCAGAGCCGATTCGTGATGTAATCCCACCTCCACCTTGAACCCATCTGTCTTTCTAACTGCACACCTTACCACTGTCACACTTCCCTCATACATATCCTGCACCACTCCTACATATTTCTCCACAACTCCCAACTTCCTCACACAATACCACACCTCCTCTCTTGGCACCCTGTCATATGCTTTCTCTAAATCCACAAAGACACAGTGTAACTCTGTCTGGCCTTCTCTATACTTCTCAATCAACATTCTCAAAGCAAACATCGCATCTCTAGTGCTCTTTCATGGCATGAAACCATGCTGCTGCTCGCTGATCATCACCTCCTCTCTTAACCTAGCTTCTATTACTCTTTCCCATATCCTCATGCTGTGGCTGATCAACTTTATACCTCTGTAGTTGCTACACTTCTGCACATCACCCTTATTCTTGAAAAGCAGTACCAGTATACTTCTTTTCCACTCCTCGGCATCCTCTCCCTTTCTAAGATTGTGTTAAACAATCTAGTTAAAAGCTCCACTGCCATCTCTCCTAAACATCTCCATGCCTCCACAGGTATGTCATCTGGACCAACTGCCTTTCCACTCTTCATCCTCTTCATAGCTGCCCTCACTTCCTCCTTGCTAATCCACCGCACTTCCTGATTCATTATCCCTACATCATCCAGCCTTCTCTCTCTCTCCCATTTTCTTCATTCATCAGCCTCTCCAAGTACTTCTTCCACCTTCTCAACACACTCTCCTCACTTGTCAGCACATTTTCATCTCTATCCTTGATCGCCCTAACCTGCTGCACATCCTCCCCAGCTCGGTTCCTCTGTCTAGCCAATCGGTACAAGTCCTTTTCTCCTTCCTTAGCATCTAACCTCTCATACAACTCACCATACACCTTTTCCTTTGCCTTTGTCACCTCTCTCTTCACTTTACACTGCATCTCCTTGTACTCCTGTCTACTTTCTTCATCTCTCTCCCTATCCCGCTTCTTCTTTGTCAACCTCTCCTTCTGTATACTTTGCTGTACTTCCTCGTTCCACCAACAAATCTCCTTGTCTTTCTTCCTCTGTCCTGATGACACACCAAGTACCTTGCTAGCTGTCTCCCTCACTATTTCCGCAGTGATTGCCCAGCCATCTGGTAACCCTTCACTACCACCCAGTGCCTGTTTTAACTCCCTCCTGAACTCCACACAACATTCTTCCTTCTTCAACTTCCACCATTTAATCATTGGCTCTGCCTTCACTCTCTTCCTCTTCTTGGTCTCCAAAGTCATCCTACAGACCACCATCCGATGCTGCCTAGCTATGATCTCCCCTGTCACCACCTTGCAGTCTCCAATCCCTTTCAGATTGTGCCTTCTACATAAGATATAGTCCACCTGTGTGCACTTTCCTCCACTCTTGTACATCACTCTCTATTCCTCCCTCTTCTTGAAATATGTATTCACCACAGCCATTTCCATCCCCAAACAGCAGAGTATTTCTGCTTCTACAAGCTAGCTAGCATGTTAATTTTGCTACTCCGAGCAAGCTAATGATGCCGGGAACCTGCGGTCACCTCACCGCTTGCCCACCGTTGGAGCTAGCTAATGACATTATATAATTATTTTAAATTTAGCATGCCAGCTAAATGGATACAGCTGCCAAGCTGCTTCCCACCTTGGAGCACAGTGATTCCGCCCGCCTGTACACCTGCGGAAACAAAATTTCGAGCAAAGACACATACCAGGTCTGCTCTGCGTGTCTCAGGCTAAAACACACCCAATCAATGGTCATGTGTACTATTCACAGAGGATTGGGGAATAGTTGCAATCATAACCATCTATGTGATGAGGGAACAACCATCCCTGAACGGAGGGCTAAGAGTACATCTGTCGCCATCTTACAATGCTGTAATTGCAACATGACAACAGGTTTCAACAATTTGCATATGAAAGTGATCGTTGGTTTCAGTCACTATGCAGCTGTGCTGTTTATAAAGGGGGGGGGGGTGCCTGCAGTCAGTTGAGACTGAAGAAGTCACTTGGATGAGTGATGAAATGTTTCTCCCACTAAACATTGAGTCCAGATAAACTGATTCACCTTTCTGTGATATGAAGAGGAAGTTACAATAGTCCAAACGAGTGGAAGTAAAAGCATATATGGCAGTCTCTAAATCTATCTCCAGGATGATTAACGTAGCTGAGAGTGATAAGTGACTTGCAACATGATAAGTAAAAGCTGGCTTTGTCAAATGTGCTGTTTCCGGCTGTCAGTCAGCAAATCTTTGCATGATCTAAAGGACATAGGGAGGTAGAAGAAGTGGTTCAAATTCATTTACAACAAACATCGAGCAAAAGTCAGCCAACACACCATGGAGTGTATTGTTCGTTTCTCTCCTGATTTCTTTCTGAATGAGGTACAGTTCAATTCTGGGTCAATACTGGTTCAAAACTGGCCGAGGCCTTTGCCTGTCACTCGTTAATCTGCCAGGCTTCCCATTAGGGCAGTGAATGCTACATATGTGGAAAAAGTACAACACACCCAGAAAAACTGACTTGTTCAATTTGAGAGGAGAAAGAGGCACTCTATAACCCATTCAGAAAACTTTGGGTTTTTTTCAAGCAAACTTAAACATGATGTATAGATCACAGGGCATTATATAAAATTGTTGTGAAAACTGGAAATGTATAGGAACTTTAACTAGTCATGTAGAATCAAATTCAAGCATAAAATAATAAATTTCACTTCTTTCCCAAGCTATTTTACTTGACTGTTTTTGTTTCAGAAAAAAAGAAGCAAATATCTTGATACAAGGCTTCATAAGACAAGGATGCTTTGATTAGCGATTATTCTTGAAGCAAATTGATATGCACGCAAACACATTCAATTGTCTTTCTTGTCAACTGATAGATTTTCCCCTTGTTTTCACAAAAATAAGTTTTAAGACTCAATAAATTACTTGTTGAGGTGGATTTATTCACAGGCCAGTGTTACACACGGTGTTCCCTCGGCTAGCTGTATCTTGAGAAACGGTAACTACCCTCTGTAAAAATAAAGTGATCTGATAAGTGGAGCCAAAGCGCTATTTAGAAACCATAAATCATTTTTAAAGGGAGTATGTTTGAGTTGGACTCAAATGCTTCCTCTCGTTGCGCCCTTTCTCTCCCTGAGGTTCAAGAAAAATGTGAATTATTGGATTGTCATGTCAGACATTAAATTCAGCAAAACGTTCACGGTTTGCCCCCTATAATGGATCATGTTGAATGCTCCCATCCAAGAGTGTTCCTTATGAAAAAAAATAAAAATATATATGTGCTTGGAAGAATATATCAGATTAAAGCTATGCATTTTCCACATCTACATCTGTGTTGCATGAACTCTCAAACGCCATTCAACCCCTTGTGAGTGTGCAGGCAATAGTTCTTCTATGGCTAATTTCCAGTGTCTGTGTGTGTGTTTTCCCTCAGTTCAAAGGAGGGAGTATGGTCCAATGAGGGCTGTGTGCGCTCCAGTGGAAACATGACCTACTCTGTCTGCCTCTGCAACCACCTCACCAACTTCGCCATCCTTATGCAGGTGGTGCCCATTAAGGTATGAAGCCTCCACTGATCTTTTCTAAGGTGATGTACAGCATTGGTTCTCATCCAAGGGGGTCACGAGATAATTTCCTGGGGTTGCCAGATGGTTGTGGAGAAAAATATAAAAGAACATATTTTAGACTGGGGGAAAGGTTTTTACATTACATCGCCTGTACCAGTGATACAATTTGCCTTAGAATAGATTTTATTGAGTGTGTTAATGAGAGTCAAAGTGTGTGTGCACATGAGGTGCCATTATTTCAATAACTCTCAAAACACTAAAGTCGAATTAGTTGTTGTTCTGTCTGAGGGCAAAGCAATGGTCTTCCTATGTGAGCTTGGTAGCTTTCATGTGTTACATTACAGTAATTCCTGAACAGTCTCGGTCACACAGTTTATGAGCGATCCATGTGTTTGCATCGGGGTGTTGTGAGTTAAATGTCCCAGTGCTGTGGGGGGGGGGGTCAAGAACACCAACCCGATTATTCTGGGGGGGGTCATGACTCGAAAAGGTTGAGAACCATTGATTTACAGGAAGGCTTTTTGAGCTCTGAGGCGCAGCGGGCCCCTGAGGCTGCCACAAGCTTTTGTTTTGCCTCAAGCACATTGAATCTGCGTCTCCTTCCGTTGTCTATTGCTGGGAACATTTTCCCATCCAACTCCATCGCGGGCTTCTCCCATCTATGTCCTTGTCTAATCCTCAGAACAGAACTAGATTTGTAGGTGGGTAATTGGATAGAAGGCAGCGGTTTACCACACATTAACCCACCTCCCAGGAGCCCCTCTGCTGCTATGTTTGGGAAGCTTTTGCTTTTTCTCCTTGTAGGATAATTGCAATTGCACAGTGTCAATATTGGTTTCACTGGTGGTTTTACAGAGAAGCACTGTGGACAGCCATTATTAAGTGTTGTGCTTTCTGGTCACTGCAAAGGTCAGTGGTCTTTTCTTTAAAGACCACCATCTCAAAAGAGACCAAAAAAATAATAAAAATCCTCTCATTTCAGGATGTGGGTCAACGTTCATACCACAATAATAGATGGAGGACAACCTCCGTTGAACAGTGTTTTCAGTGCTTACATTGCATCTATTTCTCATTATGAGCATTTAGCTGTCACTCTTATCTCGAGCAACTTGCCACGCCATGCCAACCCTGTATACATATCTACAAAGACTGTTTTTTCACAATATTCACCATGGGAGCATGGTTAGCATCACGAATGGCTTCTTTAAATGGGACAGAGGAGCTTTGTTTGGCAGCTAAGTTGGGTTAGTCCTGGATTTAAGTAGCAGGAGTGTATTTGATGCTATACTTTCCCTCAGCCAGCCTCTAATTAGTGGCCTGCCTCATCCCTGGGCTAAAGGAGAACGTCCCACGCATCCCTTTTCTGGAAGGCTGCAACTTCTTGGCGTTCCTAATGACAAGGCACATGAGAAAGTTAATGGAGAATCAAACCCAAGACCTTGAAATAGTTTCGGCTCAAAAACATCAATGCACTGTGTCGTATGGCATAGGCATATATATATGCATATGGAGAAGCACAGTCGCCACTGTATTCTTCACGTCTCAAACCCTTAGCAAAACATAAAACTTTGCAAAGTTGAGCTGGTCCGTACACTGACAGTCAATTGATTTAAGTTCATTCACGAGGCGCTTTAGTAAAAAAAAAAGACAAATAAAATGACAAGTACATGACTAAAAGTATA
This sequence comes from Lampris incognitus, assembly GCF_029633865.1. Classification (NCBI taxonomy): domain Eukaryota; kingdom Metazoa; phylum Chordata; class Actinopteri; order Lampriformes; family Lampridae; genus Lampris; species Lampris incognitus. The sequence continues at coordinate 129,632,083 of NC_079211.1, forward strand.
TACTAAAAGTATATACCGTATAGGCAGCTCTGTTCCAAAAAAAAAGTTAACGGCCAGATTTTATCTAAGAATACTTAAACATAACTTCATGTGACTGTAAATCTATTTAATGACCTTTTTCATGATTTTTTTTCTTTTAAATATTCTTCAGACTTTTGCCATATTATTGAACCTTTATATATACATATATATATATACACACACACACATATATATACATACATACACATACATACATATACACACACACACACACGCACACACACACACACACACACACACACACACACACACACACACACACACACACACACACACACACACATATATATATATATATATATACACACACACACACACACATATATATATATATACACACACATATATATATATACACACATATATATACATATATATATACATATATATACACACACACACACACACACACACACATATATATATATATATATATATATATATATATATATATATATATATATATATATATATATATATATATATATATATATATATATATATATTACAGGCTTGCGCAGTCCGGGAGTATAGCTCCCCTGAGAACATAGTAATGAGAGTCACTGTCATGGTCACCATCGTAAACTTTTCAATGCCCCCTTTTAAAGTTTCTGGCTTCCACCCTAATAGTACAGACTGAATGGTAGAGTTCAGGGGGTCAGGAAGACTGAATTAGCACCGGGAAGAAAGGGGCTGATGTCTCTTGAATCATTTCCCCTCCATACAAGCTGGCCACAGCATGCAAAATAACATCACTGCCACTTCCTTGGTATGAGGAATGTAGCAGACGCCTTACACATGGAGCAGCCAATAGTCGGCACTGTTGTACCACTTGCAGTTGAACCTGTTTGCCTTCTTAGATTTACATGAGCTTTGGCAGCACTACTGATTTACTTCAGACTGACTATATGTTCAGTCTATATTTTGTCTCGTTTTGCCATTTCTGGGAGGATAAATTGTGGTGTCTCTCATTCAAACACAGCTCACAAATGTCCACCGGGTGGCACTGTCAACCATAGGCTACGTTGGCTGCTCCGTCTCCATCTTCTGTCTTGCCATCACTCTGGTGACTTTTGCAATCCTCTCGTGAGTATCCCATTCATAATGGAGGGGGGGATTTTATATATATATATATATATATATATATATATATATATATATATATATCAACACAGATACAGGAAAAAAAAGGTTTTAATACAGGCCTATTTCATGCACTCATGAGCTGCCTGTACCGCAATGTATTAAAACTTTTTTTTCCTGTATCTATGTTGATATTCCACTTCTCATTAGTTGAGCACTTACAACACCATTGACGGTTCGGGGAAAAAAACGCTATATATACACACACACACACACACACACACACACACACACACACACACACACACACACACACACACACACACACACACACACACACACATATATATATAATGATGCACACACACACACACACACACACACACACACACACACACACACACACACACACACACACACACACACACACTTCTGTAATTCACACATGTGCACATGTGATTATTGCTAAGAAATAAGTTATCTATACTGACTGACTAATGATTACTTGTATTTTTATCACAAATGCTACCTGTTTTGTTTGATAGTTTGTCTGCTCAGCTATATTCAATTGCTGTGTTACTTGTATCTTTCTCTTGCTTCACAGGTCAGTGAGCACCATCCGAAACCAGCGGTACCACATCCATGCCAACCTGTCCTTCGCCATCCTGGTAGCTGAGATCTTGCTGCTCATCAGCTCTCGCTTCGACCCGGGCACGGTGGGTGGCACTCTCATCCTCCCCAAAAAGAGGAACCACAAATTTCCACTGATAATGATGTAGATAATGTTGATTGGTGGCCCCAGGAACATTAGTGGTTGCTTCTTAGGTGTTTTTCTTAATGGAGGTCTGAACTTAAACATAGAATTCATAATGATGATGATGAAGGTAAGCATGAGGAGGAAGGAGGGAAGGAAGGTGAGTCTTCTGTTTGTTTTAATGATAAGATCTTGATCTTGTCTGCTGTCCCAGCTGCCCTGTAAGGTGATGGCCATCTTGCTTCACTTCTTCTTTCTGAGCGCCTTTGCCTGGATGCTGGTGGAGGGCCTCCATCTCTACAGCATGGTAGTCAAGGTCTTCGGCTCTGAAGACAGCAAACACTTCTACTACTACGGCATTGGCTGGGGTAGGCCTGCACCTTTTTTTTACATTCATATGGTACCCATGCACATATTCAGTAGAAAGGATATGCAAACACACAAAAGCATATACTACAAGCTCACACACACTCACACACATGCTCATACTGCAGCCTTTGTGCCTGTCACTGGATGCACTTCTTCATCTATCATAGTGAACACAGAGGTATCAGGCTATGTCTTCCTCAGTGTCTGTTCTTGTTATACCATCTGTTGTCTTTCTATTTTTGTGTTTCTGTTTTCATCCTGTCTGCTTTACTGTCACATGCCTAGATATAATTTGATCTAATTTTATTCTGACCTTTGTCCCCTGCCTCTCAGAAGGCTCATTGCCTCATGCAAGGCCATCGTCCTAAATATGAATTTGTTGTTATTTGAAACTCCAGGCTAAAATCTGTTGACTTGTAAAAGAATAACAGCAACAACACAATTTGCCCAATTGCCTGTTTTTGTTCACCATAGCTTTCATTTGAAGCTATGGTGCTGCCAGGTGTAAGTGGACCAGAGTGGACAGACAGAAAACAGGACAAACACTGAGCTTGGCTGCTGGGAAACGCGTGGTTTCTCCTCCACATGCTGAAGTGATTAGTTGAAATAAGATCTCTTTTTTTATAACTTCCCTTCCTTTAGCTCAAGTAATTTCTCATTTTGTGTGGCCAACTGTGAATTAAGTGCTGCAGACTTGTCCAGCGGTTAGAACTGTAGTTGTCAGAAATGCAAAAGGAAAACACTCGTTTGTAATTAACAGATACTGTTATTTGCGGCAATAAATTTTGTCAACCGTTTATCTTCAATTTCTTCCTTTAGAGTAACAGTTTAATTTTCTTGTTGTGGGATGTACAGGAAATCTCGAGCCTTGCCAAGCCAACAGAGCTTTCGACAGATCAAAGTAGCAGAATAGTGAGCACTATTTTCAAGGAAATGAGGAGGGACCATCAAAGTACTATACTGTAGATACTATCACAACATAGTCTTGGGTTGACACTATTTACAAAGATATCTTATTGTTGTTCCAGCCACATCATGTGAGAGATAGATCAGGATTGCCATGTAGGACAATATAATGTGTTTAGAAAGTTACATCAGGCACAGGAATATATTTTAAAGTCAGTTTAGTATTTTTATTTTTTTTGGTCATCATTACCATCATACTCGACACTATGTAAGCTGTCCCGATGCTGGTACTCCATCTCAGCTTAAAATAAGAATTATTTACGTATTTGTAATAAAAATATAGATGATCAAGTCATAACACTCATGTCTGTGTCTTTGCAAAATGTTTTGGTCATCAATTTTCCATCGAAGACTCTTCTAATAAACTCGTTCTGATTTTGCATAGATGATTATGATAGTAATTAGGTAATAGGTTCCTGTTGCTATTTTCTTTTTAACATTTGTTTCTTTTTCCCAACTTGTCTTTATTTAACCTCCAGGCTCCCCACTTGTGATCTGTGTGGTCTCCATAACTTCAGCTCTGGACAGTTACGGAGAGAGTGATAAGTACGTAGCTGGACATCCAACGGGAACATCATATGGACTTCATGTGTGCCCTTCAAAGTCTCGAAACACTGTTTTAATTTGTTTCCAAATGGACCATGACGCTTTAGACTACCAGAATTACTCACGCCATGCTGACATTACAGCATTTCATCCTTATGTTGGAACAACGTTTCTTTATGGAAAATGTATACAGATGATATACTGTAAAATTCGCATGCATCTTCCTTTCCCCTCTGTCTCTCAGCTGTTGGCTATCATTAAAGAACGGAGCAATCTGGGCATTTGTGGCACCAGCCCTGTTGGTCATTGTGGTGAGTAATCTACTAAAATAAGATCCGTTTTTACCGATCATAGTTCATTGTTGAAGTTAATCCTTGATGTAATCTCAAACAAAGTTAGATTTCTAGGGGCGTCCAGGTAGCGTAGCCGTCTATTCTGTTGCCTACCAACACAGGGATCGCCGGATCGAGTCCCTGTGTTACCTCCGACTTGGTCGGGCGCCCCTACAGACACAACTGGCCGTGTCTGTGGGTGGGAAGCCGGATGTGGGTATGTGTCATGGTCGCTGCACTACCGCCTCCTCTGGTTGGTCGGGGCACCTGTTCGGGGGGGAGGGGGAACTGGGGGGAATAGCATGATCCTCCCACACGCTGCGTCCTCCTGGCGAAACTCCTCACTGTCAGGTGAAAAGAAGCGGCTGGTGACTCCACATGTATCGACCGGCACAGCTTGGAGGAATGGGGTAATTGGCCAAGTACAATTGGGCAGAAAAAGGGCGGATTTCTATAGTTCGGATATTCTATTTTAGGTAAAACCCCATATTTCTTGTCCCACGTACTGTGATAAGTTGATTTATATGTGTGATATGTCCTTCTTCACTTCAAGGTAAACATTGGCATTCTGGTGTCTGTGACAAGGATCATATCTCGTATCAGCGCAGAAAACTACAAGGTTCATGGAGATGCCAATGCAGTCAAGTGAGTAATGAATTTTATGTGACAGTAGTGATATTCTGCCTAACATTTCACTGTTCTCATATCAGAGGAATTGGATGCAAAAGTCTGTCCCTTTTTTGTTTCTAGGCTGACAGCAAAGGCAGTGGCTGTGCTCCTGCCTATCCTTGGCATTTCCTGGATCTTTGGTGTTCTTGCTGTCAACACACACTCCCTGCCATTCCTCTATATTTTTGCTGTATTCAACTCGTTACAAGTAGGTTCTTAGCTGTAAGACTTTTCCCCCCAAAAGTTTGAAATCATCTCTTAAATTCTACTTACATTTTCCATTTTCCCTATAGGGATTCTTTGTCTTCCTTTTCCACTGTCTGCTCAATTCTGAGGTAATGTGTATTTCCACTGTTTTTTGATATTTGCTCTGCTTGCCTCAACATTAATTTTTATGCTTAACCTAGTGTTTATCATAATTGTACTCCCTGGTTTGCTTTCTCTCTGTAGGTCAGAGCTGCCTTCAAGCACAAAACCAAGGTGTGGTCTTTAACCAGCAGCTCAATCCGAAACATCAATGTGAAACCCTTCAACTCTGACATTGTGAGTGCTGCTGTAGATTTTCGGGGTTCCTGCAGACATACATGAGTTGTGTATTATCATATTTGTCTGAGTCGAATTTCTCTTTTCCATCCTCTAGATGAATGGAAACAAGGAAGGCGTGACTCCCACTAAAATGAACACATGGGACAAAAGTACCAACTCAGCCAATCGCATCGACCTCTCTGCTGTCTAAAACCACAGATCATCACGTCTGTCCATGGCAGAAGCAAGAGCGCAATCTGAAGCTAACTGAAGCTATATGGTATAGGTTGACAAACACTGGCAGAGTATTATTTTTCCCACTGTTTTATGTGATGAATAGTAAACTTGTGTCCACTCAAACAAAAACATGATACCAAAGGAGGCATTACATGGACTAGCAGCCTCATGTTCAAAGACAAACAGACTCCATGGACTGTGCCTTTCCGTTGTCTCACTGGAAGACATCATGTGTTTCCTAAAACTAGGGCAGGGATTTCTGAGGAGACACAACGTCAGCAAGCTGACAGAGAGCTTTAGGATCTCTGAGCATGGCTCAGAGTCTGACATTGACACCCTGACGTGCCTTACTGCAAAAATGCCTCTTAGCCTCTATGATCTGAAAAAAGACAACACACACAAATGTGTCTGTGCTCGTCTGTAACCTAGTCCTATCTGTCTTACGAGGAGGAATTATTATTTGGCCAGAGTTTTAGAGAGCACAGACATGCTCTTCGACATGTAAATTTTCCTTTGTCACATCACAGTGCAATACAATGCCACCTGCTTTTGTCCACTGGCAGAAGTTTGTGGCTAATCTGAGAGCTGAAATAATGTAACACGGTTAAGACAAACTGAGATGGTAGTTACAGCATCCTGATTGTCAAATGGCTGTGGCTGGGTACACATGTATAACCTTGGATGAATGCCAAGGAAAGCAGGGTCATGTCTCATAAAAAGGTGGTATATTTACAATTTGAAAAAAAATGGCGTAATTGAGAATTATTTCACCACCGGTTAAAGGAATTTGGGTCGTAATCCACTCTGCCTGTTAAATCTGCCTGTCCTCTTGTTCTTACTGCAGTATGGACCTCAACATCATTGATCTCATTTGCACAATATTGATCCATATTTCAGCAAAATCACAGCATGATAACGTCATGATAACAGTGACCTTTGCAGCAAATTAGATTTCCACACCCTGATGTATTTATTCGTTTTGTTCCTCGGAGCTCTGCGTCGTGTTTTTAGAAGTTTCATTGTACTGCAATTGAGCAGTCAGTCATTGTTTTCTGATTTTGATCAAAACTATTCCTCCATTCCAGCCTTTTACTTGTTCTAGAAGTGAACTGACTATGGTATTTTGCAGTACCTCACATCCTAGTAAACTGCAGTATTTAATGGATTTTTGAAAAGTATTTTGGAATACTTTGTTGTGTTTCAGACACTCTTCTGTGAATTTTTGAGGTTTGTTCAACTATTTCTGTTGCTAATGTTCTTTTGAAGTTCATATATTTTTAAAAGTTCATTTAGAAAATAAAATTTTAAAAAAATCTTGAAATATGTATTCTGCAACACAGGGCTTTGATTTGAAGTCCAGGTAAATGTGTTTATTCTTAATATACTGTGAGATTGGAAGGGAAATAAGCATGTTTCAAAACTCTTGATTGATCTTACACTGTACCAAAATGTAGTTTCTTAAAACAGGATTTACTGTAAATCACTCACACTCACTCTTCATGTCACTTTTCACTCAGTAGTTAAAGTATTTAAAAACTCATATGGTCATGTCTGTTAGAGATTGTTTTTAAGGTACTATGCTCAAAGCTGTCTGTGCTTCTGTTATGTTTATTAAAAACATATATGACATCACTGAGTGTCCTATGATGTCGCTTCTGCTTAGCCATTTTATGAACTAAGGAATGTACTATATTGGGCAATGCAGAGATCATAAATGTGACAATATGCCCAACTTTAGGGCATATCCCTTGCATTACTTACATTTTTTATTTTATTCAAATTAAGGTTATGTACAGAAGAGTATACACAACAGGAACACACATTGCATATTTCACGGAACACATTCTGTAAACATGTCTGTGAATGTTCTCATTTACATTTACATTCTGTAAACTACAACATACTCAAGATATAGTTAGATAGATAGATAGATAGATAGATAGATAGATAGATAGATAGATAGATAGATAGATAGATAGATAGATAGATAGATAGATAGATAGATAGACAGACAGACAGACAGACAGACAGACAGACAGACAGATAGATAGATAGATAGATAGATAGATAGATAGATAGATAGATAGATAGATAGATAGATAGATAGATAGATAGATAGATAGATAGATAGATAGATAGATAGATAGATAGATAGATAGATAGATAGATAGATAGATAGATAGATAGACAGACAGACAGACAGACAGACAGACAGACAGACAGACAGACAGACAGACAGATAGATAGATAGATAGATAGATAGATAGATAGATAGATAGATAGATAGATAGATAGATAGATAGATAGATAGATAGATAGATAGATAGATAGATAGATAGATAGATAGATAGATAGTGTGACGAACCACACCCCTGGTAGATTGTTTCTGGATTGTTCTGTTCACCTCTACTATGTTTAGATAGAACCTAAATTAAATACCAAGTTCTTCGATTAATGATTTGGTGTTCACTGGTTTAGGATTCTTACTGTTTTTGTCACTGTCTCGGTAAGCTTCAAGGAGAAGTATAGCTATTCTAAAATTAAGTTTTTGCTTTGAAAACTTGCTGGTGTGTGTGTGTGTGTGTGTGTGTGTGTGTGTGTGTGTGTGTGTGTGTGTGTGTGTGTGTGTGTGTGTGTGTGTGTGTGTGTGTTTAGGAAAATGGTCAAGGGACAAGATATCCTGTTATACAGGTTCATGGTTGACTTTTAAAATCATTTTTTGCCAAAAGTGATTTCCTGGTGAATTATATATACTCTTCTCTACACCTCTGCCAGCATGGTCAAACATTTTATTTGAGGAACAACGTGCTTGTCGATGTAGTTCTCAGTCTGCGCATGCGCGAACGAGATATGAATAACAAGCGGACGACGGCGAGGAACACCGCGTTTGCCGTCAGCTTTAGCATAAATAACGGTTGAAAGCAGAGGTGAAGGTTTTATTTCAAGGGAATCAGGCAACAACAAAAAATTGGCAATAGGCTCATTAAAAAAGCACAGATACTCTGGAAAACGTTAATACCATTCGTCCACTAACTGGTTCACGTTCTTTATTTAACAATTCATCGATGGTGACAACAACTTTGGAAGGTCCCCATTGGACAGCTCTTAATTTCAAGGCTTAGCCATGCACGAAGACGCCGTTTTCATCAATTCCATGGAGTTTATTGTGCCTGGGGAGGACAACTGTGCGTTTGTTTCACTTGTAACTTCAGCCTCTTGATTCCACTTGGATACGTTTACACTCATTTTATGATCGATGGAATCGATTGGGAAGTTTGAGTTCAACAGGAGAGACCTGATTGGCCACGGAGCCTTTGCAGTTGTGTTTAAGGGGCGACACAAAGAGGTATCGATCGATGTTTGAAAGTATGTTTTTGGCGCTTATCTGTGGGCCTTCAGGTTTAAACGTTTTGCTGCTCTCATCCATCCTTCCCCTTTCCTTTTAAGAAACGTAATTACGAAGTTGCTGTCAAGTGTATCAACAAGAAAAACTTGGCCAAATCACAATCCCTGCTCGGCAAGGAAATCAAGATATTGAAGGTATCTATTAGTGGAAGACTGAGTGCCGTTAAAAAATTATGTGGTAACTATAACTTATCTTATTGTACCTGTTATTGACAACGTGGTTTGACACCTTTTCAAGGAACTCAAACATGAGAATATTGTTGGACTTCTCGACTACCAGGTAGGAATGTTTTTCGTTGTCAGTGTTTTCTTCTTATCAGACTCTCTCTCTCTGTGTTTTATTTCTAACTGTATCTCTTCCTTTCTCTCTCTCACACCACCACGCAAACTTTGTCACCACAAAACAGACGGTAGACCGTTCTGCCACACGTTTAATGTTGTCATGCTGCGCAGAGCGTAACGTCATCACTCATGGGACGCGGAGAACACGCTTGGCTCTCTGGGTGTTGTAGTTTTTCTTGGGTACCGTAGGCCTCATTCACGTTCAATGGAAACAGCGGTTATTCAGCAAAGGCATTATGACAGTGAACTTTGACATTTTATATAACCTCCTAAATCCGATCAGTGCCTTGGCTTTTTTGCAATTCGCATTATTTGTTATAATCTAGATAAATATCTAAACATCATGTCAAGTACACGGCGTGCGCGCGCACGCGTGTGTGTGACATGTGCTTTTCTGTTTCCCAGCTCTTACTCTACTGTGCTGTGTTGCCAGCTAGAAATTGAGCTGATCTTTTCAGTCACACAACCTCCAACAGATGGCATGGTGCAGCCCAACTACCCAGGCTTAACAATGGCTTATGATAATTAGTGTCGTCTCAGCAGACCCCAGGACACAACAGCTCTTGTCATGGCCCCCTTAGATCATACCTTGACATCATAACACCTTTCCATGGAGAAGTTGAAAGGTCTCTTGCAGACACTTTCAGCGGGTTGGTTGATGAGTTAGGCTGCAGTCTACCATTTGTTTGAGTGAAACTTCAATGTTATAGTCAGTCGGTTACCCTTTCATTATTAGCGTAAAACAAGTGGGACTCTAAAATGGGACTGCATACTTTGTTTGCAATACACAGGCAATATAAGCTGTAAATGGCATGAATGACAGTGAAACCGGAAGCTGCTTGGCCCCCATTCCCTCTCATTCAGATGTCAGTTTTGACTGACCTCCTAGACCTAGCTATCCAGCATCCCTTCCCATCTTACCGCACCCATGGAGCTGGGCCAAATGGGATCCAATCCATTCTAGTTGATGAGATGGTGTCAGTTGTGAAAAATGGGATGCGGTTGGTAGACACTGATGAATTGTTCACATATATTACAAATTTTCAAACCTTTTTGGCTAAAGTATAGCACTCTTTGGATAAAACACATTTACCATACAATGACCATAGTAAAAATCTGGATAGCTTTTTTTATTTCTGTATTTTTTTTTATTTATTTTTTTTAATCTGAATCCCATGCAGGATAGTTTTAATTCAGTAGTTGTTTTTTCTTTTGTTTTTTTTTATCTGTGTCGATTCCATGTAGTTTAAGTATACGTCTCATTTGTTTTCTGGTTTTATTGACAGGAAATGGGGGGATGTGTGTATCTCGTCATGGAGGTAAGATGAGACAGGTAGCAGCTGCAGAGTGAATAGTCTAATGTCCAATTTTTTTTTTTACATCTCTGGTAACATTGTCAGAATTTTGCTGAAGACTTTTGTTATTTAACTTGTCTTCTCAGTACTGCAATGGAGGTGACCTGGCAGAATATCTACACTGTAAGTGCTATGTCCCACCTTTAACAGAGTTTAATATAGCCTTGGTCTGACTCCTGCTCTCTCTTATACTGCATGGTTCTGTTCCTTGACACCTGTTGTCAAAGCATGAAGGAGATATTTTCAACACACCACACCTCAAAAAGACAAGCATGCTCAGCAGGTGTTTACTTGTTAACAGTTGGTATCAGATTATTTTTATACTGTGTACAGTCAGTGTAGTCTGAATATGAGAAGATTTTGAAGAAGCATAACAGGGTAGACCTTTGAGGTATACAGTGAATTCAGTTTAGTGTTCGAATAACTCCTTGGATAAACAATTTATATATTTTTAAAAACAGATACAATGAACCACAGGGATTCAGATTTGGAGTGATTAACTTTTCCGAAGAATCTTTCCATACAAATCCTGCAGAACCTAAAATAATCTAAACAGCTGCACCTTTTGTATCTCGAAGTTACTGATATATATCTCCCTGCTCTAATTTGTTTTAGCATTCCCTATTGATGTGCATCATAGTCCCAACACTCATGAACTAACACAATCTTAAAGCAATTTTCATTATTAGCTTATCTCATTCAATGAACATGTCTGCATTTAGGGACTGTTAGGGACTGTTTTTAAAGAATAATAAGGGAAATACATGTCAAATAAGAGATTGAGGTCATGGAATAGATAGTTTCCTGGGTAAATTTATCTTGCTTGTGTGTATGTGTCTACTGACCCAGAGCCCAAGTTAGATTCTGCCATCATGTCTCTTATTTTGTAGACATGTGCCAATGTAGTGTCCCTGCCATGGAGGCACATCCTGCTACTTGCAGCACAACAGTCAATCATGCTTAGTGTGGTTCATGAAGCTGTGACACAAGCTCACCCATCTGTCACTCAGTTATCTCCCGTACATGAGTGGAAAAACATAGCCAATACAAATGACTGCCAAAGGTGATGCTGAGGGAGGGGGCTGGGGGAGATTTTTTGGCACTAACATGACAGGTGGTATTTGCATTAGTCCCTGAATTGCTTGTCAGAGTAAACAAAATACTGTTCCAAAATGTCAGATCATATTAGCAGTTAATGACGTCTTCAGGGTTGCACAAGTTCACTTTCCATCATCTGAGGTTTCCTACAGAATGATGTCAGTGAGGAGGACATCTTATTTGAAATTAGCCTGCCTGATGTGCTCATATGCACAGTGAAAGACAAGATAACTAATAGTATTGGTATTTGTAGTTATGATTTCTCACTGTGCCATCTGTTGACAATGGGGACAACCTTATATTCAAAAGGTGACATAGCTAACATCACAGTAGGCAAACAAAATGCAAAACCTTTTTTTTTTTCAGATCCAGTTCACATGCAAACTTGCCATAGGTGTTTTTCTTTGTGAAGGAATTTGTGAGGGGGGCAGCACAAATATCCATGTGTATCTATATTCCATATAGAGACACATGTATGTATAGATGTACATGTTTAACCTGTCTTTTCCTGCTTACAACTTTCTCAAGTTTAACGCTCCTGTCTGCAGCTAAAGGCACCCTGAGTGAGGACACCATACGTGTTTTCCTGCAGCAGATTGCAGAGGCCATGAAGGTCCTGCAGAGCAAAGGCATCCTCCACAGGGACCTCAAACCGCAGAATATTTTGCTCTGTCATCGAGAAGGGGCCAGGTCCAGCCCCATCAATACCTGCATCAAGATAGGTGTGTGTTGGATTACTGTTTATCTGAGCAAAATGGAACTAAACAGAAAATACTGGTTTGTGTAACTGCATTGTTACAGAGGTGAGGTCTAGTCCTCGTTTCTGCCAATTTTGTTATTTTTACCAGGTGACATTATTTGCATAATAAAGACAGGGTGTGAGAAAAAGTTTCAGTTGATTTTGACCGGGTGCAATGACCCATCCACAGGCCTATATCCCTATCATTCTCTCTGTGCTCTCCTCCCCCAGCTGACTTTGGTTTTGCACGCCATCTGCAAACAAACACTATGGCAGCCACGCTGTGTGGCTCCCCAATGTATATGGTGAGTATAAATGCCTATTACCCTAGTTTCCTTTGCCAACAAGGTATAATGACAACGTAAGCTGTAAGCTCTTCCTCTGTGGCCACAGGCTCCAGAGGTCATCATGTCACAAAACTATGATGCCAAGGCTGATCTGTGGAGTATAGGTACTATTGTGTACCAATGTCTGACTGGAAAAGCCCCTTTTCATGTGAGTGATACTCATTCTTGCACATGCAAAGACAGAAACATCACTCTTCTGTCGCAGAAAGTTGAATTAGTTCATCTGGATACAACGTTTATTGAGAGGAACATTTCATCACTCATCTAAGTGACCTCTTCACTCTCAACTGACTGCAGGTATCCCCACCCGTATAAACAATACAGTGGTATAATGACCGAAACCAACAATCAGTTTCATATACAGATTACCGTGACCATTAACTAACTGAAGCAGTCACTTAGATGAGTGATGAAATGTTTCTGTCAATAAACGTGTCCAGTTGAACTGATTCGGCTTTCTGTGATTTCCTTGTTGTTGTTGTTGTTGCATCAAGACATCACTCCTGTGTTTTCAATGAAGAGATTTAGCCACTACAGTGGATTAAATATGACTAATTTTCACAACATGTTATATTTTGGCTAAGTTTCCATGTTCCACCAACTGAAATGTTCACTGAGCTCTCTTACATAAAAGGCTTATGAAACGCATTTTAGACATGTCTTACACCTCAGAATTGCAAACAACCTGTATCCAAATTGCCGTTCATATTAACAAGCCACTGCAGCTATAGCTCTCTTGACAAAGAAACAACTAGTCCAACCATAAACAGCACTTACATGGTGAGTGACATCTACCGTGGACCTTGCACCACTGTAAAATGATCTTTGGAAAATGCTGGACAGCTTGGACATTTGCTAGGAAAAAGCCTTATTTACAAAATGGGAAGCATGCAGAAACTTCCACAATCCTTTACTCTGAACACAGGGTAAATATTGTTTCCCAGTCATGGGTATTACTTTCTACCATTCACAAGACTGTCAAGCTCCCACCATTGCGCTGGTGGCTGTTAATTGATACAGGAGTCATGTATAAAACACATGTTAACATGCTGTCGAGGAGACAGGTTCCTTTTAAATTCAAACAAGTCAACACTCATGAACCATGAGTTGCAATATTCAGTTGTTCAATATTTTGTAACTCATGGGGTTATTTATGTTGCTGTTTCCTTGAATGCATTTTCCCTGAGCGTTCTAGGGAAATTTGGCTGCCATTTCTTCCAGGCAAGTCAGTGAGTTGAGACTAGTCCACGGGTCAGTGTCACGTTGAGTCCCGGTGTTCTGTTCATTTAGTTGGTTTAGCTGAACTCTCTAAACATTCCACTCTGTCCTCAGTCAAATATTCAAATGTCAGCACGTTGTATGTGTTTAGATTTTTACTGTCCGGCGTGATTCATCAGGTTCAAACCTGTTATTTGCCTTTATGAAACTACATTTGTTCATGGGTGCAGCTCTGTTTACTTGTGTATGTACAGGTTTATGCATGTGTATGTGTGCATGATGATTTTCAGATTCAACTCTTAAAATTGTGTGTGTGTGTGTGTGTGTGTGTGTGTGTGTGTGTGTGTGTGTGTGTGTGTGTGTGTGTGTGTGCACAGGCCAGTACACCCCAGGAGCTACGCCTCTTCTATGAAAGTAACAGGAACCTCCTTCCCAGGTTAGTTCCCCCTGGGAAACCCACCCACAGGCAGGTGGTTGGAAAGGGGTGTAAACATGCATTACCAGGAGGGCTTTCTGCCGTGCAGTAAGTTTTCTGATGAACTGTTAATGCTGATACTATTTGCTGACACTAGACTCTGTGTGTGTGTGTGTGTGTGTGTGTGTGTATGTGTGTGTGTGTGTGTGTGTGTGTGTGTGTGTGTGTGTGTGTGTGTGTGTGTGTGTGTGTGTGTGTGTGTGTGTGTGTGTGTGCACGTGCTATATGGGCTGCTCATGGCCTGCAGAGTATATGATGTCCTGTATTTCATCCACATGCAGTCACCAAATGATGAAAACAGGTTGTTGCACAAGATCGTTCACATATAGACATGTCCAGGAAGACACAGATTAAGACACACAACAGGTGTGCCTTTTCATTTCCTGGACCAAGGGCTCAGAACTGTCTAGATCCTGCACTATTCTACCATCCATTGCAAAGGACTCCCACTCTCTAATTTATTTGCTACCACTATCTGATTAGTGGTCACAAACAGAAGCAACTCATTCACTGACTGTCTCTTACAGTTGACCTCCATACTGTCTCCAGTAGAATGTGCAATGTATCTATCATATTCTGTACATTATTTATTGTATATCATTGCCCACACGGCCCCTCCTTCCTTGTTTATGATTGTATCCTGTTAAACAGTAAATTGACAGTGTGTGTCCCTACAACCAGTGTCCTCATGACAGGTTTGTGTACTTGGCAATTAGTGATTCTGTCTGTGTCCCCTCCACCGTTTGATGTTCGTCCCTTGGAACTGGAAACTCTTCAAAGGGAATTATGTATTATCTGACAACTGTTTTCATTGTTTGCTTCACAGGCATGCATTTGGTTTGTTGCCAAGCTAATCTGTTGAATGATAAAGCCTGTGATAAGAGAGGTCCTATTTGTGTTGTGAGGAGAGATGGCTTGTTGTTTTTTTTGGGGGGGGGGTTTGTTGCCAGGTTACTCTATTTATAACTGCTTCAGGCTGCCAGCTAGTGCCCTGCACCGCTATCACTTTCCACATGACCCACATAGCTCAGAACAAACGTAAACACACGCACACACACACACACACACACACACACACACACACCACTGATTAGCTGTTATAGAGCCCTTGCATTTTTTCACTCGAGCCTCAAAGACTAAAATCACACATATTTTGGAGCACGCTTTGCACTTGGGAAATGAAGACAGATCTTTAAAAAAATTCTTCAAATTCCACAAGGCATAACATCATCAGAGAACATTGATTCAAAACATTTTGAAATGCTAGTGTAGTCTAGTCCACAAAAAAAGTGTATTTATAAATGTACACAGGGATTCAGACAAAAATGCACAAGGATGGGGTGTAGCGTGGCGGTCTATTCCGTTGCCTACCAACACGGGGATCCCGGTTCGAATCCCCGTGTTGTCTCCGGCTTGGTCGGGCGTCCCTACAGACACAATTGGCTGTGTCTGTGGGTGGGAAGCCGGATGTGGGTATGTGTCCTGGTCGCTGCACTAGCACCTCCTCTGGTTGGTCGAGGCGCCTGTTCGAGGGGAGGGGGAACTGGGGGGAATACCTTGATCCTCCCACGTGCTACGTTCCCCTGTTGAAACTCCTCACTGTCAGGTGAAAAGAAGCGACTGGCGACTCCACATGTATCGGAGGAGGCATGTGGTAGTCTGTAGTCCTCCCCGGATCGGCAGAGGGGGTGGAGCAGTGACCGATATGACTCAGAAGAGTGGGGTAATTGGCCAAGTACAATTGGGGAGAAAAAGCAGGGGGGGAAAAAATGCGCAAGGATTCTGTTGGTTATCCATAGTTGGCCATAATTATTGAGCATGCATGAAGCCATAGTTAAAAGGTTCCTCAGTAATCTGCCCACATTGCGTTTTCTCTCCGTCCAAGTTTGTTTACAGGAATTTTATTATTGATTAGACGATAGTGTTATCTAAATGGAAATCCTATGTTTTCTTAAGCATCCCCAGGGAGACCTCAAGCCAGCTCCAGCACTTGCTCCTTGGCCTTCTACAGAGAAACGACAAGGAACGGATGAACTTCGGTAAGCCTCTGCTTTTCAATACTTCCTACTCCTTTTCTAGTATTAAGCTCTAAGAATTTTCTCTGGCGTTAAAACCCTTTGTACATGGATTGATATTAATTGATTTGTAACTTTCCGTTCACAGCGGAGTTTTTCCACCATCCTTTCTTGGAATTAAGTTCATCCTCAAAGAAATGTATGGAGCTTTTATTGCCTAGGAACAGTTTCGAATCCATATTGTTCCTGTACTTCACAGCCTCACACTCATACATGTTTGCTTTGACAGTTTCTCCTGCTCCCATGCTTTCCTACCCCAGTTCTGGCTCTGGCAGCTCCTGTAGCAGCTCCTCCACATCTCATCTGGCCTCCCCTCAAGTGTGTACGCCCTTCTGTTGGTGGAACAATGTAACAAAAATAAAACAGATTGCAATTTACAGTCTTGAACAAATGAAATAATGTAACAATTTAAGTCCTTTGCCTCCCTGTCCTCTACTTATGTAGCATTCCGATGGAGAGATGCATCAATTTCCACCCAAGGCCCTGCCAATCTCCACCAAAGATACCCCTGGCTTCCTGTTGAAAGATGTTCCCAATCAGGAAAGTGGCAATACCTCATCTTGCACAGATGACTATGTGATGGTGCCGGCTGAGTTTCCCAGTAAGACTGCTTGCCATGTCCCTACTCAGTCGGTGACTGTGTTTTGTTTTGTTTTTTTACATGCAGTTTTTTTTTCATGATAGCCAGACATGCTTATTCACTGTAATTTGATATATCCTTGAGTTTGTCTAACTCTATGTAAGTAGAGCACACGGTAAAAATCCTGGAAATCGAACTGTCATTTTACTGTATTGAAGGTGACTACGCATGTACAATGGGAGATGGGTCCCCCATTGATGTCAGCCTGATTTACAGTGGGTAAGTTGAACAGGGGCCATTTAAAGATCTGCATAAACTGTTAGTCTTGATAGTGTGCATCTGCCAGTGTCCTTTGAAACCAGTGCAATTAATTTAAAAAAGCCTTAAGAATGACAGTTTGGTAGACTAAGCTTATCGATATGTTTTCACCAGGAGTTCACTGCTGGCTGAAAAGGGTCTGAATCCCGCAGACAGGACACCTCCTTCTTCTCCGTTACTACATTGTATTCCCAAACTTGTTAGGTAAGATGAGGGCTTGGGTGCATTATGGTTTAGGTTCAGACATGTTTTAGAATAAATTCTAATTGAAGATGTAGTTGGGTCAACATATAAATCCCAAAGTTTTGGACCATGTCATTCATCCTCTGTTCATGTGCCTACACTGCATAAAAAAAAAACAGAGATGTGGACTCCCTTTTGGGTGAGCTACAGTTGATAATTGGATGCATAGGTTTTACACCCTGTGAATCAGCTTATTTTTTAAATTCCATGTGCTCCTTTCCAGTCCTTCTCTTTTTTTTTCCATCTGACCACTCACCAGTGTCTCTTTCCTCTTCTTCCTCCTCTCTGGGTTTCCATTTAGCAAGCCTTTTGAGTTTGGTGGCAGCAACTACCACCAATCTGTGCCCATTCCTGTGCCAACTCAGATCCACAACTACCAGCGCATGGAACAGAACCAACAACCTGCAGGGTTGCATGGCTGTACAAAGTATGTAAATGCTCCCACTACCCCTCCCCAATGACCCTTGTTTCTCACTGAGAGGACACATTCTTTAACTACTACTTATGTGATTCAGGTCTGCACTCGACTGTGCTGGAGACCATGCTAAAGACCTCCCACGTGGTGTAGGATGTGGTGCTCCTGGTTTCGGCTCTGTCCTCAGATCCCCAAGGCCGGAGGGGGGAGGAGCTCAACCTCATCAGTCATCCCCATTAGGTAGGCCGTTCACCTCTGATTTATAGACGGGTTTTCAATACAGCAAAGCAACAGTGGGGCACCATGACAATCACTGTTTGATGTTGCTGGGTGAAATAAAAAGGGCTCATTTTGCTGAAGGACTCAGCTCATCACTTTGTCCCTCTGTGTTCTGTCCTCTTTAGTGTCAGCCACCCCTAAGACTTCAGAGCAGACTTTCCCACTTAGCACAAGGACCGAAATGCTAGCTGGGTCTCCTGTCTTGCAGCACAACTCCATTTGCAGGCATAAGATTCAGAAAGGAAATACTGAGTCCACTCTACCTGGCTCTCAGAGCCCCAAGGTCAGCCTCCAACATACATAGTATAACTAAAATGTAGAATATGGTGTAAGAAGGCTAACTGCACAATAACTGAATTTAACTGAATTTTGGCTTTGTGAGACAACAATGTATTATATAAAGGTTCTCTTCATTAACAGGTTCCAGTGATGACTCTGAACCAAAGAAGCACTGTCCTGGATTTGCAGACCTATGGCCTATCCTCTGGTTCCCATAACAACCTCACCAGGACAACAGAGAATAAAAATGGACCCTTCAAAAAGTTAGCACTTTTCTACAGTTAAACAAAACCTTTAGCAGTATTTATTTGTCATTTTGGTCATAATACAAACATACAGTATTGAGAGATCTTATCAGTTAAGTTTAAATATATTTACACCAAGATTATCCCATGAAAAATTACTTGTGTTTTTTGAATAAAATTAATGTTGGTTAATCATGAATCTGTTGATATAAAAATTCCACCCTCCTGGACAAGGCAAGTGAGCTGGATGTAATTTGATTAGTCATTAAGTGCTCCCAACGGTGTCTTTCGCTGTATTGAATGTCCAGGTCACTGAGCACAGGCCGGCTGTCTGATATGCTGCTGAAGGCTGTCTGTGGAGCTCAGCTTTTAGAGGGACAGAGTGATGAGAGCCTCAGTTTGGAGAAAGGCATGGACACAGCAGGTACCAGGGCAGCATACCACAAGTAGAGAAAGTCAAATATATTTTTCCTGTGGAAAGTATTGAAGTGTTGCTCAATAGGGCTCACATCTTCAGACATGTGCAAAAACCTTAACTTTGAATGGTGTTTCTCCTGTAATAGCCATACAGCACATCCAAACACCATCATAAACGCCTGATAATGTGAACCAACATAAGACATTCACAACATTGACTCTCTTTCAACCTTCAAATCCCATCTCAAAACGTACCTTTTCAAACTGGCATATTCAGTCGGATCCATACTTCATTGAGTTTTGTGCAGATTATGATTTTATACTTATCTGTTATATTAACTTTTTATTGTCTACCCTGCTTTGTTTTGATTTTATGCTGTCTGATACAGTGCTGCTTGTTTGTTTTTTTTAACTGTGTTCTGTAAGGTGTCCTTGAGTGCTCTGAAAGGTGCCCACAAATAAAATGTATTAATATTATTATTAACATCATGATGTGAAATGTTGTTTACTATTTCACAGTCCCTGTCACTGGGAGAAGTGTGTATGTAGGAGTTGCCTTTAGTTTAAACACGCCCAAATCAATGTGAGCCACAGCATTAATGTTATCTAGAATTAGTCGGGCTCATGAGCATTTATTTACAGGGTAACTTCAAGACCGGTTTAACAAATCCTCTCATTTTGCTACTCTTACAGCTCCATCTAGTGGTTGTTATGCAGCTGCTGCCTCTGACAGTTCAACTGCAGTGGTCTTCACAGTTGGTTCTCCATCCTGCAGAAATACTCCTCCTGATACGAATGTGTCTAGGATGTTCTTAGGTAGGATTACAGACTAGTGTAATGATTGGCTACATGGATTACATGCACATTATTACAAAGGTATTATTGGCCAAACCCAAGTATACATTTTAAACCCTGTTATATCAATCTTATCTGTAACACATTTAAGTGTGCATCTTAGACATAGGAAACATCAAAATATAATATGCAATGAATATAATATGATGGGTATAATATGATATGAGTGGCATTATGAAAGTAGAAAGACAGGAGTTGGAATAATACCTAAATAGGGTTAATGCAGATAGTGAGAAGGCTAGGGAACTCGTATTACCGGCAGATATCCCACCAATTGGAGAGATAGAATGTCAGCTTGATGTCAGCCTGCCTCGGTATAGTGAGGTGTAAGATACTGTTAAGTAAGCGAGGACCTCTTCTGCACCAGGATCTAATGGGGTTCTTTATTGTTTTTTATACGAGTGCACCTGATGTATAGAATTATTATGGAATTTAATGGAAAAGGGGAGATATTCCAAGGGCTTGGTGTAGAGCAGGAGGTATTTTCATACCAAAGGAGAAGGATGCGTAGGGATTGGACAGTTTAGGCCTATTCGATACCTCAATGTGGAAAGGAACATCTTCTTTAGTGTAGTGGCAAGGAGGTTGGTAGCATATTTAAAAGTGAATAAGATAATGGACAACCTGACACAGAAAATGGGAATTCCAGGTTTCTCGGGATGTTTAGAGCACATAAGTTTGATTTAGCACCAAATTCAGGTGGCCAGGAGGGAGAGAAGACATCTCCTCTTAGTGTTTATGGATTTTGGAAATGTCTTTGACTTTGTACCACATAACATTTTGTGCAAGGCATTCGGTTTCTTTCAGGTCCCTGACGATATAATGAGACCAGTCAGAGCATATTTTGATGATATTCCGTTATGTTTTACCACTAGTGCGTAAATAACTACATGGCAGCAGCTTGAGATAGGGATAATGGCAGGTTGCCCTATTTCACCTCTTGCTTTTACCACGGCCACAGACATGATAATTGCAGCAGCTATGTAGGTTGTTGGTGGGGAGAGGTTGCAGGATGGGGTACATGGATGACATGACAACACTTAAAACTACAGCTCCATGTACACATAAGCTATTGGTTAAATTAAATGACAATCTGAGATGGGCAAATATGAAGGTCAAACCTAGTAAATCTAGGGGTTTGTCAACCATTGGGGGAGAGTCATGCAGGAGAGCTTTCAGAATAATGAGAATATAATTCCCACTATAACAGAGAAACCTGTCAAGAGTCTAAGCAGATGGAATAGCTCTTTATTAAGCGACAGAGAGCAAGGCTGTGAGTTGAGAGAGGTCATTTGCAAGGCAGAATCATTGAGAGGTCATTATTGTCTGACACATTGTAATTGTGATGCTTGCAATTTGAGTTGTCACTGTGTACAATGTGGCTGTTGACAGTATATATGATTGGTGTAATTGTGGTGGAAAAATTAGAGATGATAAGCATATCAGTTAGGAGATGTTTAGGAGTGTGACTGTGTCGAAGTAGTTTTTTATGGTGAGAGTTTTGGAGCTGCCATTGACAAGTTTGACAGAGGAATTCAAGTGTGCTAAGGTGAGGCAGGAGACTGTCTGACTCTTAAGGAATTGCTAGTTAAGGCTGCAAGGAGGAAATGGAACCCAAGTGTTGGATTGTTGGTCATTGCAGTCTTGCTTCATATCGTCTGTTCCTTCCGCTGTCTTAAATGGTCTTTAACATATGTTTCAGGGAACCTTTATTTGTCTCCATCTTCTCTGCAGGGTTCCCAAGCTATATTAGTTCAGCCCGACTCTTCAGCAGTCATCTGCTCCAGAGAGGGGCCTGCAGAGAGAGTGATAGTGAAGTCATGGATGCTACGCCACACAGCAGCCTGGTCTTTCACCCTCCAGAGCTCCCTGAAGATACTCTGATAGAGGTACACACAAACTTTCCTCTGCAGCTATATGACATGGATTGTGCTAATTGACATGAATACAGGTACATAGTAGCTTTGAAGGACTGAGCAGCAGGAAATGCCTGCAGAGGTCAATGTGATCATTTATCATATTTTATCTGTTCTTTTATTTCAGCAAGCACATACAGAGGCCCTGCTGAATCTCCGTTTCAACTTAGCTTTTGTTTACTGTGTCATGGAAATAGCTTCCTTTAAGGACCCAGGGCTGGATTCTTGCAGTGGCCCCGACGTGTCCTTTCTGCAACAGAGCCTGGTGGCTGATCAGATCAGTCTTTTAAGCAAAGAGTGGAGGTGACTGCATGCAGCTTTTCATACTTTATAAGCACATTGCTCACTTATCTAGGAGTCTCCCAACAAGGTTTCCAAAGAATTACAATTTTGTTTTCTAATATGTGAATTCCAGCTATGCAGAGCAGTTAGTCCTGTACATGAAAGCTGAGGAGTTTCTGTCATCAGCATTACACACTGCTAAAGAGGATATCAAGGAGAGAAGACTCTTCCCCTCTCCAACAGTGAAGCAAGGTAAAATTGGTAATCTTTGGCTTTACCAAACAACCCATTTACAATATATTCAACATTTAACCATGATGGTGTTTATAATGATAAGGTTCTTATTATTAAATGCAGTTGATAATGACTATGTGTCTCCTATATGCAGTGATTAGAAAGCTGAACGAGTTGTACAAGTGTTGTGTCACATATTGTCGCTCCCTCAATGGACAGCTGCAAGGCTTCCTGCTCAGCAAACAGAAGCTAATGGACCGTTTCAGTGGCAATGCTGCTGAAAAACTGATCTACAACCACACTGTGCACATGGTATATAATTTCATGGTTAGCTATGCAATGGTTGATCATTTTAGAGTAATAGCTTGGATCATATTGCCACTCCAACATTTGTGTGTATGTGTGTATTGTGCGTGGTCTCACTGTGTCCAGGTACAGGCTGCAGCACTAGATGAGATGTTCAACCGCGGCACATCATCAATACAGCGCTACCATAAAGCCCTCTTACTGATGGAGGGCTTGTCCCGTGTCATCTCAGAGCAACAGGACATTGAAAGCATTGATAAATGTATGTAGAAAGGGTTTCATTCTCAAATAGCTGGCTTTCTTTACTGGATGATTATTCTTGATATCTTTGAGCGGACATCATTCAGTGACTTACAATGCATTGAAAAGTGTTGCTGTCTTTGTTGGTCACAGGTAAGCAATGTATTGAACGACGTCTTTCTGCTCTGCAGACATCACTGTACCCTTAAGCTCTACACCTGTGACTGCAGCTCTGGATTCCATTTCCTTCAATGAAGATGCACCTTCTTAGTTGACTTGATAAAAGAACTTTGATCTCAAATGGAAATGCCACATAGGGCACTTGTTTTTACACTACTTTAGCCTAAGTTCTTTATGTGAATCACAGAAAGTTGAATCAATTCATCTGGACACGTTTACTGAGAGAAACGTTTCATCACTCATCTAAGTGACTTCTTCAGTCTCAACTGACTGCAAGTATCCCTACGCTTATAAACAATACAGTGGCATAACGACCGAAAACAACGATTGGCTTCATATGCAGATTGTCGTGACCATTAACTAGAGTTACAATGGCAATGTGTACTATTCACAGAGTATTATAGAATAGTTGCGACCACAGCATTGTAAAATGGTGACAGATGTACTCTTAGCAACCCCCCCCCCCCGGGTTCAGGAATGAACATTCCCTCTTCACATAGATGGCCTTTTTGACTCTCCATTCAAACCAGCATCCCTCCCTATCCTCTGTGACTAGTACATATGGCCATTGTAACTCTAGTTAATGGTCACGGTCATTTTCATATGAAACCCATCGTTTTCGATCGTTATGCTACTGTATTGTTTATAAGGATGGGATACCTGCAGTCAGTTAGGGCTGAAGAAGTCACTTAGATGAGTGATGAAACGTTTCTCTTAATAAATGTTGTGTCCAGATGAACTGATTCAACTTTCTGTGATTTCCTTACCTGGATTATTGAGCACGCATCAAGACATCTTTACGTGAATGCTTTCAAATAACATGAGAGGAGTGCTGTTTTGATTGAGCTCAGGAAGATTGGCAGATCTTGATATGACTTTTGGATGCTCTGGATAAGCAAACTGTTGTCAGGCTTTATTTTTGTCAAACTGCTGTTCATTATTTTGATGCTTTGCACAAAAACCAATCAGAGAATTATTACTGATTTTAAATGAAATGGTTTACTTAAAACAAGGCTGAAGAAGTTGATAATTTTATATGTATATTTTAAAAACTTGACTATTTGTATTATGCCGTCATGTACTGTATTAGTCTTAGTACTGTATTAGTAGTTAAAATATTATACAAGTGAATGAGAAGACCAAATATTGCCAAGCTGTAGCAAAACTAGTTAAACTGTGCCTGTTTTATGCGTCTTTTTGTGACTGCAGAATAGAAGGCTGCACAATAATGAAAAGAAAAAACTCTGGGGTCGTGATGTTGAGCCATGATGTAGTAAACCCTGTATTAGTCAGCTTACATTACCATAAAATCAAAACAAGATTTTATTTACCATATGTGGTATACTTGTAATGGGGAAATATTTCCAATTCTAAATCTTAATGAGATTATTGCTATTGCATTAACTTGTTCAAATAATGCCATCCTTAAAGGTGGCCAAGTTCTGCAGTAATGAGTTTCTTTAATTGGCATTACATATTGCATGGGGAGTTGCTGGATTGTGTGTGTGTGTGTGTGTGTGCGTGCGTGTGTGTGAATTTACTTTTCATTTAGATATTGTGATGTAGAAATTTGAATTTGAATTCAGTGCATTCTTGTATGCCTTTTGTCGCACCAATTGTACAGTTAAAGACAATTGTCAGCTATATTTGAGAAAATAAATGTTTAACCTGATGAGTTAACTGGATTTTATCAGATTGCAATTTCTACTGTTATTTCTAGACTTAGGAAAAACCTGACGTTTTCATGTAGTTACATAGTAGCTACTGTGCAGATTGATGGAAATAGATGTTTATCGATATACTAGACTATGCTCATGTCTGCCTCTGTTTGGTCATTGAGTGTGCGTTACATTAAAACGGCATTTGTTCATACTAATGTACATGTTCGACGCGAAGCAACATTTTTTTTACTATCAAGTTTATTTTTCCGTCTTGCTGTCGCATATATTATTAAGATATTTTAACTTCCTATAGAGAGAGGAGTGCATCCGGGTCCCATAAAAGGTGGCCGTCGTCGCCATGTTTCTGAATGGAAATAGCTCAAAACATTTAACAGTCCCTAGCAATATCGATATTTTATTTTGCTCTTTATAGCTTTTGTTATGTACTGTTTATTTCTGTAAATATGACTTAGGATTTATTAAACTACCGCAGAAGCGCCATTCGCTGTAAGTGACCTCGGTGAGGTGATTGTAATATTTATTTATTCAGTGAGCTGGCCTGCTAGCAAGAACATGCTAATATCTTTAGCCGGCACGCGTCCTGTACCCAGGATCTGTGTATTTAGTGATGTGTTCAGAATGCATGTTTGCAGTCATTATTGCCGTGTTTAGCTAGGCTCCCTAGTCTATTAGTCAAGCAATAACTAAAAGGAATACTGACGTTTACTGCCGTGCTTTAACTTAGCCACACCGCTACTTGCTAACGACAGCTAATCAACGTCACGCCGTGAAACAATGCTTCGGAAGTGAAAACGTCGTTAGCAAACAATGAACGTCCAACCGTAGGGAGATGCAGTCCACTGCGGGCTGTTTTGGATTTTTACATTAAACTGCCGTGTAAATACTTGGAATAAAAACTTGTCTTTTTACGTTTTCTTAAAGTTGTTGTTCAATATACCGTAAGCAACGACAATTGCGTGACCATATTCCTGTTTTTAAACTTATAATTTGAAGTTGGGTTTTCCAGACATTAGACCAAGCCGTATTCGCCAGGTAAACACTTCCTAACAATAAACGATAGTGGAGTGGTGGAATATTTTTGTGTTCGATGAAAGCTTGCGTTACAACTTGCAAAGAGTGGTAACACCAGATATTACCCTCATGGAACACGCGTTACATTCGTGAGACTGTGGCAAAACAGGGTAGCTAACCCAGCGTTATAGCTTTCGTTATAAATCGGCTAGGACTGTGCTCTGGAGTTGCAGGTTATTTCAAGAAGGCCGTGTCTTCTTCGCGCATTAAAGACCCTCCTTGACACTTAAGAATAATGATTTAATGTGACCGCTGTCAAACACTAAGTGTGCCGTCAGACAGCTGCGAAAAGACTAGATGTCAGTTTTTGAATCAAAGGGGGGTTATGTCTGAGGTTGTAATTAAATGTGACATTTTATCAGCAATATTTATCGAAACTAGTGGTAAGATTTTGTCACAGATAAAAGTAAAACACAATCCAACATTGTCAGTTTATTCTAATCTCTGAATTATTCATTATATATACGGTTTTCGCTGAGGATGGACTTGCCAGAAGAAGGCACGCAACTTGTATGTGTCTGTACTTATAATAGACTAATTTAAGGGAGCAATGTGGAAGATAGAGTGCCTTGGGTTACTTTAGATATTTGTTTCTCAACATGAACAAACCAGCTTTCCAGAAGTTTACCTCTTAAATTAAGCTAAAACAGCATACACTTTGTGTTATCATTTCAGTGATTTTGGCACATTTGCCATCTATCTGTGATTGCATTGTGTTTCTTCTTTCCCCAGATTATTGTAATCAGGCACAGTAACAGTGTTACGCAATGCACCATGGAAGTGGATCACAGAATATGCAACGTCAAATTCAGAGATCCAAGTCTGTCAGTGGGTCTGAAGCAGAGGAGCCACAGCAGCCGGCCATGGCAGTTACTCAGCAGCAAGCTACAGTCAACCACCCTCAATCCCCTGTGACCACCTTCACCTCTGCAGCCAGCCCCTCAGCCCCCCAGTCCCCCAATTATCAGATAATCATGAGTCGCAGCCCTGTCACAGGACAAAACGTGAACATCACCTTACAGAATGTAGGTCAAATGGTAACCGGTAACCAACAGATCACCCTAACCCCACTCCCTCTCCAGAACCCAGGTTCTCCTGGCTTCCAGCATACTGCTCCCCAGTGGAGGTTTGAGCATGCTCCATCCTCCTACATTCAGGTCACTTCACCTGTACCCCAGCCTATGCAGCCCCAGAGCCCCACCCAACACAGCCCAGCCCCCCTGCAGGGAGTGACAAGACCAGGGGCCCCTGCAACAGCGTTGGGAGTGTGTGGCCAAAGCCCAACAAGATTTGTTGAGGCTGGCATGTTGGTGCGGCAAATCAGTTTAGGCAGTCCATCCGGAACTGGCCACTTTGTTTACCAAGAGGGAACTGGGCTGGCACAGATCACTTCAGCCACACCTGGCCAGGTACAGCTGGTGTCCCCAGGAGCACCAGGCTCTGTTAGGGAACGCCGGCTATCCCAGCCTCACTCACAAACTGGAGGAACTATCCATCATCTGGGACCTCAAAGCCCTGTAGCCACTGGTGCTGCCCTTCCCACTCTGAGCAGCCCTGGTCACATCACCACCTCCAATCTACCTCCCCAGATCAGTAGTATCATTCAAGGACAGTTGGCACGTCCCATGATATTTGAAAAGAACCCACAAGGGGTGGTGGCTGGAGTAGGAACAGCAGTCACAGCGTCATTCAGTATGCCCTCCTCCATTCCACCGTCTAGCCCATCCCTCACTAATTCCCCACAAGGGATCCCCAATGCCCCTCTCACGCCTAACAGTATGGCAGTTGGCACAATTAAGAAGCAGACACCCAAGAAGTTGGAAGAAATTGCTCCCTCCAACCCAGAAGTTGCTCAGCTGAGAAAGCAGTGCTTGGAACACCATATCAAGAAGATGGAGGGTCTGAAAGAGGTCTTTAAGGATTACCTGATTGAGCTCTTCTTTCTCCAGCACCTCCAGGGGAACATGATGGACTACTTGGCTTTTAAGAAGAAACCTTGTGTTCCACTGTACACTTACTTAAGACAGAACGACTTGGACCTTGAAGATGAAGAAGAGGAGGAAGAACAGTCTGAGGTCATTAATGATGAGGTATCTCATTTGCTTTAATGTTTTCAAGTAGGGGTTTTAGAATAGGAAAAACTGATATCTTAAACTCTTATAGAGCTCCTCCGATGAAAAGCAAGTCTTTAACCTTGTTAACATGTACTTGTGTGTTAGGGTAGTATTACAAGACATATCAGGAACAAAATAAGCAGCATATCTGCTTTGAAACTGCAGTATACCAAGGACAGTTTCTAAAAACGGATTCAGACAAGCAGGATTTCATACGTCACAAACCTAAGGAATCAATCCCGTTAATGGATGGGGTGGTGCTTTACATATTATTATGTGCACCCGCTTCAGTGACGTGAGCCAGAGGAGAAGCAGTGTAGCTACTTTGCATCATTTTGCCAGCTATAAGTTTTGTTTTTGGCTGCAAATTTACAAAAGGAGAAACGGTGAGCCTTCTTTTATTACCAAAAGCCCGAAAATTCGAGAGAAATGAGTGCAGTTCATTTGGAAAAATTGTAATGTCCCAACCAAACTTTCAGAGAAAGCATGGGTTTGCAGTAGCCATTTTCAAGAGCACTGATTTGAAAATTTATCACAAAAACAGATGGCTTTTGCCACAAAATGTAGTATATTTAAGCCCGATGCTGTGCCATCCATTTATCCTGGGGACACAGCAAGTACGAGCCAACATGTTGGTCATCCGGTAAGTTTATTTTTCTTTCTCTTGCTGGAGACTTTCAATGGTGTTCAAAGCGTTTCTTCCTAACAGCGCATCTGAGTGTTTATCTTTACAAGGTAGATAACTTGTCAGAGCTGGCGAGCGGGACCAAGGTTTATCTAACATTAGCAACACATTATTAGCTGATTGATAAGTAGTCTGATATGTCCACTTGTACTCAACTGTGGCAAGTTTGTTACCACGAGGGGGTTTGGACAGAGGAATGGAGGCAAATATCGTTAGTCAGATGTATTTATTATGACACATACATGACATGACATCTACTAGACAGAGCCGGCCACAGATCTGGCCAGCATGGATAGCTTTCTCAGTCTCTCTCCGGCGTACCTCGCACCCCTTCCTCCTTTCCCCGGGTTTGCTCCCTCGCAGTAACAGCCACCCAGCGGTGGCCCCGCCCGGCACGGTTTGCTGTCCGTGGCACACACAGCATCTCCCTCCATCTCTCCCTCCATCTGTGCCTGCCAGCTGGCTGTCTCGTCCATCTTGATCATGTGTTGCATTTGCCTCTGCCCAGTTTGGCGGTGGTGGTGAGGCCCCACTCCCCATGCTGGTCCAAGAAAGCGTACCGGTGAGTCACCGGGGAGGATAAAGGCTCCACCATCATGCCAACTCACCTCCTCCTCCCTGCTGGCGCTAACAAACTACAGTGATCCTGTCCAATTTGCTCTTCTTCGGAATCGGTTTCCGGTTCAAACCTGTATGGTTGAATTACTCCTTTATTACCACTTGCTATTGTGTAGCGTACAGTAGCAAGCAAAACGAAAAACAAGCAGAAGTTAGTGTTTGATGAGCAGAGTCGACGGTGAGCAGGTATATGCACTGCAGGTGAGCAGCAGAGGGCTGGGGAGATGCAGGTGAGGGTTGGAGGAGATTTGAATTGAGGGTGGGGATAATTTGCATATTCATAGATTCTGGATTTTCTTAATAAGGTAGAAGGAGTAGATGTGCTATTCAGGAATTTAAAAAGACAATTTGAACTTATTTTGCAGGAAAAATTTATCAAGCAGAGCATTTTATATATCTTAAAACATGACTGGAGGGGGACTTTAATATATTGTCTTATTGAAATCTGTCCTTTTCTAGGTGAAGGTTGTCACTGGAAAGGATGGCCAGGCAGTGACGCCGGTTGCTATAGCAACACAGCTTCCTCCTAATGTCTCCGCAGCATTTTCTGCTCCACAACAGTTTCAGGTGACAGTGAAAACGCTTGCCATGAAACTCTTATAATAGAATAACGTTGAAACTGTTATCAGTCTTAGTTCTCTCACATGGCCTTGTTGAAAAAAGGAAATTAACTTCTTGAGAGGCTGTTTTTTCAGGGTCACCCAGGGGCTGCTGCTGGAACCATTTCAAATCCAGGAGACATGGATGCCTTTAAGAGGCAACAGGCTATGGTACAAGCAGGTAGGGCAAGGATCATAGACTCACATGTCTGTGTTTCTTTGTTTCCTCCCCGTTTGCTTTTTTTTTTTTTTTTTTCCCTCTAATTGCTTCTGCTTTTAGATATTTGGCATCCTCTACTAGCGGTCTGTGTTGAAGTCTTAACCCGAGGAAGGGCCGGTGACCTGTAAGGTCTACAGAAAGTCACTGCTGTGTGCCAAGTGCTTTTTTTGCGTTATGAGGGTATTGTGTGTTTTAAATCCCAGATCAGGCTAAGAGATCCCGGATTGACGTTGGTCGCCATGGGCTGATTTTCCAGCATCCTGGTGTAGCTCCTTTAGGATCACCTGGCGTTCCACTCCAGCAGCTTATGCCAACTGCGCAAGGTAGGAGTGCTACTACCAGGCCACTCTGTGTTCTGTTCGATGCTGCTGGACGTAGCCCAGTCCTCATAAGGAGACTTAAAAACGAATCCCCACATGTATCGTCTCCACAAAAAAACCCACCTCCAAGCAGCATCAACAAACCAATCTTCATCCATTCACTGGATTTCCCAGCGGGCCACAAGAAGTTCAGACTTAGCTCTACCAGCACCAGCTCTCTGTCAGGAAAGATGGGGAAGAAGACAATCCAGTCTGAAGAAGAATAGCCATTCAATGGGAAGATGCCATGTCTTATGATTTTATTTTTTGTTTTCACTATTGATCATCTGTCTTCACATCCATCCCTTCTTTTCTGAAGTTAGTTCTTCTCAATTGTCTTTATTTGGATGGACTTTTCCGTGCTGATGGATTTTCAGCTAATATGGAGTTGGATCACGGAAATTGAAAAAAGGGGGGACCCTGGAAAAATGCCACGTAAAATTGCTTTCCAGAAGGTTTTGCGTGATTGCTCATTTAATGAGTTCATGTATCACGCCTCCTTTGGGTTTCTCATCGTTATTCCTTCACACCTCCTCCCCTCTTCGATGTTTGTCCTTGCATTGTCACCATGGATTGGAAGTCACATCAATCTTAAGTTCACTTGTTACATCGTCAAAAGTGTGGTTTCTTTGACCCTCCCCCTCAATTTATTTATTTATTTACTTTTTAACACCCATGTTCATGTTTTGTTGTTTTGCCTCCATGTTATTTCATGGCATTTTGTTCTGACTTGGCTTCTTTCCTCAGTCTTAGTAGGAGGGGGAGTCATGGAAGAGTTGTGTTCACGCCCCAGGTTTGCGTATGGTGGTGGTGTGGGTGTGTCAGGGCCAGGTGTTGATGTCGTCTAGGCCAGTTGGTGTTTCGGGCAGGGAGGTAAGGCAGGCGCTGCTTTAGTGTGCACAGCTCCGCTCAGGCCTGCTGTCTGCAAGACCCCATGTGTGTCCTTTTGCTCATCTCTGTGCTTTGTCGCTATGTACTGTACTTAACTACAGTAGAGGCATTCCGATACCGCTAGTGTGACATCGCTTCATGCATGCTGAACATTTGGTGTTTTTGTGACTGTCCGCTCGTTTTTCCTTTCTCTTTCCCCTGTTTTTATATATATATATATATATATATATATATATATATATATATATATGAGTAGTTTTTATTCATTTTCTTTTAAAACATTTTTCTTTCTACTCTTGAATCTCTCTAAAAAACTCTTTTATTGCATGACTACTTAGAATCACATTCTCTCAACATTTGAAATGCAATGTTTTGGTTTTGCATTATTCAAAGTAGTATTTTTGTTGAGAGACATGTAGATGATCATATTGATTTCATTTCTTCTGTAATCATTTTGCTGTATGATTTTCATTAGTTTCCACTCTTCAATCAGCAGAAGATAGTTCACTGCTGTTGATTCATACAGTATATCTAGTTCATTACGGCAAGGTTTTGAGGAGCTGTAATAGTTCAAGTTCAAACAGTCATTCTGTACATTTAAACTCAAAGCATTTGTTATCTACTTTAGTAAGATAATAACCCATGAACTTATAAAATGGCCATCACCTTATCTTCAGAGGTCCTCGGACGTGTGCTTGATGGGTAAGCAAGCAAACATCTCATGGCATTTTAAAAGCCTTTGACCATTTTAACAATAGCATTAAATATTAGATCATTAGGTTAACTTGAGGCCTGAATAATTGTTTTTTCATCGTCTGTCTTGCTCTCTGTCTCCTTTTTTGTCCTATGATTTGGTTACTGTACCCAAGGTGGAATGCCGCCAACCCCCCAAGCAGTCCAGATAGCAGGACAAAAGCAGAACCAGCAACAGTATGACCCATCTAAAGGCCCTCCGGTCCAGAATGCTGCCAGCCTGCACACCCCTCCCCCTCAGCTGCCAGGCAGGCTCCCCCAGGGTACCATCCCCATGGCGGGCCTGCCCATGGCTCTCTCTCAACAGCCCCAGCTAGTGGAGAGTACAGCCCAACCTAGTGGTCAGCTACAGGCCCAGGTGAAGGTCCAGGCAACTGGCCCCATTCTGGCACCAGTCAACCCCCACACTCAGCTCCAGGCCCAACTCCAGCAGCAGATGCAGCCTGGCATTCACCTCCAGATCCAGGCTCAGCCGCAACAACAACAGTCACAGGCGATGCTACAATCGGGACAAGCGGTCAGTCTACTGGAAGCCATTCAGATAAAGCATGCCTTTTATGTTGATGGCTAAAATGTAATGCCTCGAAGTCCAATATGATAGCAGCTGCTCTCCTTACACCATTGGTTAGGTGCCTGTGGTTGTTAGATATGTATATTTTATGATTTCATGCATATGTTGTATTAATCACTCAAGATCTGATCTATAGAAGTGAACATGTCTTTTTTTTTTCCTTTTCTAAATTCACCTTTTTTATGTTGCTTAAATGACCAAGAAAAAGCCTTGAGTTTCTTGTGTATCTACCAGTATGCAAAGGATCCTCCTCATTTCCCCAAATAAGAGTTCTTTCTTCCTCTTCCTCTATCTCAGACGGTGGCCCTCACTCGCCCTGGTACAGAGTCTAACCAACCTGTTCAGAGGATGATGACCAACTCCTTATCCATATCCTCCATGTCCCCTGTCCCCCTCTCTGCTCCCAACTCTGTTCCGTCCCCACATACTGCAAGCCCTCTTCGTCCTCAGGGCTCCAATATCAACCCAAGCACCACGTCTAAATTGGTTGGAACCAATGGCACCTCCTCTGTCAAAATTGGGGGCCATGGCCAGAACTCGGCTATGCAGTCCTCACAAGAGGGCTCGCAGGATAAGCAGGTTGAGCAAGCTAAATTGGTGAGTTTTTATTATCATGCAAGAATTTCACCTTAATTTAATCTAAAGACCTGGTGAGGAGACGGACTTCTAATGTATTATTAGGGTTCAAACTCAAAGAGCTAAAACCTTATTGTTTTTGTGCTGTTTTTTTTTTTTATTATTATTATTATTATTCATCTTCAGAAATGTTTGCGAAGGTGTCTGGGTAGCGTAGCAGTCTATTCCGTTGCCTTCCAACACGGGGGTCGCCTGTTCGAATCCCCGTGTTACCTCCGGCTTGGTTGGGCGTCCCTACAGACACAATTGGCTGTGTCTGTGGGTAGGTATGTATCCTGGTTGTTGCACTAGCGCCTTCTCTGGTCGGTCGGGGTACCCGTTCAGGGTGGAGGGGGAACTAGGGGGAATAGCGTTATCCTCCTACGCGCTACGTCCCCCTGGCGAAACTCCCAACTGTCAGGTGAAAAGAAGCGGCTGGTGACTCCACATGTATCGGAGGAAGCATGTGGTCGTCTGCAGCCCTTCCTGGCTCGGCAGAGGTGGTGGAGCAGTGACCGGGACGGCTCAGAAGAGTGGGGTAATTGGCCAGATACAATTGGGGAGAAAATAAAAGAAATGTTTGTGCAAATTCCTATAAGATGGTAAAATGGTAGAGACATGAGATTATGCCCATTGATTTGAAGTTGTGTGCAAATGTTGCCCAAGAAAAACATTTTTGACATCTCCTAAGCCGTTGGTCCGATGCTACCAAATTTTTTGTTGATCATTATTGGACTAAGCTTATCAAAAGTCGTATAAAGCTTGTTGATATCTTTTATTTAGTTTTCAAGATATTGATCAAAAGGGTGTTGCTCACCATACAGATAGACCCAAGTCTAACAAAGTCAACAACCGCTGGGCCAGTAATTACAATACTTGCAGGATATGTCTACATAAGTACTTGAAATGTACCTTGAAAGTTACATACAAATCGACCACTGGGAGGCATTACGAATGCAAAAAAATGGATGTGGCATAAATCAAATCAGACTATAAATCAGAAATTGTTTTTCCAGTTATTACAAAACTCCCACAATATGTTTTGTAACAGTGTTGAACTTCATGTATAAACTATTTTGAAATCATTCATTAGGGGGCGCCACCAGTTCCATACATGTGAATGGGCCTGGTTATTGATTTGCCCATAAATCAATGACAGTTTGTCCAAACATCACCAAACTTAGTAAATATTTTTAATTAAGCTGTTGAAGCTTTCAACTTCCAACAGTCTGTGTTGGCTTGAACACTGAAATTGCCGCTTGAGGCAATATTTTCCTTTTGAATTTGTTGTTGTTCCTTGTATTGAGCATGAAGCATTTCTTTCAGTGAAGCAAAATAGTTATTCCTTGTAGAGCTTGAGCCCATTCTACCCCTTATACAGTGGCTATAGAAAGTCTACACACCCCTGTTATAATGGCAGGTTTTTGTGATGTAAAAAAATGAAACCAAGATAAATCATGTCAGAACTTTTTCTACTTTTTTTTCAATTGCAACCTATAAAAATAAAGTGTAAAACAATCAGACACATATTAGGGGGGAAAAAAAGAAACAACTTAAAATAACCTGGTTGTGTGTACACCCCTAAACTAATACTTGGTTGAAGCACCTTTTGGTTTTGTTACAACACTTGTCTTTTTGGGTAAGTCTTATTAGCTTGGTATGTCTTGACTTGGCAATATTTTCCCACTCTTGCTTGCAAAAAAATTCTATATCTGTCAAATTGTGAGGACATCTCCGGTCCACAGCTCTGTTCCAGTTACCCTGCAGATTTTTGATTGGATTCAGGTCTGCGCTCTGGCTGGGCCATTCCAAAATGTTGATCTTATTTTGCTGAAGCCATTCTTTTGTTGATTTGGATATATGGTTTGGGTCATTGATGTGCTGAACGGTGAAATTCATCTTCAGCTTTCTAGCAGACGCCTGAAGGTTTTGGGCCAAAATCGATTGGTATTTGGAGCAAGACATGATTCCCTCCACCTTGACCAAATCCCAGTTCCGGCTGAAGAAAAGCAGCCCCAAAGCACGATGCTGTCACCACCATGCTTCACCATGGGTATGGTGTTCTTTTGGTGATGTACTGTGTTGTTTTGCGCCAAACATAACCTTTTGGAATTACGGCCAAAAAGTTCAACCTTGGTCTCATCAGAACATAATACATTTTTCCACATGATGTCGGGAGACTGGATGTATCTTTTTGCAAAACTTAGCCAGGCTTGAACCCCCCCCCCCCCACCCACGTGAAAAGGCTTCTATCTTGCTACCTTATCCTATAGCCCAGACATTTGAAGAATATGGGAGATTGTTGTCTCATGTAAGGAGCAACCAGTACTTGCCAGAAATTCCTACAGGTCCTTTAATGTTGCTGTAGGCCTCTTGGCAGCCTCTCTGGCCAGTTTTCTCCTTGTTTTCTCTTCTAGTTTGGAGGGACATCCTGTTGTTGGTAATGTCATTATTGTGCCATATTTTCTCCACTTGTTGATGATTGTCTTCACTTTGTTCCATCGTACATCTAATGCCTTGGAAATTCTTTTGTACCCCTTTCCTGATTGATGCCTTTCAACAATGAGATCCTGGTCATGCTTTGTAAGCTCTTTGTGGACCACGGCTTTTGCAGTTGGATACAACCAAGAAAATGTCAGGAAAGTCCTACAGGAACAACTGAACTTTATTTGGGGTTAATCACAGTCCCTCTAATTGATGGCAGGTGTATACTAACTACTATTTAACATAAGTTTGAATGTGATTGGTTAATTCTGAATACAGCCACATTCTAAATGGAGATGCACACTTATGCAACCAGTTGTATTGTAAGTTTTGTATTTTTCTTTTTTAATAGGTTGCAATTTACAGAAAAAAAGTGGAAACATTTCTGACATAGTTTATCTTGGTTTTATTTTTCTACATCACAAAAACCTGCCATTTTAACAGGGGTGTGTAGACTTTTTATATCCACTGTAAATGTTCAGGCTCAGCAAGCTGTTTCATACTGTGCAACTTTGCAGTGGAGAAGCCAGGCTTAGTATATAAACCTAGTGTTGCTGCAAGGATAGCTGCTTGTTTGGTTAGGTACAGTGTTAAGGAATGATAATATAAAGTAAGTAGGCCAAGTTCAAGTTCACTTTATTGTCATACATATAAAAGTACCATGTACCTTCTTCCTATGCAATAAAATGTATATGCCCTGGCTCTCTCAGCCCTTAAAACTTTAAATAAGGAAATAATAAATAATAACAAGAAATCCCACAAAATAATAAATCATTGAACGTTATGTAAGGCACGGCACCTACTGTTCATTATTCTGGCCCCCTGGGGGTAAAAACTGTCTTTGAGGCGGCTGATCTGAGCTCTGATGCTATGTGAACATTTTCCTGAGGGGAAGGAGTGAGAACAGACCATGAGCTGGGTGGCAGGTGTCCTCCATGATACTGAGGGCCTTCCTTCTGCAGTGGGTGGTGTAAATGCCCTGAAGCTGTGGCAGTGCAGTTCCTATGATTTTTGAAGCTGTTTTTGCTATCCTTCTCAGTTGTTTGTGGTTCTGTTCAGTCAGGTTGCCAAACCACACCAGTATGCTTCCAGTAAGGATTCTCTCTATGTTAGTCTGATAGAAATTGACCAGGGTTTTTGTGGACATTCTGAATGTTTTTAAGACATCTCAGACATATTCTCTGTTGTGCCTTCTTAATGACACAGCTGGTGTTTAGAGACCAGGAGAGGGAGTCTGAGATCTGCATGCCTAAAAATCTGAAGTTTTTCACAATTTCAATAGGGACACTGTTGATGTAAACTGGTGTCTGAACCGTTTTGGACCATCTAAATTCAATGTAATTGCCCATGTAGTTATTTACATCACACATCTTAGTTTTGAACATAAGAATCATCTTAAATTATAGTAGCAGTATGTACATTACATGTACATGACTTTTTTTTTCTTTTTTTAACATGCCTTTGACTGTTAATAGCTTGGTGTTGGAGGTTTACTATTTAAGAATAGACCAATTTGTCACAGCCTTACTCTTCTACCAAGATAACCAAAAGGGAATAAATCAGCTACATTTGATTATGTCATCTGGATCAAAGTCCATATGAGGGTCACAATAGTGTGTTAGCCATGTTGGTTTTCAATAAGAGGCTGTCACAGAAACTTGAATCGGTTCATCTGGACACAACGTTTATTGAGAGAAATGTTTCATCACTCATCTAAGTGACTTATTCAGTCTCAACTGACTGCAGGTACCCCTACCCTTATAAACAGCACAATGACATGACAAATTATGCAAATTACCGTGGCCATTAACTAACTTTAGGTTACTTCCGTAACCCCGGTTCTCTGAGTGGCATGAGTGAGATGTCTCACTATGGGATACGTCCCCTCGCGTATTCAAAGTAGCACTTGTACCATTACGCCATCCCCGATTGGCTGGCAGTCATGAGATCTGCGTCAAGGCCATGTGCCTTGTATGTGACTGACATAGGAAGTCACCATGTGTACTTCTCACAGAGGATTGGGGTATAGTTGCAATCACAGCATTATAAGATGGCGACAGATGTACTCTTAGCCCCCACCCCTCTCAGTTCAGGGATGGTCGTTCCCTCTTCACATAGATGGCCTCTTTAACTCTATGTTCAAACCAGCGTTCATCCCTATCAAGGATGTGCACATCCTTATCCTTGAAAGAGTGGCCACTGGCCTGTAGGTGGTTGTAGACTGCAGAGTCCTGGCCTGACGCGTTAGTTCTTCTGTGTTGTGCCATCCTCTTCGCCAGCGTCTGTTTGGTTTCCCCGATGTACAAGTCACGAGGAAGCCAAACATCTGAGAGACTGAAGAAGTCACTTAGATGTGTGATGAAACGTTTCTCTCAATAAAATTGTGTCCAGATGAACTAATTCGCTTAACTATGATTTCCTTACCTAGTTTATTGAGCATGCATAAAGACAATAGAGGCTGTGTGCACGTCCTTTACCCTGTACCCTCCCTTATCTTCAGGAAAGCCAGGTACATCAACGTATCTCTGAGCTGAGGAAAGAGGGGCAGTGGTCAGCCAGCAGGCTTCCCAAGCTCATGGAGGCCTCACGACCAAAGTCTCACTGGGACTACCTCCTAGAGGAGATGCAGTGGATGGCAGCTGACTTTGCCCAGGAGAGGAGGTGGAAAGAGGCTGCTGCCAAAAAGGTATGGGAGTTAAATCTATGCGTAGTGTTGCGACAAGAAACGACTACACCTACAGAAGTTGTATTGATGTTTTACTCAGAGCTCAATTTTCTGCTGTGCATCCACTCTAGCTTGTTCGCACCTGTTCTCGCTACCATGAGGAGCAGAAGAAAAGTCAAGAGATGTCCAGGAAAGAGGAGGAACTGCGTCTTCGTCACATTGCCAGCACGATGGCCCGGGAGGTGGAATTCTTCTGGTCCAACATTGAGCAGGTAATGTTTATCTATCTATCTATCTATCTGTCTGTCTGTCTGTCTGTCTGTCTGTCTGTCTGTCTGTCTGTCTGTCTGTTTTGAGGAAGAGCATTACCATTTAATCCGTTGTAAATATATTTTTTTTCCTTTAAGGTTGTGGAGATTAAACTAAAGTTTGAAATCTATCAGAAGGGGGTTAAAGTGCTCTGCCTAAAAAAAGCCTCACGTAAAGGTACGTCCCACAAAACTCGAGGCATTTATGACCTTTTAAGGACTGAAATAATACTGTATGTACATTTCCTTGTAATCAAGTTGGGGCTTGAGTGGATCCTAAACCGTGAAATGCACCTACTTTTAATACACGCTCTACGCCTCTCTATTTGTACATTCTCTTTTTTACTTTGACATATGTTAATTGAATAAAACTGCATTGCAGGATCTACTCAGTTGACGGGGGAGAAAGCTGTCAAAGAGGTAAGTGCTGCACTTACATCGTAATTATCCAATAATGCAATTATATGTCTTGAATACTTTTCAGTGTTTATTATTTTCGTATTACAGGAGCCAACAACTTCTGCAAGAAAAAGAAAATCCAGTTCTTCTCTGGTTGATGAAGAAGGTATATGTCACAATATGAGCTTGAATATAGTTGCTAAATGTTCTCTAAAGAACATGTATAGTTGACATTTTGAGTTTACCATGACACCATAATTTTGCCTTATAATACTATTTAGTCATGATTGCTCACAATGTGGCTGTTTAATAGTCCTAGATGAGGAAAGCACCATAGTGGAACAGGAGGCCATGGAGGAAGAAGCAGACCACAAGGCAGAGTTGGCTGACCTTGCCAAAGATGGTACTTTTCTGTCACTGATTTGGTCTATTTTCATTTGACCCTCTTGACTATAAGTGCATAGAAGAGGAATTAAAAGGGGGGAAAATATGGCCTGATTTACACTTGCTTTCTGCTTAAAGATTTCCATCTGAGCCATGTATATTTAGATCATTTTTAATCCTCAAATTCAAAGTCTCCACTTGGTAATTGTGTTTGCCTGTTAAATTCTTGGCCATGGCTACTTCTATATACTGTACTTAGTGGTGTCTAGTGTCAAAAGTCAATAAAATAATAGTATTTGTGTTATTGGTAATATAATCCCAACAGCGATAAAGAAAGTCTGAAAGGACTGGTAATGAGTTGGGTCTAACTCACAAGTACCATCATAACCTGTGCGTAGCGTAGAGTGATATGGCCAAAAGATTCATCATATACCCTGTGAAATGCCTTATTTTCGGCTGAGAGTTTACTGACCCGTTCCATTGAGATTGATTATAAATTATTTGAACAACACCCTGAATTTACAAAAAAATATTAAATGGACATTTTCACCTGTGTTCTGTTCCATTCCTTTGATTTACAAGTTCACAGAACACTGCCGGGCGATACATGTAAATTGTAAACTCAGGACATGTTGTATAAGCCTAAAATATCTAGCAACGTTACAGTGCTTAGAAAAAATTGATCTTGAT
The DNA here is from genome assembly GCF_029633865.1 of Lampris incognitus. NCBI lineage: Eukaryota > Metazoa > Chordata > Actinopteri > Lampriformes > Lampridae > Lampris > Lampris incognitus. Next base: position 129,672,557 of record NC_079211.1, read on the forward strand.
GCTTAGCCCTATTAGTTTAATCGCATTAGGTGCAGAAGCATAGGTATCTCCATGCTAATGTTTTCTACATATATAAACACTATATTATTTCTGCAGCCTTGAGCATTCAAGTCATCAGCAGTGAGGCAAACAAGTGTGTGTGCCACAAATACTGGAACATGCAGCTGGGACTTCATTCAGGATATTCAGCCTATATTGGACAACACTATCCCCCATGTACCAATTAAAGTATTGTCGTCCCCACACAGTTGTTAGGGTACCTTGGATCATTTGAGAGCCTCACAGGCTAGCTCCGTTATTCCCACTTTCATCTTAATTTAGAGGCTGCAAGCAATGGCCTGGTTCATTGGACTTAAATGTTTGCTATTTCTTCTTTACTGAAGGCAGACAGACAAGTAGACATTTCAGCCAAAGGATATCATCTGTGCTTAAACATCTACTTGTCCATCTGTCTTCTGAATACAGCGGCAATTGCTGGTTGCAATAGCCGATAAGAAAATTTAACATTGCCCAAGCTTAGCATAGAATAAGGTATGCAAGCATAGAATAAGGTATGCAAGAGTCAGAGCCAATTCACAATGGGGAAAAAATGGCATCTTCCTTCCTGTTGCAGATTATAATTAGAGTTGATTGAAGGAAGGGTATCGCTGGTTAACTTCAGATACTTTGTGAATCGTGCTTAGCATTGGGAAAGTTAAAATTGTAATCTTTGCAGCAATGCACTCTGAATAGAGATGCTCAAATTCTGTTGTTTTCAATGAAAGATAAACATATGTGTAAATTACATGCTGTAAATTGTCCACTTTGGCAGTTCTCTTTTTTATAGAATTCGTTTCAATGTCTCACTACGGGTTACACCCCGTCGCGTATTCACAGAAGCACGTGTACCATTACCCCAGCCCTGATTGGCTGACAGTCATGACGTCTGCATCAGGGCCCTGCGCTTTATATGTGACTGACGCAGCATCACTTGTCATTCAGTCACCTCTTCTCTTTCCAGAAGCAAGCTGCTCTCACCCGTATCTAGGCTGACTAGCTAAACTGTCCTCAGACCGCAGCGAAAACCTCCGTCGCTGGTCGCTAGCCGCTGAAATACTGGTACAACTGCCTTCACCATAGGTAGTTTTTTACTTTAACCTATGCCCAAACAGTAGAGTATTTTTTGCTTCTACAAGCTAGCTAGAATGTTAACTTTGCTACTCCAAGCAAGCTAACGATACTGAGAACCTGCAGTCACCTCACTGCTTGCCCACTGTTGAAGCTAGCTAACAAAATTATTTTACTCCGACCTGTCCCCAAACAGCGGAGTATTTCTGCTCTACAAGCTAATTAACTTGTTAACTTTGCTACTCCAAGCAAGCTAACAAGCGGAGCTGCTGCATATGTTGTGTCCAGTTCGCGCTTTACACACTTATGTGGAGAGAACAAGGGCCTTCAGGAAAGGGGATCAGTTGTTTCTGTCCTGGGATAAGCCCCACCAGGGCAAGCCCATCACCAAAGACTTTCTCACTGGATATTGGATGCTATCACGCTGGCTTACTCCCCCTCAGGCCTTCAGGTTCCAGCTGGGTTGGGGGCACACTCTACTAGGGCCCTGTTTAGAGGTGTCTCTATCCAGGATATCGGTGCAGCAGCTAGCTGGTCATTGCCCCTCACATTGGCAAGGTTTTATAAGTTGGATGTTTCATCTTCAAGCCTTGTTCATGCTGTCCTGAGTGTGGGTTCCTCATTGGACCTGCCTCATCCACACACTCCTTTTTGGGGGGGGGGGGCTGGTGGTCAGTCTTGTCTGGCAATACGGGAGTCTCCATATCCCATAGTGAGACATCGAAACAAGTGCTATGAAAGAGAACTTGAGGTTACTTCCATAACCCTGGTTCTCTGAGTAGCATGAGTGAGATATCTCACCAGACCACGCTTCTTGCTGCTGGGGTGAAGCAAGAAGAGGTGTGCGTGTTTTGAATGATGAGTGACCCTGCATCAGTGACATAAGGCGCAGGGCCCTGACGCAGACGTCATGACTGCCAGCCAATCAGGGCTTGCATAATGGTACAAGTGCTTCTGTGAATATGTGAGGGGGCGTATCCCATAGTGAGACTCAGAGAACCAGGGTTACGGAAGTAACCTAAAGTTTTTGTGTGTATACTCATGTGACAGTTTGACATTCAGGTGTTGCACAGATAGACAGACAGCTATGACACATTAGAAACTGGCAAATAGCAAGTAACTAGTGCAGTGTATGCTATTCATCTTTCAATGATGGTAGAAATGTTATGGCAAATCTGTAGCAGTACCCATTTTTTTTACTGTTAACACCATCCACCAAAACCTGTGCAAATCTATCTATAAAACTAATATGACTGTGTCTTATCTGCATCTTAGCTGAGGTGCCGCTGGATGCTCTAGTGAAACAATATGCTGGTGCCTATGCTGACAACTTTGAGTGGCCCCAACCCAGTCCACAGAGTGATGAGGATGGCATGCAGGAAGATGAAGGTTGTCATAGATTTAATATATTAAACTTTCAGTTGTTAAATTTTCTTGATCCCCCCCCCCTACCATTCATGTCTCTAAAATATGTCTTATTGTATATTAACCAGTGATGAAATGTCCTGAGGGTAGTCCCCATGAGGCGGTAGCTATTGACTCTCTACTGAGTGTGGATCAGTACCGAGGGCCTGACAAGGCAAGCTCCACTGACAATGATTGCAAGCTCACCAGAGACATAGCTGAAGTGGCAGCTGCCACAGAGCTCATTCTCCCTAAGGGCAGTGCCAGGACCACCTCTTCTGTAAGACACACACATCAGTTTTAGAGGCTGAAATTGTCAATTAAAAGAACAAATACCTGTTTTTCCACTCATGTTTTTTACACAATCTTTGTGTTCTCCGTCTTAAGACCCGCAGCCCGACTCCATTTCTGCTGCATGGTTCACTTCGAGAGTATCAGCAAATTGGTGTGGACTGGCTGGCAAACCTCCACAAGAAACACCTCAATGGCATCCTAGCGGATGAAACGGGCTTGGGCAAGACCATCCAAACTGTGGCTTACATGGCCCACTTGGCTGGTCAAGAGGGTATACCTGATTGTACTGAAAAATCATTAAATCCATGTCAATGAGTTTTTTTTTTTTTTTGTTTTTTTTTTTTTTTCAATAAGGACGAATGTGTAGAGAATTTATTTTCTGTGTTCACAGGGATCTGGGGACCCCACCTTATAGTGGTGAGGACGTGCAAGTTACTGAATTGGGAGTTAGAGTTCAAGCGCTGGTGTCCTGGCCTCAAGATCCTCCTTTACCTTGGGAACAGACGGGAGCGCAGATCAAAAAGAATGGTGCGTTTTGCTGCATTTAGGATTTTTGTTCTTGCGATGAACTCATCAGCTTTAGCCCCTTAATGATAATAGTTATAGTCATAATCAATTTTTATTTACATAGGATTTCTCAAAGAGAACAAAGGGGTTTACAGGAACATTAACGGGAAGAAAAACAGGAAGACAAAAGAGGCAAACAAAATGGACACAAAACAAGAATCGGTAATGGCCAGAAACTAAAGGAATGCCTTTCCATAAAAGTATGTTGAGAGGTGATTTAAAAGAGGACCCTGAGTTTGCCAGCCTGATATCCTCGGTCAGGCCGCAGCGCTCTGACCAAAGAAGCCAGGCTACTCGTCTTTTGTTGTTACTTTGGAACAGCCAAAAGGGCCTTGCCTGCCTCAGCTTGGCACATCTTGACTTGGCAGTAGTTTCCTGCTCTTCCTTGAAAAAATGTTTTAGATCTGTCAAGTTGTGAGGACATCTGTCCACAGCCCTTTTCTAGTCACCCCACAGACTTTCAACTGGATTTAGGTTTGGGCTCTGGTTGGGCTATTCCAAAACATCGATCTTCTTTTTGGTGAAGCCATTCCTTTGTTGATTTGGATGAATGCTTTGGGTCCCTGTCGTGCTGAACAGTGAAATTCTTCTTCAGCTTTCTAGCAGACGCCTTAAGGTTTTGTGCCAAAATCGATTGGTATTTGGAGCTATTCACGATTCCCTCCACCCTGACCAAAGCCCCAGTTCTGGCTGAAGAAAAGCAGCCCCATAGCATGATGCTGACACCACCATGCTTTACCATGGGTATGGTGTTCTTTTGGTGATGTGCTGTTGTTTTTGCACCAAAAATAACCTTTTGGAATTACGGCCAAAAAGTTCAACCATGGTCTCCTCAGACCATAATACATTTTTCCACATGGTTTTGGAGACTGGCTGTATCTTTTTACAAAACGTAGCCAGGCTCAGATGGGTTTTTTTTTCCTTCTTTAGTTCGGAGGGACATCCTGTTCTTGGTAATGTCACTGTTGTGCCATACTCTCTCCACTTTTTGATGATTTTCTTCACTCTGTTCCATGGTATATTGCAGGGGTGGGCAATCTTATCCAGAAAGGGCCAGTGTGGGTGAAGGTTTTTGTTCCAACCAAGCAGTTACACATCTGATCCCACTAATCAACCAGTAGAGTCTTTGCTGAGGAACTTGATTAGGAGACACAGGTGTGTAATTGCTTGGTTGGAACAAAAACCTTCACGCACACTGGCCCTTTCTGGAAAAGATTGCCCATGCCTGATACCCACCTCCTTATCGATATCTTTCAACAATGAGATCCCGTTTATGCTTTGTAAGCTCTGTATGGACCACGGCTTTTGCAGTTGGATGCAACCAAGAAGATGTCAGGAAAATCTTACAGGAACAGCTGAACTTTATTCGGGATTAATCACAGACACTTTAATGGATGGCAGGTGTATACTAACTACCAAAGACAGCCATATCCCCAATTATAAAAGGGTGTGCACACTTATGCAACTAGGTTATTGTAAGTTTTGTATTTGTCCTTTTTCCCTAAAATATTGCCAGTTGTTTTTCACTTTATTTTTATAGGGTGCAATTTTTTTTTTAAATGGAAAAAATTCTGACATGATTTATCTTGGTGTCATTTTTTTGCAGCACAAAAACATGCAATTTTAACTGGGGTGTGTAGATGTTCTACATCCACTGTAGCTGGGATTAAGACCATGTTTTAATCCATGTGCCTTAAAAGTAATTAGTAAAATTTTAAAATCAATTCTGAAACAGCCAATGGAGGGAAAAAAATAGGGGTGATTTTAACCTGTTCCTTTATTTTTCATGTAAAGCCTAGCAGCAGAGTTTGGACAATTTGAAAATGTGGTTTAAGGCAAGTAAAAAAGTCACTACAATAGTCTAATAACGTATGAAGTAAAAAAGTCACTACAATAGTCTAGGTAGGATAGAATAACGTATGAAGTAAAAAAGTCACTACAATAATCTGGGTAGGATGGAATAATGTATGAAGTAGTTTTATTAAATCCAGGACCAATCTTACTTTTGCTATACTCTTTAGTTGATAAAAATATTGAAGTGGACTTTTAATATGTGACACAATTCAAATCAGGATTGAACATGGCTCCCATATGCTACCTTTTTTTTTAATGAGATTTAAAGGGCCAGAAGAGGACTAAATTAGGCTAGACATCTGCTGGAGGGCAAAAGCAAGGATTTACCCCCAAGTTTAGTGAAAGGAAGCTTCCTGACATCTGCTTTTTCACATCAGAAAGGCAATCCTGAATTGCTGCCAAGCTGTCGTCATTTAGCTTCACTGAGGTACCAATACTGATGAATGATTTGGCAGAGGAAGAGCATGTACGGTTAAAATAAGATGGCCATGTAGCTACACAAGTCCAATAAAGGCCATGTTTCATGTGTCCAATAGAAATACCATTCAAAAATAATTACTCAATCAAATATCACATCCAAAAGTACATAAAAACAAAGAATCAAATTAATAACATTACCGCGTGCGCCTAGACATGTAGAATGTGGGTCCCTCTGTTTCCTTGACCCAAAATTACCCATAATGCATTATGTAGATGAACTCTGAACTCATTCTGAAATCATGTGACCCATACTTTCTTAACCAATATTATTGTCATCACGTTTGAAAAGCCTTAAACTCAGATAGTTTATATTTTTTAACAGAACATAAAATAAAAATCACACCAAAAAAAGTGTCTCACTTTCTGAAACCGCTACACTCCCACCAAATTACTGATTTATGATGCCACTATTAACTAAATTTAGTAATTTCCAGAACCAACTTACTATTTATAACAACTCTTGTACAACTCTTGTTAAACCACACTATATAAACTCGACCCTTTCTGCTTACTTAATTGGAGACACAGGTACTATTGTGCGGTTGTGTAAAGTGTATGAAGTGTTTAGAGTCTAGTTCAATTGGAACTAGACTTGGCTGTTCTTTACAAATACCACCAACTTATGTATAGGACGTTCAAGAATGGATGGATTAATGAGGCGTTGACCTTCTTTCCCTAGCTTTCTATTTCCTATTTGTATGATGGCTTTTCTCACCAGTCCGTCGTCATCTTTGCAAACATCAAGTACTCTTCCTAGTTTCCACTCATTGCTGGAGATCTCATTTTCTTTAACAATGATAACATCTCCAATCATCACATTTCGTCTTGGTGATTGCGAGCGTTGTCTGAGGGTGATGTTCGCAAGATATTTCTTCCTCCATCTGCTCCAGAATTACTCTGTTAAGTATTGTACTCTGCGCCACCTTTTTCTGGCATACAGATCTTCCGCCATAAACCTTCCTGGTGGAGGCAGCGGGACTGAGGCCTTCATAGTAACTAGATGGTTTGGGGTAAGTGGCTCTAGGCTTTTGGGGTCATTGATACTGTCAGTGGTGAGTGGGCGTCTATACAACTGACATGGCTTCATAGAAAAATTTTCTTAACGAAGCATCATCTAATCTTCTAGCACTCTCTGAGACGACCGAGCTCAGCACACTCATTACTGTCCTAATCTGCCATTCCCAAACACCTCCCATGTGACTGGCATCAGGTACGTTCATAGTAAAGTCATACTGCTTTTCAGCCAGGTAAGCAGCCAGTCTGTCTTTGTCCACTTCCTTTAACACCTTTGTTATTTCATTCTTCGCCCCAACAAAATTTGTCCCTTGATCCGATCAGATTTGTCTTACAGCTCCACGGATGGCTATAAAACACAAGGTATTCAGGAAAGCATAAGTTGTTAGATCCTCCAACATTTCTATGTGAATTGCCCTTGAGGATAGACAGGTGAGTATGAGACCATATCTCTTACGCTCTTTACAACCTTGCTTTGTGTGAAACGGTCCAAAACAATCCATTCCACCGTAGGTGAATGGTGGTGAGGGATCGAAGTGGTCAGTGGGTAGATTTGCCATTTTTTGCTCTTCTGTCGGCCTGCGAACTTTACTGCATGTGACACATTAGTTAATGTGGTTTGCCACAGCTTTGCTCCCACCACCAATCCAATAACCATTTGCTCTTAGTTCATTTGTTTGTCCTCTGCCTTGGTGCTGAGTTTTGCCATGATCGTGCTCTAGGATCAGACGTGTGACTACACCATCCCGTGGCAGGATTACTGGGTACTTCAAGTCGAGGGGTAAGGAAGCATTCTTTAAACGCCCTCCCACCCTAAGAACACCATCTTTCAATACTGGATCAAGCTGGTGCCATTGATGTCTCAGTGCCCGTATTTCTTCTTGGAGGGCAACCCTTTGTGCTAATTTCACAAGCACAAGACTGGCGTTTTTTCTGTCTTCCACATTCATGGGCCCTGCTGTTTTTTCCCTTTTTGCGAGACGCTGGATCCAGACAACAACATTCAGTGCTGTGTGCCATTTTGAGAACCGTTCAAATCTCCAAAAAATGGTCCTCTTCTTGTTACGGGACACACAGGAAGGACTCAGGCGCAGACACAAAACTTGCTTCCAACTGACTTCGGAGTTTATTACAGGGGGCCAGCTAAGGCGAAAACACACAGTGGAGGGAATTGGGCTGGGCTTCCTTGGGCTGGGGAAATGGGACCGGGGGCAGAGACCGTGGGTGGTGGAAAGAGCCGGGCAGAGCAGCGATCTGGAGCAGGTGAAAATCTGGAGAACAGGGACCGGAGGCAGAGCAGGATAACTGCAGTGAAAAGGAGGATGTTAGTCAAACAGCAGGTTCAAAAATACTGACAAAAACAGACTTAGTGGGCAAGGGCTGGATGCAGTACACTGACGGATCAGAGGCTACGATCTGGCAGGGTGGAAGTGGCAGTGCTGGTCTTTTATAGCAGGTTGGTTTGATTAAGGAATGGGTTGCAGCTGGTGAGGCTCTGCTCACCTCTCTCCACTCACACACAAACACAGAGACTGACACTCAGGGAGTGGCTCAGGTTAAGCAGCCTTTGAGGTGGAGGCTGTGGAAGGAGGGACAGATGTAACACTTCTACTACTTCAGTTTGTAGTACTTGTATCGATTTGCCTTCGGGGTCGCCCATCAGAAGTTTTGGAGTTGCTTTTCCATTCAGGGTATAGGAACTGGATGTTATCTTGTGATATGCTTTTTTTCCCCAGGGTTTGTGTCTTTAAAGTCTGCTTCTAGGGCTCTGATGACAGTGGCTGGTGTCATCGGTGGAAGTTCCTTAACAGATATACAATGACACAGACCTGTCACATCTGTTGACTTCACGTCCTGAGGTGTGCCACCGACAACGCTCCAACCTAGGTCTGTCTTAATGGCGTATGGCTCGTAATCTCCTCCCCTGATGACTTGTCTTGGTGCTAATGCTCTTGAGCAGTTATAGCCTATTCGCAATCCAACCTCACAATCCATCAGCTCGGGTATCCCATGTGCTATGCTGTCCAGATGTTTCCACTTTTTGGCTGTGTTGGGTAGGAATGTGGGAACGTTCAAGTGGAATGAAATCCCTGGTGTAAGCAGGTGGCAAGTTGATAAAGCTTTGCGAGGAAAACCCTCTAACTCTGAGCCCACTAACTCTTTCACTCTTAACGATGAAGTCTTTTCCTATCATAGTGGAAAGCTTTAACTTCACTGGTTCCAAACCAGCTCCCGTCTGCTCACACAGTTCCTGGTCTACAAAGGTGTTGCTACTCTGGGTGTCTAGTAAGGCATACACTAAGGTCTCTGTTTCAGTGGTGGTGTCGGTCGAGGAGATCCATACAGGCACTATCATGGATGTGCTCGCACTATCATGGATGTGCTCCCACCATCACCTTGGTATACACAGCAAGAAAGGGAAGATGCGTTTTCTTCTGCTTGCATGGCATCAAGATGATTCGTCTGCAGAAGAATGGTCTTCGTGAAGTGGTTTTGGATGGCGTTTCTTGCATATGCCACAAGTAGCTCTATTCTTACAGTCCTTTGAATTGTGTCCTCTCCTAAGACAGCCAAAGCACAGGTTATTGTCAAATATGAACTGTTTCTTGTCCTCCATAGGCTTGTCAACAAACATCTGGCATTTGTTGATGGAGTGGCTCTCTCCACAGCATATGCATTCTTTCTTGAATGCAGAAGACTCCTTTGAACTGCTCTCCACTGCGTTTGATTTATCTTGTGGTTTTCTGTTTGTGATGAACACATTAGCCTTTTGCTGCTTAATATCTCTAGATAGCCTTTCTTCAGTAGGCTTCATCGCATAAAGGGATATCACAGGATTGCATGCAATTTCTGCTTCTTGTACAATAAATTCAGCAAACGCTTACTTTGAAGGTAGGTTAGTCCTCTGTTTGTTTCAAGTGCTTTGTGACATGGTGATTCCAGCGAGAGGTCATCCATTCTGGGAGTTTTTGGAGCATATTTTGATTCTCTTCACAGTCATTTAACACTTGAAGCCCTTTTACATGTGGCATGGCGTTGCTGCAACCTGTGAGAAAATCACTGAACTGTCTCAGTTTAACTGACTCCCTCAAACCAATCTTTAGCCAGTTATTCAGCTTTTCCCTAAACACGCACTGGATTACGAAGGGATGACCATACTGGGTGTTCAGTGCCACCCATGCTTGGTCGTAGGCATCATCATCCTTTCTGAAAAAGCTTCCTTCCAATACAGATCGTGCCTCACCACTGATGTATTTTTGTAGGTAGAACAACCTGTCAGCTGTATTTGTGCAGCGGCGTTCAATCAATGCCTTTAAACTTATGCTAGGAAGTTCAGTACGTCTACTGAGAAGACGGAGGTCTCGGGTGCCGGGAGTCTGATGAGAACCATCATGTCATGAAGGGCTTGTACTAATGATGCTTCATTAATAGTTCTGTTTGTTTTTTCATTGTCATTGTTCTTACATGTTGTTCCCTTTTAATCTCTTTCTTAGGTACTGGATGGGAGATGGCCATCTCATAGCATGATGATCTACTTTCATCACATCTCTCACTTGAGTCAGCTTCAGAGTACACCTTAAGCTTAGCAGCTATTACTTGAAGATCTCTCTGATTTTCTAGCCTCTTGAGCTCTTGCCTTTGTGTGGCAATAGCATCCTCCATCTCAATTTCGGCACTCTTTGCAGCAAACTCTGCAGCACATTTTGCCCTTTTTGCTGTGACATTTTTTTGTTCTGAGGAATGGCTTGAGGGGGAGCTACAAACAGTAGGTTTGAAGATTCTAGTCCTGAATATGGACTGGGCATACTCTATGTCTAGCACCTTATCGAGTCTCGCTGCTTCTGCTTCAGCATCAAACTCCTCTAGTCCTACTTCACTCATGCGTACACTCATAAGCTCCATCGACCTCCTTGTTGCTGCTACACAACAGAAATACCATTCAAAACAATTACTCAGGTCTGCGGTGGTGTAGCGGACTAAGCATCGGCTTTGTGTCAATGCAGCTGCCTACTGGGGACTGAGGTTCGCGACTTGGTCTCATCAGATCCGACTATGGCCAGACTCGATGAAGCAGCAATAATTGGCAACACTGTCTTCGGGAGGGGGCAGAGTCAGCTTGTGTTCATCACATGACTGCGTCTGTGTGTGTGTCGGAAAAAAGCAGTGGTGTGGCCTCGATTCGCCTTGTCACGAAAGTGGCAAGGCATCTCCTTCGAGACTGCCGGCTGAGGATATGCAGTTGGCGAACGCATGCAGTACGAGGGCGGGTGTTTGAACTAAAATAGGAAGCAATTGGCCACTAAATGGGGAGAGAATGAAAAATCAGAAATACTTTTTTTTAAAAATGACTCAATCAAATATCACGTCCAAAAGTACATTAAAAACAAAGAATCAAATGAATAACATTACCGTGTGCGCCTTAGACATGTGTAGAATGTGGGTCCCTCTTGTTTCCTTGACCCAAAATTACCCATAATGCATTATGTAGATGAACTCTGAACTCACTCTGAAATCATGTGACCCATACTTTTTTAACCAATATTATTGTCATCATGTTTGAAAAGCCTTAAACTCAGATAATCATGTGTATTTTTTAACCGAACATAAAATAAAAATCGCACACACAAAAAAAGTGTCTCACTTTCTGAGACCACCACAGCCCCTAAAATAAACACACCACACTGAACCACTGACTGGGCGGAGGCATGATAATCAATAGAAAGTAGAAACAAAAGATAAAATTTGACCAATAAGATGTAAACCAATTTAAAGCAGTCCTTGAGTTTCCAACTCAATAACTCAATTCGCAGTGATCAATACTGAGTGATTAGTGTGGTCTTTTTCTTTCTTTTTTTTAAGTTTGGTTCAATTTGGTTTTAGAAACGTGTTTGCTACATTTATTCTATTCTTCTTTTTTTTTTTACTACTACTACTACTTTCGGCTGCTCCCGTTAGGGGTCGCCACAGCGGATCATCCGTTTCCATTTCTTTCTGTCTTCTGCGTCTTCCTCTGTCACACCAGCCCCCTGCATGTCTTCCCTCACCACATCCATAAACCTCCTCTTTGGCCTTCCTCTTCTCTTCCCTGGCAGCTCCATATTCAGCATCCTTCTCCCAATATACTCAGCATTTCTCCTCCACACATGTCCAAGCCATCTCAATCTTGCCTCTCTTGCTTTGTCTCCAAACCGTCCAACCTGAGCGGTCCCTCTAATATAATCATTCCTAATCCTGTCCTTCTTCGTTACTCCCAGTGAAAATCTTAGCATCTTCAACTCTGCCACCTCCAGCTCCGCCTCCTGTCTTTTTGTCAGTGCCACTGTCTCCAAACCATATAACATAGCTCAGGGGTGCCCACAATTTTTTGACTCGTGAGCTACTTTTAAAATGACCAGGTCAAAATGATCTACTCATATTAAAAATAATAATAAAAATACTCAATACATGTTTTACATATATATGAACATTTATATGCAGTGTGTGTATTTATATACATGTTGTGTTACATATACAGTATTGCAATGGATTTGCATTTATATTGAACCTTACACAGGCAATAATCATACCAAGCATTTGCTACTACACTATGTTGAAATTGCATCACTTGCCTGAACCTTTACAGCTGTGGTAAATAGATTTGTGATCTCTACCTCTCTACTCTGAGGATGACCTGCACTGGAGGGAGTCAGACAGGGTTGCATAGTTCGGACAGTAGCTGCTGGTAGCCAGCCTCAAGCAGGCCTCCAAATGATCATCTGTCATGGTGGAACGGTATTTGGACTTGATAATCTTCATGTGAGAAAAGGCTGACTCACACAAATAAGAAGAGCCGAATAATGCCGTCAAGGAGGTTGCGCATTTCCTCATGTTTGGGTACTTGTCCTCTTTAAGTAAGTTCCAAAACTTACACAATTGGGCCGTATCACTTATGTCCGTAGACTCGTCCAATTGTAGTGAGAAACACTCACAGTCCACGATGTCCCTCCAAAGCTGCTGTGTCAAATCATCGCCCATCACTTCACAGCGCCTTGTGATGGAATCTCTTGATAACTGGAGAGCTTTGATTGAAGATATTATTTCTGATTTGTTTTTAAAGTCCCGAAACAACGAATCTGCTGCCTCAAGGAAGGCCTCTTTCATCATCTCTCCATCTTGGAAGGCTTTCTTATGCTTAATGATGGAGTGACTCACCCATAAAGATACTTCGGTGGCTGCCTTTGCCTTTGAATTCGGCTGCGTGAAAAGTGACTGCTGGGTGATTAACTGCGATTTTAGTTCCCTCACCTTTCTCTTTCTAAGCTCGCTTTTCGGAGGGAAGTCATTGTCATAGTTTTTATGAACAGTTCGAAAGTGCCTCTCCACATTTCCTTTCTTTGGGATAGCAATGCTAGACTGACAGATGAGACAAACGCATTTGGAATAAGACACGGTGGAAAAAAAGTCCTCCTCCCATTCCACATGGAAATGGTACGTTTTCTGTTTCTTGCTAGGTCCGGCTCCCCCACTCATTTTTGTTTTGTTTCACTTTTTAGTATTGTTTTTTTAGAGAGTTGAACTAGCTAGCTCGATGCAGTTCTGCGTTAGCTCACGTTGTGGGCATGTGAACTTCAAGGTACGTTAGAGAAGGGCTCTGGTTGTTATGGTAACCTAATGTAACAAAGTTTTAGGTTCCACTCTAGAATCTTTGGTTTTAGGCAACAGCAGACTGGCCGTCCTTTACATCAATCAAAAAGCAAATGCCAAATGGAGGACAGATGATAGGCTAATGTCTTGAAAAAAAATATATATAGTGTAACGTGCATGGATAAGAAGACACGCTGGCCGCTGGCTGGCGGGTCTGACCCTTTAGTCGAGCGGTTAGCGATGTCTCCTGCGGTGCGGGCGACACAGGTTCGCTTCCCGGCCACGGCAGTTCCTGTGGTTGCGTTGTCCCCCGAATTCGCTACAATATGTTTTTTTGGAATGTCATGGAGATCTACTGGCACTGCCTTCGCGATCTACTGGTCGATCGCGATCGACGTAGTGGGCGCCCCTGACATAGCTGGTCTCACAACCATCTTGTAAACTTTCCCTTTAACTCTTGCTGGTACCCTTCTGTCGCAAATCACTCCTGACACTCTTCTCCACCCACTCCACCCTGCCTGCACTCTTTTTCACCTCTCTACTGCACTCCCCTTTACTTTGGACAGTTGACCCCAAGTATTTAAACTCAAATGCCTTTGTCACCTCCACTCCTTGCATCCTGACCATTCCACTGTCCTCTCTCTCATTCACGCATAGGTATTCCGTCTTGCTCCTACTTACTTTCATTCCTCTTCTCTCCAGTGCATACCTCCACCTCTCCAGGCTCTCCTCAACCTGCACCCTACTCTCGCTACAGATCACAATGTCATCCGCGAACATCATCGTCCATGGAGACTCCTGCCTGATCTTGTCCGTCAACCTGTCCATCACCATTGCAAACAAGAAAGGGCTCAGAGCCGATCCTTGATGTAATCCCACCTCCACCTTGAACCCATCTGTCATTCCAACCGCACACCTCACCAATGTCACACTTCCCTCATACGTATCCTGCACCGCTCCTACATACTTCTCTGCAACTCCTGACTTCCTCATACAATACCACACCTCCTCTCTCGGCACTCGGTCATAAGCTTTCTCTAAATCTACAAAGACACAATGCAACTCTTTCTGGCCTTCTCTATACTTCTCAATCAACATTCTCAAAGCAAACATCGCATCTGTGGTGCTCTTTCGTGGCATGAAACCATACTGCTGCTCGCTGATCATCACCTCTCCTCTTAACCTAGCTTCTATCACTCTTTCCCAAATCTTCATGCTGTGGCTGATCAACTTTATACCTCTGTAGTTGTTACAGTTCTGCACATTGCCCTTGTTCTTGAAAATCGGTACCAGCATGCTTCTTCTCCACTCCTCAGGCATCCTCTCACTTTCCAGGATTGTGTTAAACAATCTAGTTAAAAACTCCACTGCCATCTCTCCTAAACATCTCCATGCCTCCACAGGTATGTCATCAGGACCAACTGCCTTTCCACTCTTCATCCTCTTCATAGCTGCCCTCACTTCCTCCTTGTTAATCCACTGAACTTCCTGATTCACTATCCCTACATCATCCAACCTTCTCTCTCTCTCATTTTCTTCATTCATCAGCCCCTCAAAGTATTCCTTCGACCTTCTTAGCACACTCTCCTTGCTTGTCAGCACATTTCCATTTCTATCCTTGATCGCCCTAACTTGCTGCACATCCTTTGCAGCTTGGTCCCTCTGTCTAGCCAATCGGTACAAGTCCTTTTCTCCTTCCTTAGTGTCTAACCTGTCATACAACTCACCATACGCCTTTTCCTTTGCCTTTGCCACCTCTCTCTTTGCTTTACGCTGCATCTCCTTGTACTCCTGTCTACTTTCTTCATCTCTCTTACTATCCCACTTCTTCTTTGCCAACCTTTTCCTCTGTATAATGTGCTGTACTTCCTCATTCCACCACCAAGTCTCCTTGTCTTCCTTCCTCTGTCCTGATGACACACCAAGTACCTTCCTAGCTGTCTCCCTCACTATTTTTGCAGTGGTTGTCCAGCCATCTGGCAACTCTTCACTACCACCCAGTGCCTGTCTTAACTCCTGCCTGAACTCCACACAACAGTCTTCCTTCTTCAACTTGCACCATTTGATCTTCGGCTGTGTCTTCACTCGCTTCCTCTTCTTGGTCTCCAAAGTCATCCTACAGACCACCATCCAATGCTGCCTAGCTACGTTCTCCCCTGTCACCACCTTGCAGTCTCCAATCCCTTTTAGATGGCGCCTTCTACATAAGATATAGTCCACCTGTGTGCACTTTCCTCCACTCTTGTACGTCACCCTGTGTTCCTCCCTCTTCTTGAAATATGTATTTTCCACAGCCATTTCCATCCTTTTCGCAAAATCGACCACCATCTGTCCTTCCACATTTCTCTTCTTGACTCCATACCTTCCCATCACCTCCTCATCACCTCTGTTCCCTTCACCAACATGTCCATTGAAGTCCGCTCCAATCACCACTCTCTCCTCCTTGGGTACCCTCTCCACCATGTCGTCCAATTCACTCCAGAATTCTTTTTCATCCATCTCACACCCAACTTGCGGGGCATATGTGCTGATAACATTCAGCAATAAACCTTCAATTTCCAGCTTCATACTCATCACTCTGTCTGACACTCTCTTCACCTCCAGCACGCTCTTGACATACTCTTCCTTCAGAATTACCCCTACCCCATTACTCCTCCCATTCACACCATGGTAGAAGAGTTTAAACCCACCTCCGATACTCCTGGCCTTACTCCCCTTCCACCTGGTCTCTTGCACACACAGTATGCCTACCTTTCTTCTTTCCATCATGTCAGCCAGCTCTCTCCCTTTACCAGTCATAGTGCCAACATTCAAAGTTCCAACTCTCACCTCCACATGCCTACCCTTCCTCCTCTCTAGCTGCCTCTGGACATGCTTTCCCCCTCTCCTTCTCCTTCGCCCAACATTAGCATAGTTTCCACCGACACCCTGCTGGTTAACAGTACCGGTGGCGGTCGTTGGTAACCCGGGCCTCAACCGATCTGGTATGTAAGTCTTATTTATGATCCGCATATTTGATTTGGCAAAGATTTTACGCCGGATGCCCTTCCTGACGCAACCCTCCCCATTTGTCCGGGCTTGGGACCGGCACTAAGGATGCACTGGCTTGTGCATCCTCAGTGGCTGGGTTCTTTTTTCTTTTCTTTTTTTTACTATGACCAGTAAAACTGTTTTTTGAAGAAGTTGTCAACCTTTTTAAATTAATAGGTCCAAATACCTTGAAGATGGTATAAATTCGAACCAATATGTACAATATTTATTTTTATGTAGTCATATATTTGATATTTATTTTATGAACCTAAACAAAACTTTTCCCAGATCAAAATGAATAAAAAAAATCACTCAGCACTAGTCATTTTTGATGGCATATGTATCAATTGTATCAAAAGCTGCACTTAGATCAGGAAAAGCCAATACAGCACACTCACTGGCGTCAGTGTTCATCAGGTTGTCATGCAGATTGAAATGTATTGAACATATTGTTTGCTACTGCTGTGAGAAGTTGTATTTTCATGAAAGGAAGCTTTGAGGACTGATGGGTCAAAACCAGGTTTTTTTCTTGAAGAAGCTGAAGACAGGCAATTAGGAAATAGTCTGTACCACAGCCAGAAAACTGAGAACTATTAGGCCTGATAATAGAATGTTTCAACCGAAATTAACTCTGACATTATTTTCCCATATTACCCTAACATTGTGTATCCTCTCATCTCTAGTGCTGGAAGGAAGCGAACAGCTTCCATGTGTGTGTGACCTCCTACAAACTGTTGCTTAAGGACCAGAGCCACTTCGTGAGGAGAAGGTGGCGGCACCTAGTCCTTGATGAGGTGCAGCACATTAAAAACATGACAGAGAAACATTGGGAAATCATCTTTGCTCTGAAAAGGTAAGCTGTGCCTGATCTGTCCTTGGTTTGTCAAAATGTCATCTGAATCAAGGATGATTTTTCAACTTTTTTCCTTGCATGGTTTTTTTTTTTTTTTTGGAGTCCCAACTGTTCACATTTGTCCAGTAACATTGGCATATCTAATTGGTAGATATAATTCCCCCCAACCCAATACAAGAAAGCCAAATTGGCTTCCCTTCTGTTGACTTACCATCTTTTCCTCTGAGGCTAACCTTGGAACACAATACTCTTTCACAACACACATAAGCCGTGTTTCCCGTACTGTATTTCTATGCGCATTTTGAAGTATTGCATTAGAAAATGTTCATGGAAGGGCACCCTGGTGGCTCACCAGACCGCTGAGTCTTTACCGCAGTGGCCTGGGTTCGAATCTGGCCCGGGCCCTTTGCTGCATGTCATCCCCTCTCTCTCCCCTGCCTTTCCTGTCTCTCTCTCTCTCTCTCTACTATCACTATCCAGTAAAGCCAGAAAATGCTCCCAAAAAAAAAAGCATCATGGAAACGGCAAAATTTGAAAAAACTTCCTCAATTTTGCAAAAATGTTTTTACGTGGGGCATCCAGGTAGCGTGGCGGTCTATTCCATTGCCTACCAACACAGGGATTGCCAGTTCGAATCCCCGTGTCACTTCTGGCTTGGTCGAGCGTCCCTACAGACACAATTGGCTGTGTCTACGGGTGGGAAGCCAGATGTGGGTATGTGTCCTGGGCCACTCTTTCGCCACTGTCACTAACGCCTCCTCTGGTTCGGTCGGGGCGCCTGTTCAGGGGGAGGGGGAACTGTGAATAGTGGGAATAGTGTTATCCTCCCATGCGCTACGTCCCCCTGGCGAAACTCCTCACTGTCAGGTGAAAAGAAGCAACTGGCGACTCCAGAAGGCATGTGGTAGTTTGCAGCCCTCCCCAGCTTGGCAGAGGGGGTGGAGCAGTGACCAGAATGGCTTGGAAGAGTGGGGTAATTGGCCGGATACAACTGGGAAGAAAACGGGGGGAATCCCCTCCCTAAAAAAAATTGTTTTTACGCTCTCTTGAGGTGGCTTTTTCCTTTTTCGAAAAAGAGTTAATGCGTTAAATGGGAGATGGAAACACCTTTGCTGAGTAAGTTCTGACATAGTGAACATTTAACTCCCATGATTGATCAGCCATTTCTGCTGTCGTGTCTTCCCGGATATTCCTGTAACACGCATTTCTTTGTCTTCATCACCGGACAGCATGAAACATGGCCAGTAATAGCTGACATGAAAGAACAATTACAACTTTCCTAATTGAAACAAATTCCTGAAGACTTCTCTCCATTTCCTCACGTAGATTGCCAATGTGACTGGTTTTGTTTCTAGTTCGTAACCTCTACTTCTTTTACTCAGTTTATTACAGCCATGCTTGACATAACCTATACCACCAACATCTGATGAAACTATGCTTTTCCTGGCCGAGTTTATTCACTCCAAACCAGTTAATGGAAATGCACCTAATTCTTTTTTGCAACATTTCAAAAGTTCGCTTGAAATTTGCTTGAAAATTAATGGAAACATGGCTACTGACTAACATTTACACACATTGCAGTTTGGAGGGGCGCTGTTCTACCAGTGTGAAGAAAGTGAGAAATGAGGCAGAGATAACAGCGACATGTTACATAATACAAATACAGTACATAGAATGAGGAAAAGATAATTATTTAATGTTTTTAGTAAAATCACAATGACAGTTTAGTTAGTAGGAAAAGCCTGGCCTCCTTTTGCATCCAGGAGAAAATGCCACTGGTAAAGAACTGTTTTGGGGAGCAATACTCACCTCTAAGATTAATATGGGGAGCAGCTGCTCCCCTTGCTCCATTGGTTAGGTGCTTATGGTTGTCAGATATATGTATTTTTATCTCTGCCAGGCAGTAGCCAGGAGGGGATTATGTGTTTGGTCATGTGCGTGTCCATGTGTGTGTATCTGTCTGCAGCTAATCTCACAATCTACTGGACCTATCAGCCTAAACTTTATGTGCACAGTTATGACTGTATGATGAAGAAGCTCTCGTGGTTGCAGTGATTCAAAACCTTCAAAAAACATTTGTTCTTGTTATTGCCACTCCCTCTCTTCATTCACTCTCTAACTGACTAATGCTAGTGTGGCTGCCCGATCTGAGTCAGCCGTGTGCATGCACGACTCACATCTATGGTTGAGTCAGATCAGGTAGCGACAGTGTCAAAACCAAAACATTATGTATTTGGATATGAGTCTTTATAATAAATGAGAAGTCGATCATATTTCGCAAGCCAGCAAATCATTCACTGCAGATCTCAGCACAGGAGAACTGGAGGAATACTTGATGAACCAAAAATAATTCACCTTATTCACCTCGCCACCACACAGAAGTGCCATAGTCTCCAATGTTAAAACTTTGCTATAAAAATTAATTTCAAGAGTAGGATTAATCACAGTCACTGCTGGAAATCATCTCAGTAGCTACAATAAAAAATAGCTACAATAAAAAATGTCCCATGTCTTACTGTTTTATGAATGAAAGTCAATCAGCAGAGCAGCCATTTGCCATGATTCATTTTATGTCTTGAAAACCGTGAGTTAAACTTTTTTTTTTCTTTTTCCCCCTTTTTCTCCCCAATTGTATCTGGCCAATTACCCCACTCTTCCGAGCTGACCCGATCGCTGCTCCACCCCCTCTGCCAATCCAGGGAGGGTTGCAGACTACAACATGCCTTCTCCAATACATGTGGAGTCGCCAGCCATTTTTTTTTCACCTGACAGTTAAGAGTTTTGCCAGGGGGACATAGCGTGTGGGAGGATCACACTATTCCCCCCAGTTTCCCCTCTCCCCTGAACAGGCACCTGACTGACAAGAAGAGGTGCTAGTGCAGCAACCAGGACACATACCCACATTCGGCTTGCCATTGTGTCTGTAGGGGCGCCCAACCAAGCCGGAGGTAACACAAGGATTCGAATTGGCAATCCCCTTGTTGGTAGGCAACGAAATAGACCACCACGCTAACCAGATGCTCGCGGTTAAAACACATTTGAACTCTTTTTATAAGGGCTTTGAAATTATGATAGCCTGATCTCTGTCATTTCATGTCAGACTTTGTCGCTTTTGTACGAGGGTCCGCCGAGGTGCTTCACGTCCACAGACTGACAGGCAAAAAGTTTTTATTAGGTAGATGTTTTAGCTTGATTGCTGCACATTAACACCCCCCCCCCCCTGTATTTTCCATTCAATCTACATTGGCACTGCGCAGCTCTTTATAATGGCAGGAAAAAGGAAAAACACTGGTTTCTCTGTCTGCATGTGCGTGTATTTCCCTTCTGTAAGGTGAAAAAAGGTGGTTTGTTGCCAAGTTCGAACACCTGCAGAAGGGGAGATACATACGCCCGCTGGAGATTTGTACCCTACTGGGGGCACTCCTCTAGTTTATGGTTGCATCCATATGTTGCAAGAACCACTAAGATCTGATTTATAGAAACAAATATGTCTTTTTTTCTTTCTCTCTGAATTTACTTTTTTGTATGTTGCTATTTGACCAAGACAAAGCCCTGAGTTTTCCTAGTGTGTCTTCCAGTGAGCAGAGGATCCTCCTCCTCAGCTCTCCTCTCCAGAATACTCTGAAGGAACTATGGACCATGATTCACTTCCTCCTACCAGGAATCACCAGGCCCTACTCAGACTTCCCTGTCAAGGCAGGCACTGACCAGAATCAGGACTACTGCCACAAACTGGTCATCCGCCTGCACAGGGTTTGTATCACACCTCCCAATCCATCTGCATGCTTTATCCTGTCAATAACCAAAGGAACAAATGGTTTCATTTTGATATTATAGTTGATTATGAAATTTTCACATGCCCTGTAGATGATCCAGCCCTTCATCTTGAGGCGTTCCAAAAGGGATGTAGAGAAGCAGCTCCCCAAGAAGTATGAGCACATTCTCAAATGCCGCCTGTCCAGCAGACAGAAGAACCTTTATGAGGACATCCTCACTCAACCAGGGTGAGATAGGTGTTTCACAGACAGTTTGACTGGCTTTAGTTTCAAGCCAAGGTATTGATTGCCTGGCTTCCCGTGAGATGTATTTGATTTGAACTGCAATAGAATGGGTTCCACTTAGGGATGAGGGTTTAATAATACTTTTCAAATCATTGATTTATTACATATTATTATGTCCAAATAATTTAATAACATTTAGTTACTATTTACCCAAATATGCTTTACTCAGTTAAATGCCAGTACCAACACGCTTAGAAACACAGTTTAAAGTTATCAAAGTTTACTTTTCTGTTAGGGAATTCTGTTTTTGGCTCAGGCTGTAGGGCCTGATAGGAGAACACAGCTGTCTTTTCAGTAGAAAACATGACGCTGTGGCTTCCTTTCACCCCTGCTGCTTTGGAAGCAATACTGAGATAATTCTATTACTTACCAGAGTACATAAATACCTGGTGTAAAGTGAACACAGAGGAAGAATATAACGTATAGTGACCGGTAAGGCTAGTAACTTGTTCAAGACTTTTATGCAATCTAAAGACACAACAAGTCATTTGCTAACTTTGCGAGGATAGGGTATGAAAGGCTTCGCATCGATGGGTCTTTCAAATGTTTTGGATAATTGCTAGAATACTTAAAAAGTCTGGCTTAGAGTAGACATCCAAACGTCCTGGTTAAAATGTGTCTTTGTTTTGAGGCATGTTTCATCCTTGTCTTTTCTTTCTTAATGTCTCCTTTAGAGCCCAGGAGGCTTTAAAGACGGGCCACTTTGTTAGTGTGCTTCAGGTCCTAATGCAGCTGCAGCGGGTATGTAATCACCCAGACCTGGTAGTCTCCAGAGACATGGGCAGCTCGTACTTCTGTTCTTCCCTGCAGTATAACACCCCATCGCTGGTGTTGGAAGCACTGCAGAATGACCCTTGGAAGGTAAATGATCTTCATGCATAGATTAAGGAAGCAAGAATCCAGGTAGACTTGTTTGACCTGAGTCATCTACCCATATTGCTTTGTGTGATAAGAACTTGATTCCCTGGGCAGGTAAAGTTTGTTATTTTTTTATTATTGATTGATATCTCACATTGTATTTTTCTATTGTATGCATCTCTTCCCCTTGCTAGATGGCAGACCTGTCGATATTCGACCTGATAAGCAATGAAAACAGACTGACTCGCTATCAGACTGAAGAGGCTGTTCCAAAACTGAAGATCACAGAGAAGCTCATTGAGGAGATCCACAGTGCTCCAGATCCACCTCCGCGGCCCAAGCCATGCAAGATTAAGCCAATGAGGTTAGCCCTGTACCTTTAACCTTTTTGTGAACCTCATTTGGTACCTAGGGTATGAGTTGCCTGTGTTTTTTTTGTTTTTGTTTCTGTTTTTTTGTTGTTTTTTTTTGGATATATGTGTTAGTTTGAATATGTGTGTTCTTGTAGTTCTTAAATGTGTTTTTGTCTGTATGTTGCACTGCTGTGTGCTGAGGGAAACGGCATTTTGTTTCACTTCATGTGCGCAAGTACATGAGGTGAAATGACAAAGTGTTCCTGTGCCTGATTCCTGATTAATTATGATACTAGCTTTTAAGCTAATTTATTTTATTTTTTTAAATATAGCAACAGGCATGGGTGCAAATCCATGAATACTGGGATGGCGTCCAGCGCTTTACCTGTGCCGCCGTCCATAGGGTTAATGCTTGTGTCAGGAAGGGCATCCGATGTAAAATTTTGCCAAATCATTATGCGGATTGACAAGGCCATACCGGATCAGTCGAGGCGCCATATGGGATTGGCTGAGGCCCGGGTTAACAACAGCCGTCATTGGTGCTGTGCCCTCACAGGGTACCGATGAAAACTGTGCAAGCCGCTGCGGCGACCCATGAGAAACGGGGAACAAGCTGAAAGAAGAAGATTTTGTTTTCTAAATCATAACAGCACTTGATATCCACCAGATGATGATGATGATTGTAATGTGTCTTGTTATTTTCTACATTAACACTTAATATACTTGGAAAATTATTATTAATGCTTAAATAATTCTTCCTTTTTCCTTTGTTTGGTTGAACAGATTGTTTCAGCCAGTGCAGTATGGCACAAAGCCAGAAGGGCGCCTGGTTGCCATTACCAGTTGTGCAGGCCAGCGTCTTCCAACCACCACTCCCATTACTACAACTGCTGCTGCCACTATCAGCCAACCATCCCAAACCAGAGGCAAGTCCCCTGTCACCACTACAACTACTACAGCCACTACTCAAGGTAAGAGCACACGTTGGCTCATCACCTGCCTCACACCACGCCACTAATACCTTGAAATCGTGTTGGTGTTTTGAGAAGGGGTGGTACTCAGAACAGGAAACTACCTTTTAGTCAATTGCCTCAACAGCTGATGGTTTACAGAGCCAACTAATATAATTAACTAACAGCAAAAGTGTTTGTCAACATAAAGGTAACCAGAATATCTGTGTGGAGTTGGCTACCTCACCAGGCAGAGCACGATATTTTCCAAAATGTGGCGGGTGTGGAATTTCCTGTCCTGGTTATAATGCCTGCATGTTTGCAGTGTTTGGTGTGAATAATGTGCTTCATGAATGTGATGCTATCATGCGAGAACTCAAATGCACATGGTTTACACTATCATATTTACATAATGCATACATTGTGTTTTTACACTATCAATACCTTACATTTTTAACATAAATATATATGGTGTATTTTATCAGAGAATGAATGCTGAAGATTCAAAAATGACAGAAGTGCCATTGATGGCAAGGTTTTGTACAGCTCTACTGGTATTTTTCCATCCCTCTACTGTTCGCAGATTGTACAGCAGAGATGCACAGCTCAGCCAATCAAATGCTTCACTTATAGATAGTGGTGTTGTGGCGAGAAATGTTCTTTCCCAAAGTGGCTGGGTGGCCTGCCACCACAAGGAGTGGTACTACTGCCACAAGGTCTTTTATTTATTTATCCCCCCCCTTTCCCCCCCCAATTGTACTTGGCTAATTACCCTATTTTTCCGAGCTGTCCCGGTCGCTGCTCCACCACCTCTGCCGATCCGGGGGGGGTTGCAGACTACCACGTGCTTCCTCCAATACATGTGGAGTCGCCAGCTGCTTCTTTTCACCTGACAGTGAGGAGTTTCACCAGGGGGACGTAGCATGGGGAGGCTCACGCTATTCCACTCAGTTCCCCCTCCCCCCCGAACAGGCACGCTGACCGACCAGAGGAGGTGCTAGTGCAGCAACCAGGACACATACCCACATCTGGGCTCCCACCTACAGACACGGCCAATTGTGTCTGTAGGGACGCATGACCGAGCCGGAGGTGACACAGGGATTTGAACTGGCAATTTCCGTGTTTGTAGGCAATGGAATAGACCACTACGCTACCCGGATACCGGTCCTGTTCGCTGCACTAGCACCTCCTCTGGTCGATTGGGGCGCCTGTTCGGGGGGGAGGGTGAACTGGGGAGTATAGCGTGATCCCCCCACACGCTACGTCCCCCTAGCGAAACTCCTCACTGTCAGGTGAAAAGAAGCAGCTGGCGACTTCACATGTATTGGAGGAAGCATGTGGTAGTCTGCAGCCTTCCCTGGGGGGTGGCGCAGCGACTGGGACAGATTGGAAAATAGGGTAATTGGCCAAGTACAATTGGGGAGAAAATCCCCCCAAAAAAGAATGAGATATTTAATTTCATCTTATGATACATAGCTCAAGTCTCGCTGTAGACACAGCCTTGATGACCATAAGGCAACTTGCCAAAGAAGATGTAGAATGTTGCACTCAATCATGGCAGCACCCATGAGGATCCATGACTTCTTTTTTTTTATTTCATTTTATGTCATAAAATAAAATAACTCATTAAAAGCCTAAGAAACGATTTGAATCTTCATCATGCAAGTGCACATACTTGTAAATAAAAATCTGTGTTAGTAAACACTCACCGGCCACTTTATTAGGCACACCTGTCCAACTGCTCGTTAACGCAAATTTCTAATCAGCCAATCGCATGGCAGCAACTCAATGCATTTAGGCATGTAGACATGGTCAAGACGATCTGCTGCAGTTCAAACCGAGCGTCAGAATGGGGAAGAAAGGTGATTTAAGTGACTTTGAACGTGGCATGGTTGTTGGTGCCAGACGGGCTGGTCGGAGTATTTCAGAAGCTGCTGATCTGCTGGGATTTTCACGCACAACCATCTCTAGGGTTTACAGAGAATGGTCCGAAAAAGAGAAAATATCCAGTGAGCGGCAGTTCTGTGGGCAAAAATGCCTTGTTGATGCCAGAGGTCAGAGGAGAATGGCCAGACTGGTTCGAGCTGATAGAAAGGCAACAGTAACTCAAATAACCACTCATTACAACCGAGGTATGCAGAAGAGCATCTCTGAAAGCACAACAGATGGGCTACAGCAGCAGAAGACCACACCGGGTCACCTGTCAGCTAAGAACAGGAAACTGAGGCTACAATTCGCACAGGCTCACCAAAATTGGACAATAGAAGATTGGAAAAACGTTGCCTGGTCTGATGAGTCTCGATTTCTGCTGCGACATTCGGATGGTAGGGTCAGAATTTGGCATCAACAACATGAAAGCATGGATCCATCCTGCCTTGTATCAACGGTTCACGCTGGTGGTGGTGGTGTAATGGTGTGGGGGATATTTTCTTGGCACACTTTGGGCCCCTTAGTACCAATTGAGCATCGTGTCAACGCCACAGCCTACCTGAGTATTGTTGCTGACCATGTCCATCCCTTTATGACCACAGTGTTCCCATCTTCTGATGGCTACTTCCAGCAGGATAACGCGCCATGTCATAAAGCTCGAATCATCTCAGACTGGTTTCTTGAACATGACAATGAGTTCACTGTACTCAAATGGCCTCCACAGTCACCAGATCTCAATCCAATAGAGCACCTTTGGGATTTGGTGGACCGGGAGATTCGCATCATGGATGTGCAGCCGACAAATCTGCAGCAACTGCGTGATGCTATCATGTCAGTATGGACCAAACTCTCTGAGGAATGTTTCCAGTACCTTGTTGAATCTATGCCACGAAGGATTAAGGCAGTTCTGAAGGCAAAAGGGGGTCCAACCCGGTACTAGCAAGGTGTACCTAATAAAGTGGCCAGTGAGTGTATATGCACTTGTGTTCTCAGAGTGAGTGTGCAGCATTTTTGATAGGCTGATTTTAGTTAATGATAGGCTACATTGAGTTTAGCTGCTTTTGTAGCCTATGTCACAAGCACTATGCCATTCCAAAAAGAAAAGAAAAAATAGGTAGATATGGCAGTGGTATGTTTTTAGTTTAGATCTGTACCTGGAGTGGCAGCAGTGCTGTAGCTTTCCCCAAACTTTTTTTTTCTCTACAAAAAAAAAGAACCACATTCTATACTTTGGGCCTATCAGTATTTGTGTTTTATGTCGATTTTTGAATAAATTATCATATATTCCTATTTTTGCCATGCTATCAAGTTAGTGGTGTCACTCACTGTGGTGACCTACCGGTGGTGAATAAATATAGAGGAAATGCTGATGTAGTGCCTATGATGTGACTGTAACAGATAGTCCCATGCCCAACTCCCTTGTACTTTACAGCAGTCGGAACAGCTACTCAGAGAGCCCAGACTACCTCTTCTGTCAGCAGCAACACTGCCGCCTCTTCTGTAGCCTCCTCTGGGACCAGCGGCGTCGGGCAGCATGTGTTGGGGACTACCCCTGTGGCCCTAAACCAGGCTTTGGCTGGCACTGTTGTGGGCTCTATGACTCCCATCAACCAGCCTGGCATAGCACAGGTCCCCAGGCCAGCTGTAGCCCCCAGCCATGCCATCCAGCCCAGCTTACTGTCCCAGAGGCTGGTTCTTACATCCCAGGCCCAGGCACGGTTGCCTAGTAAGTGGCCTCCACCCCTCCCCTCCCTCCATCTCAACATTTTCCCTCCACTTCTGGCACAGCAGAATGGGCTGCTCTGAAATGAGGCCTATCCCAGGGACACTGCTGATGTGTGTTTCAGTCTTGTTGAAACAGCTTTTGTATATTCGTAAGCTCTGGAGTAAAATTTAACTTGATGAATAAATGGGGATCTCAGTTGTTTTTGTTTTTTTTTAGATTTATTTTTTGTTTATTGTTTAGGGTCTATTATTTTCAGTATTAAATAAAATTGATTGATTAAATGAGAGAAAGCTTTAAAATCAGAACTGTACTCATGTCAGCAGCATCTCCACGGCCTCAGCATTACCCAGTCTCTCTTGAAACCTGCATGTCCAATTTGGAAAAACCTACTTTTTTACACCACATGCACAATTATATGCACTTCCCTCCCTCCTTTAAAAATGATTATTTTTCCCCGCAGTTTACTAATATTCTTGTTACTTGCATCAGCCCGTCTACAGGAAGAAATCCCAAAGCTTTGGTTCTTACCTTTGTTTGTTTTTTCTTGATGGTATGGTTCCACTGTGGTGAGCATTGCCACAAAGCATGTGGACATGGTCCCACAAACTACCAGCCACAGACCACTCCCCGCCTCATGTGTGAACAGTGACACCTTTTCAATGTCAACACACAGCATCTAACTAAATAAAAAGGCAAATGCTTTACCAAAATGATCTTCGTTTCAGTGTTGGCAATTTGAAGATATACCAAGGATACATCAATTGATTAATATTTAAAACTCAATACTCATTGTTAAATTTACTTTTTTTTTTCCTTTTATTGTACATTTCTTGATTTTGTAAATTTTCGCTGTAACACTTGTACAGATCATTTTCCTTTCATGAAATTGGAATTATATCCATCCATTATCCAAACCGCTTATCCTGCTCTCAGGGTCGCGGGGATGCTGGAGCCTGTCCCAGCAGTCATTGGGCAGCTAGAACACCAGTGCTCTTAAAACTCCAAAAACATTTTGAATCTTTTTGATATCTTTAGATGCCAAGTATTTCAAAACGACTACAGTGTTGGTTTTAATATCTATGTATCTTTATCCTCCTATGGCCGGTGTGTTGCTGTTGGAAAGGGAGATGAGTGCAATCTGTCAAACATGTTTGTTTTATGCTCTCTATTCTACCAAGGACTGCCTTTTTAGTCAACTTTTTTTTTCCTCCTTAGGGTTTCTAAAGAATAGGAGCTGCTATGGTTCTGTTCTGAAGGGCAGCTGTGCTCACTCAACTGATTAACCCACCCTGGTGCTGCATGACTTGTCTTTTCTCACCTTGTAACTAACTGATATGTTACATATTGTACACTATCTCTTGACTGGCTCTTGGATCCGTTGTCTTATGAGGTGTTTCTTTGTGTTTGTCTGTGTGTTTTCGGTCTTATTAAAGGTGGAGATGTGGTCAAGATTGCCCAGCTGGCCAACATAGCAGGCAGTCAGAACCGTATCTCCCAGCCCGAGACCCCTGTCACTCTACAGTTCCAGGGGAACAAGTTCACATTGTCACCCAGCCAGCTTCGACAGCTTACCACTGGACAGCCTTTGCAGCTCCAAGGTACACTCGGTAATGTACACACTATAGTCATCTTCTCCTTTCAGCTTTCTAAGCTTTCTTTTTTAGTCATTTTGTTTCAGAAAGTCAGTGTTTTGACTTTGACATCTATTTTCAGTCTTCAGTTAGTTGATTATTTTCATTTCTACATACCTTTGCAAACATTATCAGGAATTTGTACAATTTTATATCAAAGGCGGGGGCTTGCTGCTCAGCACGAGCAATTGTATGATGGTCTGCTGTGTGTTGTGGTGTTTTAAGGCAACATCCTGCAGATCGTGTCGGCTCCGGGCCAGCAGATCCTCAGGCCTCAGGGCTCCGTGGTTATGCAGACCATGCCACAACCAGTCTCGGTCTCTGGCTCCTCAGCTATACCTGGCACACCTCAGCCTGCCACCTCCTCAACACAACAAAGTAAGCCTTTCCCAGTAGATAACCCAATTTAGATTTCTGAACAACTACTGCTGATTCATTTTCATAACATTGTCTGATGTTGGTTTTAATGTAGCGTATTTTAAATCAGTTTTATAACATTTGAAATAGATTACAACGTTTGGCTGCTAACAGTTGAATCAAGTGGCCATACTTCTATATCAATTTACATGTTGTATATATGAGTTGGTAGATCACACTCTAAATAAAAACAAAATTAGGTTTTACATTAGCACCATAGACCCAAACACCATTTTTATTGCTAACTGATATCCTTTCTGTGATTTTTTTTTTAAATTATATTTATATATGTTTTTTTTTTTTTTTTTACTTTCTGTGTTTGTTTGCTAGATGTGGGTTTAACAACAAATGCCTCAGCAACTCCCACCAAGCCCACTGTTGCAGCTGCTGTTGCTTCTCAGGTCAGTATATTGTGTTGATGGAAGACATGGTTAGTTTTATAAGGATGTAAATGATTTTAAAGGATAGAACCATGTGTTTTTCACTTTTCAGGAGTCTTCAGAAGAGAAGACTCATCAGGTTAAAG
The DNA here is from genome assembly GCF_029633865.1 of Lampris incognitus. Lineage (NCBI taxonomy): Eukaryota > Metazoa > Chordata > Actinopteri > Lampriformes > Lampridae > Lampris > Lampris incognitus. The sequence continues at coordinate 129,702,235 of NC_079211.1, forward strand.
AACGTCTGGGTCGTTTGTTTAAGGCCAACGAGCGACGCTGTAGCCGCAGTATGCTTTATGGGTCAGATCTACTGCAGGCCTGCATTGTTAGCTTAGAGCCCAGCCACTCTGCTCTCACTGCTGGAGGATGGAAATGGGTGGGCCGGGAAAGCTGTTTGAGGGCCAAAACGACCTGTGTAGCCACCACATCTCACTTAGACTCAGCCCTGCTCTCTACGAATGAGCGTCTGGAGGCAGGCAACAGGCTTGTCAAGAGGTACCTTGTTTCTCTGTGGAATGCTCTTGCCTGATGATTCAAGTAATAAACAGCTTTACTTTTTTACTAGTTTGTATGTTGGAGGGTTCCAAATAATTGAACATTTCCTTCCATGTCCACTTCCAGGTTGTCGTGTGTGGTGCCAGCTGTTGTAGCCCCGCTTCCCCACCTGTATGCAGCCAATCCCCCAGCTCCTTACAGCCTAGAGCAGAAGGCTTTCAGCTGTAGGCTCCAGCAGGCGGCTGCCGCTCACAGTGTTGATATCCACTGCCTGGCATCAAGGCGCCTCTTTCTCTTCCCTGACTTGCAGCTAATGCAGATGGACTCAGGTTAGCAGCAGCCTCCACCAGGCTTCACCTGTCTTACACAGGACTACACCATTTGGTTCTTGTGCTCCGTAGAATCTTTGGCATGCAAACCATTTTTGACACAATTTTCAATCATTAAAATAACTAATCAGAAAATGCTGTGTCCTCATGTATTACAATTGGATAGGCAGTTTGTTTAATGTTGATTCCATGTAAATGACAATTATGTAACCGGTTAACCAACTAGCCTAAAAAAATAAATTGACCAAACTGATGTAATGTAGATAGGAAGAGTAGGGTGTTCCCCTGGTGTCCTGGCAAAATTCCCAACCTGGCTTTCTCCATCTGGCCACCTAATCATCCCCCCATGTAATTGGCTCAATGATTCCTCCCTCTCCACCTCAAAATTATGTGTGGTAAGCATTCTTCTCGTACCCCCCCCCCTTATCCACCCCTAATGTGAGGCAGACTAAGGACCGAGCACTCGACCTGCTGTCCCCTCTTCTTGGAACTCCCTCCCCAAGCACATCAGACACTGCTGCGATCTGCCCACATTCAAGTCATTGATCAGGACTCACCTCTTCAGACTTGTTTCATGTGTAATTTATGTTGTGTTGCATGTTTTTGGTGTGTTGCTTTTAAGTTTATTCTTATTTATGTGAGGCATCTTTGGGTATGATGAAAAGCGCTATAGAAATAAAAAGGATTATTATTATTATTATTAAAATGGCTGCTGTGCTACACATTGGTGGTGGTTGAAGTGAGTTACCCCCTTCAATGTGAAGCACTTTGGGTGTCTAAAAAAGCGCTGTATAAATGCGATGATTATGATTTTATTATAGGTTTTATGAGGTTGTGCGCACCCTTGACTCCGTTGATTCTGCTCATCTTCGCTTTGCTCTGGTACCACTGGCACTGAAAGGAAAAAACAAGCTCTAATGTTCCAGTTTTACGCTCCGGTTCAGCTCATGGATTGTTTTCTGAATTTTTGTCTTAGTTGTAAGAATCATAAGATCCAATTTCTTAAAATTAGAATGCTTAAAGCATGGTCTTTATTATTTTATCATAAATGACAGTTTTCTAAGTCGCAGCTTAATGTTGAAACAGATTACTTCAATTCAAAAAGATTTTCATTTAAAAGACCAGTATATTGGACACCTCTTTGCACATCTCTAAATGTTTACAACTAGTCTATTAATCCTGTTTTTCCCTGATTATAATTTAATAATGTGCAGTCTTACTAAGCCCTCGTGTTTTTCAGTTGTTTAGTTACAGCTTTCTGACCACATTTTTGACCCCCTAAGGTAAATTGGAGGCCCTCGCCATTCTGCTCCAGAAGCTGAAGTCAGACAGTCGCCGTGTCCTTATTTTCACCCAGATGGTAAAGATGCTGGACATCCTGGAAGCCTTCCTAGATCACAGGCAGCTAACCTACGTGCGGGTGGATGAAAGCCTTACTGCTGAGGAACGACAGGTAAAAGACATTCTTTTAAATGAACACTTACCAACTAGACTTGACGGGAAGGATAATCGGTAAAGCGAAATCAGAATAACACGCATCATCATGCCTTCGTGATACTGAAGCAGATGATTCCTGACAAATTAAAGATTTCAGCAGTACATGCTGGCCCAAAATAGAAAGACAAGACAACACCAACAACACAAAACATACTATGCACAATGATCTATACTTTCTACAGATATGCATCCAGAATTCAACCAGTGTTTGCATTAGGCAGCATGGTATTCACTGTGAATATATGTTTAATGGTATAGTGAGTGTCAAATAATGCACTCGACCAATGTACCATTTGTTAATTAGATACTGAATAGGATGAGTTATGAAATAAATTAGTAGCGTGACTGAAAATGGATGTCGGTGTTGGTTTTGACCAATGAAAATAGGTTGGAGTTGGAGCATACCATTCTTTAAAATTAATATCATAGTATTCAGGGTGTAAAACTTGTATTTCACTTTCTCATGGACAGCATTTCTGTTCCTCCCTTTCTAACACCGGGACTCCATGGTGTCAGTGCCGTGTTCCGGCCCAACAAGGGACAGAATAGTTTGCTCTCTTCCCTCCCTGCTGGATGCTGTTCCTTCCAGGGCCTTAAGAGATGCAGACATCGGCTATTCTTAAAGCAACAGTCTTTAAGATCATCAATTTGTGCCCACTTTAAATGAAGAACAAAATACAATGATGACTGTTGACATAACTGAAGGTGAACTAAAAACTGCAATTAGTAGGCTTAAATTAAACAAGTCACCAGAATCAGATGGTTATACGACAGAGTGGTATAAAGAATTTAAAAATGAGTTAACTCCTGTTATACTTCCCATGCTGAACTGGGCTTTATAAAAGGTGCAAACGCCACCCAGCTGGAAGGAGGCGATAATCTCAGCTATACCGAAAGAAGGTGAGGATAAAATGGAATGTGGGTCATTTCGACCAATATCTGTTCTTAACGTAGATTATAGATTATTTACCACCTCCTACCCATACTGATACATAATGATCAGACAGGTTTTATACAATAATGTCAAACACAAGACAATATACAAAGGACAGTACACATTATGGATCACATATAAAAAAATTAAATTAAAGCAATAGTGATAAGCGTGGACGCTGGAAAGGCATTTGATTCAGTTCACTGGAATTTTCTTTATAGAGTTCTACACAGATTTGGTTTACATGACACAATTATTAAAACTATATAGGTGCTATATGACAATCCCACTGCCAGGATTAAAATTAATGGATATTTATCAAATAATTTTACCCTAGAAAGGGGCTCGAGACAGGGTTGCACATGGTCACCGCTCCTCTTCGCATTATATTTAGAACCACTAGCTCACTACATCAAACAAAATGAAGATATCAGGGGAATTACTATTAAAGGGACATAGCATAAATTGGCCTGTTATGCAGATGAAATTTTGATCTATCTAGGGCAACCAACATACTCTTTACCTGAATTGATGCAATCCTTTGAACAATAAGGTCAATTATCAGGATACAAGATCAACATAGCTAAAACCCAATTTCTTTCATATAACTATAGCACACCAGGAGAAATTGAAAGTAGATACCCCTTGACATGGCAAACAGAGTCTTTCAAATATTTGGGCATCAACATGCCAAAAGATTTGACAAAACTTAAGGAAGACATAACAAGATGGAACCTAATGCCCTTCCTTAGTCTCAGCTCAAGGATTGAATCCATTAAAATGAATATATTGCCCAGATTATTACATCTCTTTCAGACCCTACCAGTAGAGATTAACCAAAACTAATTCAATGAATGGGACAAAATGTTATCAAGGTATATATGGCAAGGTAAAAGACCAAGGGTTCGTCTCAAAAATTTGCAGTTGGCCAAAGAAAAGGGGGGATTGGGCCTACCTTATATTAGAGATTATTATTTTGCAGCACAGATGAGAGCTATGATATGCTGTTGCAACCCATCATGTGATGCTCATGTGAAAAACATTGAAGAGAGGATACCTTCCGTCCCCATACAGGCAATCTTGGCTGATAACAACCTACAAACTTACATAAATACTATGGATAACTCATGGGTGAAATGCACTCTTAAAATATGGAAAACTATTGTTAAAAAAAATATAAACTAGAGGGCGATAATGTAATTCTTAAATGGTGTGCATAATGACTCAGATTTTACACCAAATACACTAGATAATAGATTTAAGGACTGGGCAGCTAAAGGAATAACAGTTCTATGCAATATAGGTGCATCTCAAAAAATTAGAATGTTATGGAAAAGTTCATTATTTTCTGTAATTTAATTCAAAAAGTGAAACTTTTATATATCCTAGATTCATTACACAAAGTGATATACACTACCGTTCAAAAGTTTGGGATCACATTGAAATGTCCATATTTTTGAAGGAAAAGCACTGTACTGTTCAATGAAGATAACTTTAAACTAGTCTTAACTTTAAAGAAATACACTCTATACATTGCTAATGTGGTAAATGACTATTCTAGCTGCAAATGTCTGGTTTTTGGTGCAATATCTACATAGGTGTATAGAGGCCCATTTCAAGCAACTATCACTCCAGTGTTCTAATGGTACAATGTGTTTGCTCATTGGCTCAGAAGGCTAATTGATGATTAGAAAACCCTTGTGCAATCATGTTCACACATCTGAAAACAGTTTAATTCGTTACAGAAGCTACAAAACTGACCTTCCTTTGATCAGATTGAGTTTCTGGAGCATCACATTTGTGGGGTCAATTAAACGCTCAAAATGGCCAGAAAAAGAGAACTTTCATCTGAAACTCGACAGTCTATTCTTGTTCTTAGAAATGAAGGCTATTCCATGCGAGAAATTGCTAAGAAATTGAAGATTTCCTACACCGGTGTGTACTACTCCCTTCAGAGGACAGCACAAACAGGCTCTAACCAGAGTAGAAAAAGATGTGGGAGGCCGCGTTGCACAACTGAGCAAGAAGATAAGTACATTAGAGTCTCTAGTTTGAGAAACAGACGCCTCACAGGTCCCCAACTGGCATCTTCATTAAATAGTACCCGCAAAACACCAGTGTCAACATCTACAGTGAAGAGGCGGCTGCGGGATTCTGGGCTTCAGGGCAGAGTGGCAAAGAAAAAGCCATATCTGAGACTGACCAATAAAAGAAAAAGATTAAGATGGGCAAAAGAACACAGACATTGGACAGAGGAAGACTGGAAAAAAGTGTTGTGGACGGATGAATCCAAGTTTGAGGTGTTTGGATCACAAAGAAGAACGTTTGTGAGACGCAGAACAAATGAAAAGATGCTGGAAGAATGCCTGACGCCATCTGTTAAGCATGGTGGAGGTAATGTGATGGTCTGGGGTTGCTTTGGTGCTGGTAAGGTGGGAGATTTGTACAGGGTAAAAGGGATTCTGAATAAGGAAGGCTATCACTCCATTTTGCAACGCCATGCCATACCCAGTGGACAGCGCTTGATTGGAGCCAATTTCATCCTACAACAGGACAATGACCCTAAACACACCTCCAAATTGTGCAAGAACTATTTAGAGCAGAAGCAGGCAGCTGGTATTCTATCGGTAATGGAGTGGCCAGCGCAGTCACCAGATCTGAACCCCATTGAGCTGTTGTGGGAGCAGCTTGACCGTATGGTACGCAAGAAGTGCCCATCCAACCAATCCAACTTGTGGGAGCTGCTTCTGGAAGCGTGGGGTGCAATTTCTCCAGATTACCTCAACAAATTAACAGCTAGAATGCCAAAGGTCTGCAATGCTGTAATTGCTGCAAATGGAGGATTCTTTGACGAAAGCAAAGTTTGATGTAAAAAAAATCTTATTTTAAATACAAATCATTATTTCTAACCTTGTCAATGTCTTGACTCTATTTTCTATTCATTTCACAACATATGGTGGTGAATAAGTGTGACTTTTCATGGAAAACACAAAATTGTTTGGGTGATCCCAAACTTTTGAACGGTAGTGTATGTCAAGCCTTTTTTGTTTTAATCTTGATGATTACGGCTTACAGCTCGTGAAAATCAAAAATCCAGTATCTCAAAATATGAGAATATTACATAAGACCAATCAAAAAAAGGATTTATAATACAAAAATGTCGACCTTCTGAAAAGTGTGTTCATTTATGCACTCAATACTTGGTTGGGGCTCCTTTTGCATGAATTACTGCATCAATGCGGCGTGGCATGGAGGCAATCAGCCTGTGGCACTGCTGAGGTTTTATGGAAGCCCAGATTACTTTGATAGTGGCCTTCAGCTCGTCTGCATTGTTGGGTCTGGTGTCTCATCTTCCTCTTGACAATACCCCATAAGCAACAGAAGGTCATCGCTGAAAGGGCTGGCTGTTTGCAGGGTGCTGTATCAAAGCATATCCGTGGAAAGTTGACGGGAAGGGAAAAGTGTGGTAGGAAAAGGTGCCCAAGCAACAGGTATGACCGCAGCCTTGAGAGGATTGTCAAGCAAGGCCAATTCAAGAACTTGGGGGAGCTTCACAAGGAGTGGACTGAGGCTGGAATCAGTGCATCAAGAGCCACCACGCACAGACGTGCCCAGGACCTGGGCTGCAAGTGTAACATTCCTAGTGTCAAGCCACTCCTGAAGCAGAGACAACATCTGAAGCATCTTACCTGGGCTAAGGAGAAAAAGAACTGGATCGTTAGTCAGTGGTCCAAAGTCCTCTTTTCCGATGAAAGTAAATGTTGCATTTCATTTGGAAATCAAGGTCCCAGAGTCTGGAGGAAGAGTGGAGAGGCACAGAATCCAAATTGTTTGAAGTCCAGTGTGAAGTTTCCACAGTCGGTGATGATTGGGGTGCCATGTCATCTGCAGGTGTTGGTCCACTGTGTTTCATCAAGCCCAGAGTGAACCCAGCCATCTACCAGGAGATTTTAGAGCACTTTGTGCTTCCGTCTGCTGACAAGCTTTATGGAGATGCTGATTTCATTTTCCAGCAGGACTTGGCACCTGCCCACAGTGCCAAAACTACTAGTAACTGGTTTAATTACCATGGTGTTACTGTGCTTGCTTGGCCAGCCAACTTGCCTGACCTGAACCCCATAGAGAATCTATGGGGTAGTGTCAAGAGGAAGATGAGAGACACCAGACCCAACAATGCAGACGAGCTGAAGGCCGCTATCAAAGCAACCTGTGCCTCCATAACACCTCAGCAGTGTCACAGGCTGATTGCCTCCATGCCATGCTGCATTGATGTAGTAATTCATGCAAAAAGAGGCCCGACCAAGTATAGAGTGCGTAAATGAACATACTTTTCAGAAGGTCGACATTTCTGTATTATAAATCCTTTTTTGGATTGGTCTTACGTAATATTCTAATATTTTGAGATACTGGATTTTTGATTTTCATGAGCTGTAAGCCGTAATCATCAAGATTAAAACAAAAAAGGCTTGACATATTTCACTTTATGTGTAATGAATCTAGAATATATGAAAGTTTCACTTTTTGAATTAAATTACAGAAAATAATTAACTTTTCCACAATATTCCAATTTTTTGAGATGCACCTGTATAACAAAATAAGGAACACTGTTCAGTTTTGAAATGCTTAAAAGAGAAACACTTATTAGAAAAACAAGACTTCTATCGGTATCTGCAGATGCGACATTGTTACAGTTTTTCACAATTGCTTAAACACATTTCCCGATAGACTACCTCACTTTCTCAAAACCCTAAATACAAATCACAAAACTCGCACACAAAATGCAGAATCCTACACTTCTCTTGCAAAAGCACACTTTGCCCTCAAAACAGTGTTAACTCTTCACTAAATAGTATTTTCTTTTCAAATGACAAACGCATACATCATATGAGTAGACATTTCTAAGCACCCATTGAACACTGATGTGCAGAATGGTAAACACTATAGTATGAATGGAAAACACTATATGAATACTTTATCAGTAGAATCATGCCTTTGCATGTTCAGTGTTACACTTTCACCTGTTGGATGTAAAATATTACCATATAATGTTTTTACGTACAGTGCATCCGGAAAGTATTCACAGGAGTTTAGAAATGTGATTGGCAGTGTGTTCTGTGTGAACACCAAGAGAGGGAATTCAGGAAGAGTGTGCAAGATATAGAGAATTGTGTGTAGTGTTGTGAAAAATGTGTGGTATGGAATGGGAATCTAAGTCTAAAGCAGAAAATGTGCTTGGAGTTCAGCAGAATTGGTTTAGGCAGTTGGTACATGAGTTTCAGGTTGTGCACATTGTGTCTGATGTTCCAATTAATACGAAGATGAAAAATACGAAGATGAAAAATGTAACCGAGGCAAGTACATGTCTGATAGAACTGTTTAGGAAAGTGTATAATTCAGATACTGATAGTAGAATCATTTCATGCATGTATAAGGGTCTTAAAACACAATTCGACTTTATACATTAAAACAAAATGAGAGAAGGAAGGAGGGACAATTATATCTGAGGAAGAATGGACAACGATATGGAGGTATCAATGGAAGTGTATTAGTTCACAGAAATTGAGGGAGTTTGGTTGGAAAAACCTGATAAGGTATTTTATTACACCCTCTCAGAAATCCCATTATTTTATTACACCCTCTCAGAAATCCCATTAAAAACCTCCCTGTTTGCTGGAGAAACTGTGGCAACCAAAATGCAAACCATTACCATATTTTCTGGGATTGCCCCGTTATCAAAGACTATTGGAGAGCGATACACAATGCCCTACAAGACATCTTAAAATGTGAAATTTCCCTAGAAAGTAAGACCATATATTTTGGATATATACCTCAAGAATGGTTAAAAAAAGGATAAATACTTAATGAATATACTGCTGGTGGCTGGTAAAAAGACTCTTACCAGGAAATGGTTATCACAGGAGAGCCCAACTTTAAACGCATGGATGGAAATTACAATGGACATTTGTAAAATGGAGACGATAACAGCATCTGTCAATCATAAATTGGAACAATTTGCTTTACACTGGAAAAAATTGTTTAACTACGTAGCACCCCATAGGCCTGATTTTATGTTCACAAATGAATGATTATGGTGTAAAGAAAAGATCCCTCCCTACCTGTACATAATTTTTTCCCTTTGATTTTTATATATATATATATATATATATATATATATATAGTGTATTAAAAAGGGATGTAAAAAAAGCATCAGCATATAGAGCAAAGACATTCCCAAAAATGCTTTCCTAAATGAACCTGGAAAAGAATATTCCCATTTATCTAATTTGTCAGAACAGCTTGATTAAGGGGTGTCGTGGATTCTGTGTGGATGCATTGTTGTCCCAAAGCAAAACACCAAAAGATAAAAGTAATCCTGGATGTGTAGCTGCTTTTACCACGATTATTCATTTATGTGTGCTGGCTATAAAGTAAAAAAAAATGCATCTTTGAAATTAGCATTTGCTCTAGTCCTAGCCTAGCTCTTGTTTTTGCTTTATTTATGCCACGGGAATTTTTTTTTTCTTTTTTTTTTTTCCCCGGTTTCCATGTTTGAGTTGTAGAATGGGTCATTTGGTGACTCCTTCAAGGACTGATGATGTCCTGACAGACTTTTGAAGCATTAATACCACGATTGCTGCAGAGATGATGCTGTGCTTTTGTTAAGTCATTACTGTTTTAGTTATTGTTTTTGCTTTTCTTTTTGTTTTGTACTTGTTTATTTGTATTAATTTTCCTTAAAGAAGCTCAATAAAAACTTAAATTTGAAAAAATCATCAATTTTAAAACTTATGTTGATACTTGTATCGGTGTTTTGAACACTCTGCAACCCAGAGATCCATTCAAAATTATATGGTGGCCACTAGTAATGTTTCAGCACTTTTCCCCCAGCCAAAGAATCGTGGTTAAACCCAAGTTCAAACTACTGACGCAATATTTGTTGGTTAAGTCTGATTTAATGGCTTTTTCATTTCGGGCCATAAAAACTCAAAAGAACAGTGTGCAAAATTATGCCGTCTTGTCACACCAGTCATGTAAACGTTATGAAAAGTTTCAGTTTTTAAATAGTCAAATCAAGCTGATAGCCTCCTTGGTGTTTAACTGAATCTGTCTTTTGCCTTAATGTCTCTTTCACTGCAGGAGACTATGAAGAGATTTAACAGGAACAAGCAGATATTCTGCAGCATCCTGACCAACCGCTGCTGTTCCACAGTGGGGACTGTCTTTGACGCAGACACCATAATCTTCTATGACACAGACCTCAACCCTAGCATGGATGTCCGCACCCAAGAATGGTGCGATAAAATCGGTCGCTCCAAGGATATACACATATACAGGTGACACAATCAGGACTGTGATTTTAATTGCGCCAGTACTTACAATTCCCATTTATCACTGAAATGTTCCTGCATTTTTTACACCTCTTCACATCCCTGATGACATTGTTGGTAGACTTAAGTATGTCTAACATCCTGGATGGAAACCTAGAGGGAATGTGGTGCTGAGTTTCTGGGGTAAATGTTGTTTTGTCCAATCCAGGCTGGAGAGTGGAAACTCCATTGAAGAGAAGCTACTGAAGAATGGCACCAAGGACCTGATCAGAGAGGTGGCCGCCCAGGGCACTGACTACACCTTGGCTTTTCTTACACAAGTAATATTACCCTGTTGATTTTTTTCCTTCATCTCAGAACATTGCCCTCTCCCTGCTCCCCATTTGGGTGGAATCTACACTTAACTTGGTTATTCAAACTAAATTTTAATATGTTTAAAGTATAATTAATTACTCAACTGTCCTCAACATGCCTTATACTGCATGTTCACACTTTATATAAGATGTTAGTGGTCCATGATATGTCAGTATTTAATTAATTCTCTGTCCTGTCTGTATAATTTTCCACCATTCTTATCATGACTCATTCCTGTACAATTACCTTGACCTTAGTAAGGGAAGTAATTTTGCGTGTAATGCCTTGTGCCTGTAGCGAACAATCCAGGACCTTTTTGAAGTGGAAGCAGGCTCAGGAGAGAAGGTTGAGGAGTTTGTGGTGCTTCATCAAGAGCCATCTCCCTCCGAGGCCATTTCTCCCCGTGTGGCTAGACCCTACATCCAGGCCCTCCACAGCATCAACCTGGATACCATATCAGAGGAAGAGAAACGGCAGCAGGAGCAAGAGGAAGAGGAGAGCAGCATAGTAACAGAGGAAGGTTTGGAGAAGGAGGTACAGGCCAAAGAAGAGCCTGCTCAGATAGAGGAGCTCAATGCAGTCATGGACCAGGTAAGTCGTCCATATTTGAAAGGTTGTTGGTTACTGTAAACCCAATGTATGTAAGTAACCTGCTAACATCTATTTCAGCATTTCTGATATAGTCTCTGCACCATTGCACCTTATCACCTCTTATTTCACCTGTATAAGTCGTTCCTTATGCATATATCAGAAGACTTGTGTTGTGGTGTTGTTATTCTATGTTAAGTACACTGAGAGAGCCATGAAACTGTAGTCCGAATCCATGTTTGTGCAAATCTACATGGCCAATAAACATGATTCTGATTCTGATACTAACAAATATGACAAAAAGATGAATAACACTGAAATGTTTTCTATGATTATGTTGGCTTTACTGATGCTTGGTTTCCTCTCAAACAGCTGACACCAATTGAGAGGTATGCTTTACACTACCTTGAGTACCTTCACGTTAGTGACGACGAAACCATTATCAAGGTACCTTTAGAATTAATCTGGCTAAAGATCTGACTGCATTGTTGATATGCTATTTGTCCTTTGACACATCAAACCAACTGGTACATGTCACGTTCTGTTTCCTCAGGAACGAATGGAGTGTGCCAAGAGACGCTGGGAACTGCAGCAGCTCCAGAAGCTGAAGATCGAGGAGGAGGAGAGGCTGATGCTGGAGGGAGACGAGGAGCTCTTCACCTACACCAGAGAAGATGCCTACAACATGGTAGGCTGTCAATCATAAATCTAGTTATCAAACAGAGAAATGATGTGGGTTTTGTATTTAAATTAACTTTAAACTATCCCCTTTATCTACCTGGTAACAAACAGGAGTATGTATTTCAAGCAGAGGACGGCCACACTGAAATCATGCCGGTAAGTTCTATGATCAGTTTCTGTGAACTCGCAACTCCCACTCATTTTAACTGGAAGGTCAACGTTGTCATGCATTTGTTTTTTCCTTATAACCCTGACAAGGTTCCTCATAACATCTCTGATACAGTTGTTTGTCTTTAAACACACCAGGAACTGCCTTTCTGTCTACGGTTCTGGTCTCACTTCTTCTCCTTTACAGCTATGGACTCCGCCCACACCACCACAGGATGACAATGACATCTACATTGACTCGGTCATGTGTCTAATGTATGACACCACACCCATGCCAGAGTCCAAGCTGCCCCCCATCTATGTCCGCAAGGAGCACAAGAGACTCAAGATGGACCCTTCAGGTGTGCAGAGAACTGTCTACTGTGTCATTAAAACTTCCCCCTCTGACTGCATGCCATCCTGTACTGAAACACTACTAGCCCAGTATTGGTGTTATCTTATGCACATATCTGAACCGGTAAAAAAGTTGTTTCAGTCTAAATTTTTTACACTATAGTAAAATTTATGTGTTTTTGTTGGGTTAACAACACAAAAAAAAAAATCATTTGACAAACACTTGTGAAAACACAGGAAATTGAGCTGGTCAGATTAGCTTCTTTTAAATTCTTAAATGACAGGGTGAGTTTTCCTCATATCTGTGCTTGTTTCTAGCAGCAGCCAGAAAGAAAAAGAAGGGCCATGGTGAGACAGTTATTCCTCCACGCTCCCTCTTTGAAAAGGCCAGCATGCTCAAAGTTCGCCGTGAGGGCAAGGACCAGAAAAAGAACTTTTCCCTCAAGCAGCAGGCTCCCTTTGCCAAGCCTCTACCCTCACTGGTTAAGCCTGCCATGGAGGCTGGCCAGGATAACCCAGAATGGCTCATCAGTGAGGACTGGGCTCTACTTCAGGTACCAGCTCTAGCAGCTTCTAATCTGGACAGTAGTCACAATCCAGCTCATAATTACAGTACAGTTGAGTGGTTTTTCTGAACTGCATGACAGCTAATGACGTGTACTGTTGTTCAATAGATGTAGCCTATTCAATGTGGATGTAATTTTGTTCTGTCTCTGCCAGGCTGTAAAGCAGCTGCTGGAGCTGCCTCTGAACTTGACTATTGTGTCTCCGGCCCACACCCCAAACTGGGACCTGGTAAGCGATGTCGTCAACTCGTGCAGCCGTATCTACCGCTCGCCCAAACAGTGTCGCAATCGCTACGAGAACGTCATCATTCCCAGAGAAGAGGGCAAGGTAATTAGTTAGAAGTCACCATGCCTGTAGTCCTATCCTTGAACAGTCTTTGGGGTCTGAATTTTCTAACCAGTCATTGTGGATATTTTCAGTTGATGTATGAGGCCAACCCCAAGAAGAAAACCAAGAGCATATACAAGGTACTTTCCCTCTCTCTCTCTCTCTCTCTCTCTCTCTCTCTCTCGGTTGTCTGTCTTTGTGTTGCTATTGATTTCTTTGACCCAATGTGTGTGTGTGTGTGTGTGTGTGTGTGGGTGTGTGTGTGTGCGCGCGCACACTCTGTAACAGTCTAAGAACAGCCGTCCTCTTCGGACGTGTCAGATCTACACCCAGGATGACAACGCCACTCACATTCAACTCTACAACAGCCGGTTTGAACTCATGAAGATTATCGCTAGCAAGAGGAGTCCACCCATCAAACCTCTGTAAGCACTGGGCATGGTCAATTTATTACAAATATTTTGGTGGGTATCATAAATAAAAGGTGATGTAAACCGCAGTTTCATCCCCTCTCTCCAACATAGTGTTTTAAAAAATGTAGTGAAATGGGGGTTGAGAGTAATAGTGGAGAGGGAGGAAGAGGGGCTCTGACAAAAACTTAGGAAATGACCATGTGACAAAGCTTGGTATTGAAAAGAGATCAACAGCCAGTTTATTAAAAACACTTTAAAACACCAGAGATGAAAATCAGTTAAAATAACAAGACATCTGCAGAGTCTTGGGAGTATTCATGTATTCATGCTATTTTCATGTTGAACATTTAATGTCCACAGTAGCGTTTTCTGGTCATTATTTAAAGTTTTCCAACCACATTGAAATGCCAAAACAATGAAAATATTGTTAAGTCTCTTCTATTGGGCATGCACACCCAATTTGAGCCAGCCATTTTACCTGAGATCACATGACAGTAATGTGTCAGCATTTGCGAAAAGCTCAATTTTTGCCATCTACACTACAACACGACACCAGCGTTTTTACATTGATGCATTTTGGACAGGATTTTTGAAAAGCTCTGTTTTCGGTGGTCGAAAACAATAGCTTAAGTGTGGGTGGAAGGGCAAAACATAGAAAAATCAATTTCCAATTTATCCTTGTTAGTGTGGACATACTCTTAAATTGGGTGAGCGCTTCTGCGTATCCACGGCTCACTTTCTCTCCCTACTGTGTCTTTGTGTATACGCAGACACAATTTAATTGCTGGTTTGCACATACTCCACCTCAGAGAAGTTGTCGCTTAAATGTAAATATAGGTGGGGGCAATGACAATTTCAAACTGATGACATAGTCATATTCGAGTACAACAATATAAAAAAATCCAAAGACATTTATCTACTCTTGGTTTTCAGTTCCAAGGACTGGGAGAGTAATGATTTAGAACCTGAAACAATGTCATGCCCATTATTGTCTACCACACCTCAGTTAACATCAGTTAACATCTCAAAAAAACGTTTTCATGTTTCTGACCCCCTTTTATAACAACTTGTGTTGTTTTGCCAATTGCTTCACAGTCAAAACAACCATTAGACATGGAAATGACTGTGTTTAAAAAAGGGCTGGGGAATACAGATCCATCGGGTTTGGTTGGAAATAGGAATCCTGTTTTTCATTGCAGAGCTGGATGGAGTGATGGGGCAGGATGCAGTCCCTGTGTATGGTTAGAGGAATGAGCGGTGGTAGACCCTAGCAGTTTACTAGTATTAACCGCAGCCCTGGTGAAATGCGGTGTTCACCACATTTTGTACAAGGGCCATAGCTTCAAGGCACATAAAATTAGAACATGCTTTTTTGCATATCGACCTTTGTCAAAGATGGTGATTTTGATTTTTCTAGTTTTTTACTTAGTTGGGTTGAATCAACCTTTTTAAGAATGTTTGATACAAATTCAAGTTTTATGTGTATGCTTGGATTAAAATCATCTTCGTGATAAATAGTTGGGCCACTACAACTAGATAGAGAAATACCCAGTAATTGGGAGTTACTGGTAATGGTTAATTCACTGTAGAACTCGAATTTGCTGTTTCGAGTAACTTGCAGAACCTGGATAAAAACAGCATGGAAGGGGCTCATGGTGAACCTAATTCAGTTCAATTCAATTTATTGTCATTAAAAGCAATATGCACGCATATGTTAAAAATTAAATAAGGGCTGTGGCTTCGACAAACAGTGCAAGACAGACATAGACAAACACAGCAAACACAGTATAAGATATACACAGATGAAGACCAAAAGCTAAAAATAAGTTAAAAAGAGCACCAGTCCAAAAATATTTACACATGTCCACAGACATTCAGTGGGTAGCCAGGTTCAGGTGAGCAACAGCTTGGGGAAAGAAGCTGTTTTTGAGCCTGGTAATGCAGGCTCTGAGGCTCCTGTAGCGCCTCCCAGAGCACAGGGGGGGAGAACAGTCCAAGGTTGGGGTGGGTGGGATCTCTGCTGATGCTGAGACCCCTTTGAAGGCAGCATTTGTGGTAAATGTCTTTTATGCTGGAAGCTGGGTACCGGTGATATGCTGGGCCGCCTTGACGACCCGTTGCAGAGCTTTCTGGTCTACTGATGTGCAGTTGCCGTACCACACTGAGATGCAGCTGGTCAGGATGCTCTCTACGGTGCAGTGGTAGAAGTTGGTGGGAATTTTGGGGGATAGGCGGGCGCTCCTCAGTCTCCTCAGGAAATGCAGGCGTTGTTGGGCCTTTTTCACAAGGGCCAGGGTGTTTGTTGTTCAGGAGAGTTCCTCGTTGATGTGGACTCCAAGGAATTAATGAAATGGTGTCAACCAAAACTGAGGTTTAAATTGGCCATGTTCATCAAAATTCCCCTCCAAACAGTTGAAATTCATCTAGGGATGAAATCAAAGAACTTAAATCTACATTCATTTTGACCAAAAACATTAAAAGAGAAAAGAAAAAAAAAACCTCTTGATGCTTCTCTGTGCGGAAAGTCTTTGAGATGAGGTCAGACAGAAAAAGCATCTTTTGAGGCCTTCTGAAACTTAAACATAAGATCCTTGATAACATCATTGAGGACTTGTAGTTTGCATTACTTTGATTCTTGAGGCTTCATTTGATTTATAAAAAAAAAAGAAGAGAGTCAAAAATAGCTTGGTGAGTTCTATTAAATTCAAGCACCAAGTCATCATTAGCACTTTAGCAAGTAGTCTTCTAGTAAGTAGCGCCATTGGAGGCCTCAGAAAATGTACTTGATGACACAGAAACAAAGATGTGAGCACAAAAGGGAACACTGAGCTAGGAAGGATTACTGTGTCTCATAAAATAATTACAATATGGCCGGACATATACACTCACTGGCCACTTTATTAGGTACACCTTGCTAGTACCGGGTTGGACCCCCTTTTGCCTTCAGAACTGCCTTAATCCTTCGTGGCATAGATTCAACAAGGTACTGGAAACATTCCTCAGAGAGTTTGGTCCATACTGACATGATAGCATCACGCAGTTGCTGCAGATTTGTCGGCTGCACATCCATGATGCGAATCTCCCGGTCCACCACATCCCAAAGGTGCTCTATTGGATTGAGATCTGGTGACTGTGGAGGCCATTTGAGTACAGTGAACTCATTGTCATGTTCAAGAAACCAGTCTGAGATGATTCGAGCTTTATGACATGGCGCGTTATCCTGCTGGAAGTAGCCATCAGAAGATGGGAACACTGTGGTCATAAAGGGATGGACATGGTCAGCAACAATACTCAGGTAGGCTGTGGCGTTGACATGATGCTCAGTTGGTACTAAGGGGCCCAAAGTGTGCCAAGAAAATATCCCCCACACCATTACACCACCACCACCAGCGTGAACCGTTGATACAAGGCAGGATGGATCCATGCTTTCATGTTGTTGACGCCAAATTCTGACCCTACCATCCGAATGTCGCAGCAGAAATCGAGACTCATCAGACCAGGCAACGTTTTTCCAATCTTCTATTGTCCAATTTTGGTGAGCCTGTGCGAATTGTAGCCTCAGTTTCCTGTTCTTATCTGACAGGAGTGGCAGCCGGTGTGGTATTCTGCTGCTGTAGCCCATCTGCCTCAAGGTTCGACATGTTGTGCGTTCAGAGATGCTCTTCTGCATACCTCGGTTGTAATGAGTGGTTATTTGAGTTACTGTTGCCTTTCTATCAGCTCGAACCAGTCTGGCCATTCTCCTCTGACCTCTGGCATCAACAAGGCATTTTTGCCCACAGAACTGCCGCTCACTGGATATTTTCTCTTTTTCGGACCATTCTCTGTAAACCCTAGAGATGGTTGTGCGTGAAAATCCCAGTAGATCAGCAGTTTCTGAAATACTCAGACCAGCCCGTCTGGCACCAACAACCATGCCACGTTCAAAGTCACTTAAATCACCTTTCTTCCCCATTCTGATGCTCGGTTTGAACTGCAGCAGATCGTCTTGACCATGTCTACATGCCTAAATGCATTGAGTTGCTGCCATGTGATTGGCTGATTAGAAATTTGTGTTAACGAGCAGTTGGACAGGTGTGCCTACTAAAGTGGCCGGTGAGTGTATATGCTGCAGTGTATTGCTGTGGCTAAGGTCTGACACTGGCATTAGGACAAGAGTTGGACCTTTGTAAATGTGTGGGCCTTTGCACATAATGAACAAGTAGAAATGATTCAATTAGATTTAGAAATTCCTGTGGCAGGGGCATCCGGGTAGCGCAGCGGTCTATTCTACCAACACGGGGATTAAAACTTGGATCCCCGTGTTGGCTCTGGCTTGGTCAGGTGTCCCTACAGTCACAATTGGCCATGTCTGCAAGTGGGAAGCCGGATGTGGGTATGTGTCCTGGTCACTGCACTAGCGCCTCCTCTGGTCCATCGGGGCACCTGTTTGGGGTGGAGGGGGAACTGGAAGAAATAGTGGGAGCCTCCTTGGTGAAATCACTGTCAGGTGAAAAGAAGCGACTAGCAACTCCACATGTATCAGAGGAGGCAGTCTGCAGCCCTCCCCGGCTCGCCAGAGGGGGTGGGGCAGCAACTGGGATGGCTCAGAAGAGTGGGATAACTGGCCAGATACAATTGGGGAGAAAAATGGGGGGGGGGGCCCCAAAATAAATTCCTATGGCAAAAGTTTGAACAGGGCTGCACACATACATTACAACAGTCAAGTAACTTGCACTTTGTCATTTAAGAACATGATGACAAATAGGAGTTTTGAAAACTCAAAAGAAATATTCTAAAGCTGAATGGGTTTGTGAGAGGTGGTAGGTTTGATCTGCCCCATTGTTACTGTTGACTTGAGGCAAAAGGGCTCTTTGAGTTTTGTTAAGGCCTAGCCATAGTTTATATTTCCCTGAGAAATGGCATTGACAGTACTATTGACAATTGTTAGTGCTTGTTCCATCTGTCTGTTGATGCTGATAGGTATGCTGGGATACCTAATTCAAATAGACCCATTAGCTTCAGCTTTGTTTATCCTGTTATGCTTACATCATCAAATACCAAGACCACTGCCATGTTTTTAATGTTAAGATGGTATTTAACCAGTAGATTTCAGCAAACTCACTAAAATGGGCTAGGGTTTAGTTACTCCTTAGTAAGCTGCAAATATGCTTGCAAAAGAGAAACATCTTTACAAATTTCTTAATAGACAAATCTTTCTCTGGAGAAATCTGCTTACTGAAGCCTGGATCAGACTGGAGTTCACAGGGATTGTTGGAGTTGTTCTTTTGAGTGTGTTCAATAATTTCTTCGTTACTTATTCATAGGCTGGGAATGAACCCCTTCCAGAAGAATCCCAAGCATGCCTCAGTCCTTGCAGAAAGGTAATATGTCCTTGATATTTGTGCTGTATAAATCTCTAATGTGAAGAACGGAAGTCTAAAAAAATCTGCCTTCTTTTCTTTTTACAGTGGGATCAGTTACGACAAGCCCCTTCCTCCCATTCAGGTGGCATCTCAACGTGCTGAGAGGATCGCCAAGGAGAAGAAGGTTTGTATCAATAGAGACAGCGACACTCCAAACCATGAAGAAAGAGAGTTAAGACTTAGCCGTAGTTAACGATGATTTATTAATTTGACAAGCTTGTGTATTTGGGCATAGAAGTGTTCAACAGAGCACTTGTGTATAGAGTAAACAAAGGAAGTACACATGTCCTATATCTCTTGCAGAGAAGAAGGTGTGTTTCTGCAATGTGTCAGCACCTGCTAACTCTTATTTCCATGTGGCTTAACAACATGCTAGGCAATAACTATTATGTTCTAGAATAGTTATGGTTATGTATTACATTGGCTTCTTAGTTGGAAAATGTTTTGCATTTGTGTCATTGTTTGTTTGTTTCTTTTTAGGCCCTGGCAGAACAACAGAGAGCTCAGCAGTTAGCCCAACAGCAGCAAGCTGGAGCCCCCCAGGCCCAGGCCGCCCCTGGCCAGGCCCAGAATCCTGCTGCAGGCCAGGCTCAGGCATCAGGGGTTCCTCAGGCCGCTGCAGTGACTGGGGCCACTACTGTGCCAAATGCAGCTGTCCTGGTAACAATCTAAGCATTGTCCACCAACATGCTTCCATATTAAAAAAAAAAAGAAAAAAGAATGCTATTATTTGATCTACTCACGAAAGTCTCTTACACCAAGCCTCATGTTTTTTAGGCTGGAGCCATAAAAAATGCCACTGTGGGCACAACCATCCAGGCTGGTACGTCTGATGCATGTGGAACATTTGTCTTACTTCACAGTTTTCTGTAAAGGGGATGCAAATTAATTGCTAAGGCAATAGCCTCTCTTGTTGTCATGCCAGTGCCTTATTCCTTTCTCTTTTGTTCCTCCCAGCCACCGTAGGAGGAAATGTGATTGTGAACACAGTAGCTGGAGTTCCTCCAAGTCCCTTCCAGGCCAACAAACGCCTGGCATCTCCAGTCATACCAGGCACCCTGTCTGTGAGTCATGGTCATTTATTATTGCTGCTACTGACAAACAGAAATTCATGATTCAAATAGCCTCTGGACTGGAATTAACTAGAATACAGCCCAATCACTACAACCACTGGAATCTGTGCTCATTTTGTTGCTGTTCTTGTTTTTGTTATCCAGCCCGCTGGGGCACAGGTGGTCCATGCACAACAGAGGGCAGTTCCTGCTGCTGCTGCCCCAGCTGAGGTGGTCGCTATAGCAACAGGTCAGGGTGTCCGAGCAGTTACCCCAGTGACTGCATCTGCAGTGGTCTCCACCACCCTGAGCGCAGTGCAGTCACAGACTCGCTCATTAGTCACTCAGGTCACACCAGGTACTGAACTGAGCAACAGCTTTTGACTTGAATCAAACAGAAGTTTGTCTGTCACTGCTTTAGAGAGCTGATCTCACTCTCCTGTTTCTCTGCAGCCACAGGTATGCAGCTGCCCCAAGGCAAGCCTCTCACCCCGGCCCATCTTCAGATGCTACGCCAACAGCAGCTCCACCAGCAGCAGCAGGCTGCCTCACCCCAGATCAAAGCTGTGGGCAAACCCCAGGTACAACAGTCTCATTCTCCTCCAAATAAGTTGTACCAAATGAAGAAACGCTAGTCACTACATTCATTCTCTTTGTATCTTTTGTCTATGCCATGTTGGGGAAAAAAACTCCAATATCCACTTCCATCTCGAGAATTTTTCGTTGCATTATTTACTTTTCTTGAGTAAGAAAACATTGGAAATTTAATTTTAACAATCTTGCAGCTGGGAATCTATCTAAAATGTCACAAATGTCTCCTTAATGACAGGTCTCCAGAAATATGCCTGTGACATAATGACTGCTGTCCCACTAATCTGTGAGGTAGGTGAGCCCCTAACGTGTCTGTAATTACTGTTCTAATAGGAGCTGTTGAAGATGCACAAGCAGAAGCTCCAGTTGGCCCAACAGCAGCAGGGTGTGGTGGCAGCAGCTCAGGGCCAACAGGCAGCAGGGGCTCAGCAGGCTGCACAAGTACAGCCAGCACAAGCAACCCAGGCCAATCCCCAGCTGACAACTGTTACAACAGCCAGATCCGGGGCTGTGCTGACTGGTACCACTGTGACCAACCTGCAGGTTACCAGACTGGTAAGACCTCCACTGTCACAAGGATATAAATTTAAATCCATGACTTAGGACTGTAGAATTCACAACACTTGAAGGGTAGCCTAAATGATTTTCCAGAAAGGGCCAGATGAACAATTGAGTGAAAAACAAAAGAAAGATAAGAACAACAGATTGACCAATTAAGATTAGCAAAGTACACTCGGTGTACCATTATTTTTTCCACCTATTTGTTCAGGGCAAGTTAGTGATCCATTGCTCTTCGTGACTAACAATGAGTCTTTCCTTTCCAAGACACGAGTACCCACCCAGGGACAGATCCAGGCCCAGGCAGCGCAGACAGCCCAGGTGACCCTCACAAAGCCTCCTGTAGTCTCTGTGCCAGCTGTGGTGTCATCCGCTGGGGTCACCACCCTGCCAGTCTCTATTCCAGGCATCAGTGTGGCTATAGGCCAACCCCAGAAAACAGGTGCGGAGGGGTCTCATTAAATCACTGTGATCTTTGGAAATTCATTCTTCCATTTTTGATTATTCTTGTTCAACATTTAAACAATGTGTAATAGTTACTGATTTATAATGAAATAAGTAAATAATTTAGTCTGGTTAACATGACTATAAATAACATGACTAATAATAGTCATGTTAAGATATGTATAGTTATGCTGTCTCTCTGGTCTCAGTGACAGGTGGACCTGTGCTGACCCCACCCTTCCCCCAGATGCAGGTCCAGCAGCTCCTTCAGATGAAGAAGCAGCAACAGGCTGCAGCCGCAGTCCAGCAGAAAGCAGGACAGTCCCAACAAGGACAGGCTACCGTCCAGCAGAAAGTAACTAAACACCATCTACTGCCAGCCCAACTGGATGTGGGCATGCCAAGAGCTGCTTCATTCTGATAGAAGCCAATCTCTCCCCACATCATAATCACCATTCACCAAATATGATAAATGCATGCAGCATTTTTCTTGATTTTTGTAGACATCTTGGCAACTTGGCTATTATAACTAGACCAGATACTCTGGACAGCAGATGATGTATACAGAAGTCCATATTCTATAGCTGTGTCACTTAGTGTGACTACAGCCATAATGTATTAGTCCAGTGGACCATTAGGAAGTTCTACTGACTCAGTATGGAGGACCTGTTGACCCTGGTTGTGTTACGTTCTATAGATTGGCACCCAGCAGGTGACAGTGCAGGCAGCCCAGCCAGCCCAGCAGCAACAACAGAAGGTGACCTATGCCGCCACTACCCAGCTTCAACCGGGCATCAAGACCCAGTTCTTCACTACCTCCATCGCCCAGGCCCAGAAACCCACTGGAGCCCAGCAGATCCAGGTATTACTCCTCTTTACTCCTTAAAATAGCTTAAAACATTTAGAACTAAATAGCGGACCCAATATGTTTATCTGTGATTGTTGTTTCCTTTTTAAAACAGGTGGCTAAGCTACCACAGATAGTGCAGCAGCAAACTGCTGTGGCCAACATTCAACAGATAGTGTCATCTTCGCAGCAGGTAAGTGTTGCAGCCTAGGTAGGCAGTACTGCTGAGGGTAACTCATTTTAGCAGTCCACAGCCCTTCTAATCCTGTTTCTTTGTCCTTTTTTTTCAGATCCAGGCCCAAACACAGACAGTGGCCCTGACCCAGGCTGCCACGTCGGCCCCAGCCCAAGTCCAGATGATCCCTGCTGGGACAGCAACAGCCCAGGTGGTCCAGCAGAAGATCATCCAGCAGCAGGTGGTGACTGCAGCTGCCTCACCCCAGATCCAGACTCCTCCTCCCCACAGCCCTGCCCAGCAGCCTGCTGTGCTCCCTGCTGCTGAGTCCCCAGTGCAACAGCCTGCTCAGACCCAGCAGGCTACCAAGGGACAGGCTCGCCAGGGTGGCATGAGGGCCAAAGCTCCCACCAAACCCACTGGAGGAAGCAGCTAGGAGCAATATAGTGACAAACTGGCACAGACTGTGTGGCAAGCAGCACACTGCTCCCTCACTATACTCGAAAGGAACTCTGAAGGGTCTTTATGCAGTACAGATGTGGCTGCACTCAGTCAGCTCTGTTACTTCTGATCACTGCTTGTCTGTGGAAATGAGGAATGTTCCTTGAAGATTATCAAAATCTTACTCGTTTTTCCCCCCACCTGTATCTCAGATATACTGCGCTATACAACTTAATAACATCAAAAAGAGGTGGTCTTCACATTGATGAATATTATGATGTTATTCCATAAATATCCTGTTGCTGGGACCTATGGATGATGTCACCATGGGGGGATCGTGTCTATTAGATTAAGTGTATTCATAGTTTTATGATGTCTGTAATTCCCTGGTTGTTTATAGCTATTGAATGGAAAATAATGCACGTTCGTTTAGTCATCATTTATGGGTTTTTTATTGTAACAAATACTCTGTAAACATGTACTTTAGTATTTTGTGTTTTCTCATAATTTTTTTTATTGATGTTAAAGAAAAAAACTGTAAATAACAGAAAACATTTGTACTTGTAAAGTAGTTGTGTTTTCATTCGATTTTTTCAGCCTAATTGTAATAAAAGTGTTTTGTTTTTATACACAATTTCCTTTTCATCATTCATTAAATTCTTTATGATCAATATGAAGGTTTCTGAATACTTTTAAATCTGCTATCCAGGACTTGGTTGTAAGAAAGTGCACCAGGGTAATGCTTTGATGTGTGTCATGGTGTTATTAATATTTCCTTATGTGTCATGAATAATTGAAGACAGGCATTGTTGCTATCACGTCTCATCTGATCTACATGAATAAAACCCCTGTAAGACTGAGTATGGAGACACCAAAACAGGCAGTAGTGAGACTGTAACTTTAATAACTGCATTTTGGTTTTATGCAATTTATTTCTTTGTTAGGCTTAGAAGCAAAGTGTAACAAAAGATGGCACAGGAGACAAAGTCCTCAATACTGTATATTTACTGCCGGCTCCCTGGCTGGCTGCTGACACTGGCAGGGATGTCAGAGCACAGGAGGTGCAAGGGCAAAGGAGCCAAGGATTATCTTGCACACTGGAAATCACTGCTCTTAAAACAACTGTTAAAGAGCTATTCATGCCTGAGTATGGCCGACAGACTCGTGGCCTAAACTTGAAACTGAAAATGAATAAATGCATTCAATTTTAAAACTAGCTGCGATAGAGACATTAGTATTTTCGAACATCACTGAATGCTTTCTCGTGCATTTTGTACTGTCTGCTGGAAAAAAAATATATTAGTATAAAATGTGTAAATCAGTTTTTTCTGTTTTACTCTTAATAGAGCTTCCCCTGATTCAGCTTCTTACAGTTTATTTTTTCTAATTGGAAGGTTATTAACATACAATCGGCAATTTTCAGACATTCAGCCATTAAGTGAAATATATGTCCTCATATCATTTACATTTCTAAGAGTGAAAATGGAAAAAAAGGCCGATAATCAAATGAAATATGCAAAGTAAACAAACTAACAAAGTATCTAAACATGATAAACAAACAATAACCTAAATAAAGTCAATGAAACTTAATCAGGGGCTACAGAAGACAGTTCTTTATAATATGAGAGTTTATTCATCATTGTGGGCCAGTGTGTCTATATACGTACATATTGAACTCCACCAGAAAAGCACCAAGGTTCGGGAGGGACCTAGAGAACCTCGCTTTATGTATGTGAAATTTACCAAATGCAAGTATAACATTTGTCATGAAACTTGAAGATTTATTTTCACATTCAAATGTAGTAATAATGTCTTTAGGCATAATTATTATAGACTGTCCAGTCTTGTTAAGTATAAAAATCTCCACGTCACTCCAGACCCCTGATGAGGAGGGGCAGTGACAAAACAAATGCAGAACCGTTTCTGGCTCAGCGCTACAAAAGGTGTAATTAAGATCTATGTCAGGAAATTTGGAAATTAATGCGTTACATGGATAGTCTGTGAATGTTCTCATTCATCCAGGTCATGGTTATCCAAAGGAATTGAATCGAGTGCAACTGGACTTGGTATATATCCGTGAAGACGTTTCGCCTCTCATCCAAGAGGCTTCATCAGTTCGTGCCTTTCTGACTAGACCAAGCTAGTCTGACTGGCTGGTGATGTTACATGGATAGATGTTGTGTAATATTTTAAAAATGTGTTTCTCTAATTTCATTTGAGATATAGAATTGAAATGGGCACAACCAAGCCTTACGCCATGTTATGCCATCCAGTTGTGCAGTCCAGAAAGGTTTCCCTCTGGGTGAAATCTTACTATAGCCATAAAGCACTTTCCTTGTTTGTTGGTACATTTTATGTCTGTTAATCTTATTCCGTTAACTTTTAAACAAGGTATTTGAACATTAACATTTTGATAGCCTAAGTGACATTTCATTAACTCAGTTATACCTGTGGGAATAGCCCTTATCACAGAAGCAAATTCTTTGTATTTGACCGGGAAAGATTTGGCTTTTAGGAAATTTTCCTAACTATAGAGATAAC
The DNA here is from genome assembly GCF_029633865.1 of Lampris incognitus. Classification (NCBI taxonomy): domain Eukaryota; kingdom Metazoa; phylum Chordata; class Actinopteri; order Lampriformes; family Lampridae; genus Lampris; species Lampris incognitus. The sequence continues at coordinate 129,728,064 of NC_079211.1, forward strand.
CTCTATCATCAAACAAATCTGTAACAAAGATTATACCCCTTCCAATCCAGCTGTCTTGTTAACATCTGGTTTGTTAACCAGCTCGTGCAGATTGGATGCACAAACACTGACAGTCAGTTTATTGTACACCAGCAGGAGAGGCCACAAGTACGTCATTAAAACAGGACTTCATACTGATCCACCTGTGGGTGCGTTTCAATGGCTTCATCGGTGTATGGATGTGTGTGTGAATGGGTGAATGTGAGGCATACATTGTAAAAAAAAAAAAAGAAGTCATTTAACATCAGCTTCTTACAGTGGAGATTTTAGTCTGATCCGCATGACGTCATCCGCCACCATTTACCTACAGCCAATCAGATCAAATCACGAAACCCTGCAAACCCGTACTTGTACTTGTCACTCACAGGTCAGGTCATGAATATTAATGAGCACTAGACCACTCCCTCGCAGCGCTTGACACGATATAAACCAGCAATAGATACTGGTATCGAAAACGAAATTAAGTCATTTGCAAATCCCCAAAGAAAAAAAGTTCCTGAACGTATTATTATGCCGTGTCCAAGGCTTTTAGACATGAAATGTTTAATCTGATCACTGATGTTGACTGATTGGAATCGTCCACAAGGGGGCATTGTGGTATCAGCATGATGTGCGCTCTCTGAGGAAGCCACATTGTGCCTAAAAGATTTTTTTCAGCTCATTGAATTTCTCATCCTCTCCTCCGTGCAACCCTCCGCCTCTCCTTTCCTTTGGCACCCGGTGGGCAGTCCGCATTCACCAGTAAACAAGTGAGACAAGGTAGTTGGGGTGGAAGAGAGGGCAGAAAGATGAACAGATGGACCGAGCTGGTTCCTCTGGAGAGGCACGAGCTTGGACCTCTATCCCAACCGCCCAAGGAAAAGGACAGACTTGACCTCTTTTTATTTACACTTCCGCCTGAGACTAGCACCGACAAAAATTATTGTGGGTTTTATTTTCGGTGAGGTGCCTGCGTGTGAACGAAGTAGATCTTATAGAGCCGGCACAGAAATCAGTGGACATTTTCTAAAGCATGAAGGTCATGAAATAAAGATCAGCAGCCGCATGTGCACACAACCTCTGAGTCTGAGAGACATAGCGGCACCCTGCATGTATTAAAGCTGAAATCTGCAACTTTCCTCCCTTAATAAATTGCCCTTTTATCCATCTGGATCACGGAGTCAGGTTGCATAATGCCAACTGGCATATTTATCATGGTGGGAGACACTCTCCAGGCTTCGTGTAACGCAAGTGAAATTATTTTGGTCTGTGGCAACTGCTGCAGCGGCAAACATGCATGTATTGGAAACAACCCCAGCAGGGAGAAAAAAAGATAGAAATATAATGCAACCAATATTACTGTAGAACAGTGTTACAATATATTTTGATGAATTTTGTAATACATTAGATGTTGTGTTGCTGTAAAGCCCCTTGAGGCAAATTTGTAATTTGTGATATTGGCTGTACAAATAAAACTGACTTGCCGTGCAGGGCAGGCAGGCAGGCAGACCAGGCAGGCAGAACAGGCAGGTCAGGCCGTGCCGTGCAGTCTGCAGAGCAGAATAAGTGGTTAAGATAATGGACGGACGGATGGGTGGATTGACTTGATTGCCTGCATTTGCTTTGGTCTGAGGATGCCATTTTTACAAGTGTACAGACTATTTACCGGTGACCTGGCGGCACATGAGTGACAATGTCTGCTACACCGTTTGTAGTCTGGGTAAATCAGTTGTAGCAGGTCTAATTTCGCTCTGCCTCCTACTTCCAACTGTACTGGAGCATTGTTCCGCTATAATATTTGATTGCCTGGCCAGCAGAATTGCCACGTCATCATCACGTTTCAAATGGATGAAATCCCAAGAAAAGCCGCAGATTGCAGCTTTAAAGCTTGGAGGAGGGAGCGGTGGCAGACTGTCAGAACACAAGCTGTCATGTCAGGGTAAAGGCCAGCAGATGAATCACAGCACTTCACGTAATTCGTACATATCATTATTTTCCTCATTCCACACCACACCCTTTCCTTCTGCTCACAGGCCTGTGTGACGCAAGAGTCTGTGTGCTCAATGGGAAGATGTGCGATTGAGGTTGTTGTTGCAATATTACAGCTGCTGTCACCTACCATGACTGTTACTTTCTATGCTGCATTGCATTTAAACGGGTGGAGTAAATGCACTTTTCACTCTCAAGTGTAAAAATGTAAACGCAACTGTTTCTGCCATTCCTTGTATACCTGAGATGAATAAACAAGCTCTGTGATCCAGGAACTAGTGAACACAAGAGGTTTACATCTGGAGGTTCGGTGTGTGGGAGGCCCCCACGGCAGTACTTTAGAGAGCAGACGTGTTGTGATATCTTTATCTCCATTGACAAAGTCTCCCGCATGCATTAGGGGGTGCAAAAAAAAAAAAGAAGCAGCAGCACAGGGCTGCCGCAGCTGTCAGAGTCAGTTTCATCTCTCCACTCAGACATCAGCCTTCCCATCAAGTGTTTACTTTAGGAAGGTCTTTAAAGCTGAATGGTGTCAAATGCACCAGCCGGAGATCTGGGTTGCTCTTTTTTCACTGTTGTGTGCGCTCCTTCATTCGCACAGAGCCGTGAACGAGAGGCGCCGGGCATGTCGGAGAGGAGGGAAGTGGTACCAGTGACAGCCTTTGGAAATAGAAATGATGCAATCATGAGGTGTTGACGTGACAGCTGTGAGGACATCAGCACAGCGAGGGCTTTGTTGTTGCCTGAGACACAAGAGGAGCTCATTGCATTACAGGCAGGCAGAGCACACCAGGTATGAGGGAGCCCCCCCACAGGCTTGTCTGAGCTCAATCCCACGGCACCCTGCTAATAATAAAGGGCAAATCTTCTGTCTCACACCCCCTCCCCCTCTTTCTAATATTCTGGCCAGGGCTCAGATCACACAGCCCCAGGAGCTTGCTGCTAATGACGCACCTCGAGTGATGGCGATCATCACCATTGTTATTGGAAAAAGCAACAGACCCTCATCCATACTGGCTGGAGGAAGGGGGGGTTGTCATGGCAACCCTCTGCGACCCTTTATGTGTGATGTGTGCAACACGGGGCTGCTGGAGCAACCGCTCGCTCACTTGCTGCATCCTGGCAATGGAGCATCTCTCAGACACGCCTCAGTGAAGTGTTTTGCCATTGGGTTTATCTCTCAAGGACCCACAGGTCTCTGTTTCTTAGATACGGTGGATACTATAAAGGAGTACAGTTGTTTTCACATGGTATCAAGATGGCGGTTATCATAACATGTAGATTATGATAAAAACAAATGCTGTTTTCCTTCCAGTGTGATGAAAGTACATTGCTCTGGTCCAGAGTAAGCCTATCTCCCCAAGCCTGTCAAGCCTACTTCGGGCACATAGAGACACCCGAGGCCAATACAGAACAGCTCTCTTACTCTGAATGATGAGTCACGAGTCTGCTGGCTGATTTCAGTGAATTGGAAAGGAGGGAGGGAAGATGGAGGAGGGAAAGGGGGTGCTGGTGGTAATTGCTCTGCATGCGAGATGGGGTGAGAGAGCACCGGAGCTGACACGCACCACTTCCTCCAACATACTGATAGGAAGTGTCATCTGGCACTTTGAAAAATGTACTGCAGAGATCTACAGTAACTCTGCTCTCACTCCCTCTCTCTCACATTATCTGTCACTGTGTACTCTTTATTTTCTCCCTCTCTCCTGCGTCTCTTTTTCTGTGCACTCTCAGTCAGCTCTGCATTTCCCTCTACTGCTCTCATCGTCCATGTGAATGTCTCGTGGTGTGACAGCCATGTACAGCGGATGGCTGTGAACCACAAAGGGAGAATTTACTGTCTTCACTATCTGGATCATGGTGATAACCTTGACAGAGGTGGGGCCCGTCTCTGCTTGCCAGTGCCGGTCCGAGTATGAGAGCCAGTTTCGCTCTGAACCAGAGCCGCTTGCTAAACCTGCTTGCCTGTGATCTGCCTGGCACTGTCCGATGTGGTTTTGCTATTTTTGGAGCTCATATCCTTTATTTACTGAGGCGGAGGAAGAAAGCCAAGTCTCCTGACCTGAATTGCACTTCCCAGTTACAGTGTCTCCCTTTTTGGAGTGTGCCAAATTCCCATATCCACCACAGTTAATTACACCCACTGCCTTGGGCTGGAGTGTAAATGATAATCCACTCTTCCACCCACATCATATGTTAAAGTCCTCGGTCCTCGTGATGTTGTTTATTGTGATCATGACAGGGGAGAGAAAAAAAACTAATTTTAAAAGTACATAACTCCCAATGACCGACTGTACTATTCCACAAATATATGCTGGAACTGCTTAGCCTTCTGTAATTGAGAAAAACAGCTATATTTTTTTTGGCAGGCTTTGAGGTGTCTGTTTGTGGGTGTATGTCACTGAGTTTGTGTGTGACCGTCTGTGTGTATCTTTGTGTGCACATGTGTGTGTATGGGTGTTATGCATCATTGTGAGTATTTTGACCCAAGGAACAGTTAACTTCTTGGTGGCGGTTGTCATGTTTGCAGACTGGCTAAGGCTGCTGCTCCATGGCAGGCAGACTTAGAAGAAGTTAAGCTCTCGGTGTTGGCCGTTGGGAGGCTGTGCAGCGATGGCTAATGTTTAAACCACTGAAACCACAGCTCGGAGCCCATTGGCCAAGAAGAGTAGGGAGCAGCAGACTGTGGAAAAGTGTTTAGGGGGATGGGTGTATGTTGGAAAGGGAGAAGATGTTAAGAAACATAGCAGAAGCCCCCCCGCCCCCGACCTGCCCTCCCTCCATTCCTCTCACCAGTCACTGCCACCCACTCCTTAAACAAACTCACACACATGCTAAAAGATGAATATCCAACAAATGAAGGTGAGAGGTGAGTGAGGGCCCAGTATATGTGAGGTGTATTGTGCAGCCAGGGCCTCCATACCCCCTCAGAGGCCAGCAATCAAGGGGCCCGGTCTGCAGGGCTGTGGGGGAGCTTGTCTCACTAGGATGTTATTTATTGGCCTACTTCAAATCTCCTGCTGCCTCCTGCACTCCCTGTCACTCCCATTGATCTTGTCCTGATCCGCCCCCACTGACGGCTCTGCAGCCTACCCTCCCCTCTCCTCTCTTTTCCTCTCCTCTCCTCTCCTTCCCCTTTTGTCGGGTAAAAAGCCCTCCACTCCTTGCCTGCTCTCTGATGAGAGACACAGAGAAAGTGCTTTACCATCACTTTTGCCATATAACTACCTACAGGATACACCATGTTTAGGTTTTGCAAGAGATACTCATCTCTTGCAAAACCTGATCATTTTTATCCTTATTTCACAGAAAATAGACTGTGTTAGCTTTGTTGCTTGAGGCTTGTTGGCCATATGCAGCAGAAAGTGTATTTGGTGACCTCACCTTTAACATACTTTATCCTCCAACTGGGGAGTTAGGACTGCCTTACCGCAGTATGTTTCTACAGCGGTTGGGTCTATGTGGGCGCGGTCAGCGGGCCGTGGATCTTTGTTGTGGAATGCTTGCCGATGCCAGGAATGTCCTGGCCATGATAGGAAACAGGTGTGTTAGATGAGAAGGAGGTAATAGAGTTTACCATCAGATGTCTGGGGGCTCTTATTAGAGGAACCAGGGAACCCTTGTAGGGCATGGCGACTGTCCATGGCGCTGCCTGTGCTCAACAAACCAACCCCCCTACCCTCTTCCGTGACATTTGCTATTTACACAGACCAGCCTAAACATAGACACACACGATTCACTTGCTCCAAACATACCCACATTCTAACCACAAATACCCGTTAAATGCTTGGTTATGTATTCAGAGTTGCAGCAAGTGGTTGTTCATCTGAGTGTTGTTATTCTGGTCTAACCACATCCACAAATAACCATCTGACAGCTACCTATACCACTACACGCTTTCCTATGTGGCATGAGACCGGAGGATAACATAACCATAATGGTTATAGGCATTGCATCTATCTCATACTTCCTGCCCAAATAGACATAAGTCTTTTAAAAGACCTACAGTCAATTACAAATTGTGGGCAAAGCCTGTTGTGGCGGTCTGTAGCATTCATGGGCAAAGGGTGGTTTTCTGTGCAATCTCAGAGACACTGTGCACTGCAAGCAGTATTTACCGACAGCAGTAGAAAGCATATTTAGAATAGGGAGCATAATATCATTATGTCAGCGCTGTACCTGCTGTATCATATGACTTATGTAAATTTCACTGCGCTACACAGATCAGCACATATTCACTTTGCGACAGATGCCCCCATATTGGGTTTAGCGGTGTATTTGTGTATGGCATTACAGACATCAGTCTATACTGAGCTCAGTCACACATGGCTGTGCAGCTTGGTGTTGTGTGGCTCAAGCAGGCCCGGCTGCTTTGCTGTGTAGGTGCCTGTGAGCATGTCGATAACAAGCAGCAGCCTCTATGTCAGAATCGTTTACTGCCTGGAGGGCACAGAGACGAAAAGGGGGAGTGTGCATGTCTGCCTCTAACCTACTTAAACCTCACACTGCACAAATGGAAGGGTTGATATGCAACATGAGATGTCCAGGAAGATTCCACCCCGTAAGCAGGCGGGCCAGAATAAATGTGCGAGATTAATGCCAGAGGAAGTATTGTGTGTGCGCGCGCGTGTGCCTGGGTCCGTGCGTTGGTGTGCAAATAGCCTGCGTGCACGGGCGGCGCTAGGGCCACCAGGTACAGGGAAGCTAAATTTCCCAGGACTTGCATCAGACAAAATTAGTTTACCCCAACAGCTAAACCGGCACTTACAAGTAAGAAGGTGCCCATCTCGCTAAAATACGACTCAGTGAACCTTATTCAGCTGTGAGCATTTGACTCAAAATTACAATCAAATTTCCTGTTAGGCCTCTACATTGTTATCGCCGGTGTCATCAAACTGAGATGCCGCAGAGGAATAATTCCATTCATTCTTCACACAGATTAACATTAATTTATCCTGAGATCAGTTTGCCTTTACCTGCCACAGATGTTTGTTTTGCTATTGTTTAAGAGGATCACAGACACACATCTCAGAATGAAAACAATGTTTGCTTGCGCCTATAAGAGGATCTCAACCCCGTACTTTTTATAACCTTCTTTTTTTATTTTACCAACACATTATATACATAATTAATAGTTAGTTGAAATTAAAATGATCATAGTTTTTTCCAGCTAGCAGTAAACCAGATCCGAAACAAACCAAGCATGAAATCAACAGCTATGCGAGTGTAAGCGCATTTTATAGATATCGCGTGACGTAAAAGCTGCGTTGTAAACAAGATGCGCGCGCAGAGCGTGTGGCAAAACATGGCCGAGAAACAACGTGCGTACCTATGAAATTCAGATGAAAGCGTATGAAACTTAAAATTAAACGGAGAAAGTTCGAAATTCGAGAAAAAGGAAATCTCAGAATATGCTGAAGGTCTAAGCAAGGAAGACAGAAAGCATTACGAGTCAAAACTTACGCTAAGCACTGGAGAAAAACTTCCCGACCCGTTTACGCTTGCTGAAGCTCGGTGGACAAGCAATATCACGAAGTTGGCAAACATCGGCTGGAGGGACGTGACTGAACACCTCATAGACACACCAAAGTATATTTACGAAAGAATCAATGAAGGCGTACAAGTCTTTGGAAGCACAAGATTACTTTGTTGGTGGACATGTCCAAGACTGCTTTTACCATCCGTTATCGAAGGAAAACAAGATTTGCTTCATCAACTCAAAGGTAAGCCCTCGTAGTTTAACTGTTTGTACGGTTGAATTGTTTGCATTCAACAAAAGTTGAATTGTTTGTACGGTTATGAGATCGAGGCTGGATTCAAATTATGACCTCAAACATCATGACACAAGAAAGCTGATGGAATCGTTGTCAAACTTGAGGAAGGCTAGGCATTAGCAATTCAAACTTGGGTTTGGCAATTGCTCTGCTATCACATTTAGAGCTGTTACTTACGTATGTTCAATCACAACGCTTATTTGTGTAAGAAACGGATACATACCACATATGAAATGTTCTCCGCAAATATTCGCGTTTGATATTGTAGCGAATTCGGGGGTGCAACCACAGGAACTTTCGCAGCCGGGACGCGAACCCGTATCTCCTGTACAGCGGGAGACGTCGCTAACCGCTCGGCTAAAGGGTCAGACCCGTTAGCCAAGTGCCAACGCGTCTACTTATCCATGCACGTTACACTACCCCCCCCCCCTCCTTCGGGAAGCGCGTCCCCGCGCTTAAGCATATCAGCTCCTTCACGCCTCTGGGCGCATACGCTTCCGGTGGCCTTACGGTCGCTCCATCCCACTTCTGACACCAATGTAGCAAATTCGGGGGGGGGGGGGGCAACCGCACGAACCGCCGCGGCACGTTAGCCCTTAGCTAACGAGTTTGGCCCTTTAGTCAAGCGGTTAGCGATGTCTCCCGCAGTGCGGGAGATATGGGTTCGTGTCCCGGCTGCGGCGGTTTCTGTGGTTGCCCCCCCGAATTTGCTACAATATTTACGCTCCTGGGCCTCATTCATCAATCCTTCGTACGTACAAATGTGCTCTTACACACCCATGGGTATGGATATTTTAGCCCCGAGGTTTGTCTGACAGACCAGTGTAGAACCTGGCTAACCCTTGAATTTAGACGCCGGTCGGCTAACACTGATGTCTTTGCAAGCCTGGGTGATTGCTCGTTGCAAGAGGTAGAGATGTTGGGGGAAGGAATTACAGATAACCACGAGCATTTGTTGATACCTGCCAGATAATTTGGAGGGCTAAAAAATTCCGTGAGTGTGTAAGAAAAAAATTGTACGTTCGAACGAACGACGAATGAGGCCCCTGACCACGTCTTTCAGTTCTCCCGACGGGTCGCGGGGGTCCACGCCTGTCTTCTTTGTTTTTCGACTGGCGTTTTCCCTTTTGGCATGCGTTAAAATGCAGATGTTTATTTCTACCGTCTTTACGATTTGTACAACCGACAGCGCAACAACTGCGAGGCGTTTCGTTTTGTTTTAAATCAATTTCTCCGTGTTGATCTCTTCGAAATGAACGTCGTAATGTTTACAAACAGAAGACTCGTGGCCTCTTTTTGCCTCACAATCTGAGCACACACATTTAGTAAATAAGGGAACACGTCTATTGTATTGTAAAGTGCATGGATAAGAAGACAAGCTGGCCGCTGGCCCTTTAGTCGAGCGGTTAGCGATGTCTCCTGCGGTGCGGGCGATACGGGTTCGCCTCCCGGCCGCGGCAGTTCCTGTGGTTGCGTTGTCCCCCGAATTTATTACAATATGCTAGGATAGTCTACGTTGGTTAGTCTTGAAATAGAACGAGCAGAAATAAAATTCATAACAAGAACGTTCAAAAAACAATATTCATGGGTTTGAAATAATAATCATAATAATGTAACGTACGGGAATAAGTCAACACGTTAGCCCTTGGCTAACGGGGCGGACCCTTTAATCGACTGGTTAACGTTGTCGCTCGCGGTGCGGAATACACGAGTTCGCGTCCCGGCTGTGACGGTCCGGCCGGGCTGCCCCCCGAATTCGCTACAATAATGTTCTGGGGCCCTGTGATGGTCTGGCGGCCTGTCCATGGTGTCTCCCCACCAGCCTGCCGCCCAATGTCTGCTGGGATAGGCTCCACCGTCCCCTGAACCCTAAGAGCAGGATCAACGGTTTGGATAATGGATGTGTGGATGGATGGATGTCCCTGCTTCTGGACGTCCATTCTACGTCGTTCCCTGTTATGAAAATCACCCCCCCTCTTGCGTTTTAATAGTGCCGCCCATGCCTGCATGTGTTTTGTGTTTGTCCAACGAGTGCAGATGTCCAAATATCAGAGAAGTGGTAAAGGCATATGTTGACTGCATCCTTTTATGAATCACCCAATTCCAGGACGTTTAATTAAAGGTCATTTACACTTCAGCAGGATCCTGATGTGAAAAAAAAGAAGAGCGTCCTCTCCGCAAGCCTCAGTGCTGTGTGTGTGAAGTTCAGTGTTTTAAAGGCGGAGGAGGAAATTGTTGGATACTGGCGATCATGAGCAGGACTGACACGTACCAGGTCTTGTGAAAGGGAATGCTGACTGGCTGTGTGTTCTCCCACTGTCAGCTGATGAGCTATAGGATAGTTTCAGTGACTCAAGTTGGCCTTCTTAATTCAATTTGCCTGTCGGGGAAACTTCCCCTAAACCTCTCACACACATTTTGAGAGCGTTGTTTGGGAAAGAGGGGGAGGGGAAGAGGCTTCCACTTCCCTCCTCCCCCCTCCGAGTCTGGACAAGACACATAAATCACTCACACATGCACATATGCGTGCGCGCACACAGACACAGACACACACAGACACACAGACACACAGACACACACACACACACACACACACACACACACGGAGAGACCAGTACTGCTATGTCATGCGGGCACAGGGGTCTAGTATCTGGGCCAGGGGGCCTCTCCACTCTGGCTTTAAAATGTTGGTGAGGAGAGGGAGGGAGGGAGAGAGAGAGAGAGAGAGAGAGAGAGAGAGAGAGAGAGAGAGAGAGAGAGAGAGAGAGAGAGAGAGAGAGAGAGAGAGAGAGAGAGAGAGAGAGAGAGAGAGAGAGAGAGAGAGAGAGAGAGAGAGAGAGAGAGAGGGAGGCCTGGGAGACAGGGAAGAAAAGAGAGGTGGGGAGGTGATTTATTTATTCAATAATGGCACATCCAGACAGGCAGGGCTGTGATCATGGTTACACGGGCCACAGCCAGACGCCACAGACGGATGAAGAAAATAGAGTAAGAGGAGGATGGAGGGGTGGGGGCTGTGGTGGTGGTGGGGGGGACGGGGGTCATACCCCCATCCCCCACACATCTACAAATTCGGTCAGCGCTCCCAGAGAGTGACAGCCCTGGTCTTTGCCTTCTCTTCCACATCGCTGTGACTCATCCAGTGTACACAGCACTCAAGACGGCGAGGTGGAACGGGCCTGACATTTTGCCTGCTAAAACATGCTTTCACAGTTACGTCGGTATGTTCCAGAGAATATAAACTTTGCAGAGCTGGGTGACTGTGTGCCACGAGGTGCCAAGAGTATGCAGCCCCCCCACCCCCACCCCCAACCACTCACCACACCAGGTGGTTTCCCTGACTCGTCTGTCTTCTTTGGCTGAAGGTGTGCTAATCAGTTAAACCTCCTGGTGTGGTGCCTGGCTGGAAGGAAAACCTGCATACCATCTCAAAAAAAAAGAAGAGATGTTGGATTTACTTCGAAATTTTACCTCAAGTGGTTCCACGCAACTATGTTAAGTAACAGTCCCATTTTATTTTTGTGACAGTAGTGAGGCTTTTTTGTCAGGGTGAATATGGGGGGGGGCACTTCAAACACAGGCATAAAGCACCATTTTATGTCTGTCCTTAGATGAACAGACAACAATTTTCATGAGTTGGTGCCTATTCTCTTGGCATTCCATGGCACACAGATACTCAGGACTGATATCAAGCCTGTGTTTCCACCGGGCACTGATACAAACATTATTTCTGCTGTTGGTGAGACTCACGCTGACAGACCACTGCAGAATGTAACAACGGACCGCATCAAAAACGTAGATTTAAGTATATGCCTGTTTATTCTGTGCCAATGAGTGATTTGACGAAGAAGAAGAAAAAAATGTCTTGAACCAGTGTTACATAACTGCAAGGTTTCATATAAGTGCATTTGCGGGGACTGAATATATGAGAGCGTGAGGGGGTTAACCAGCCACAAGGTTTTCTATCTTTTTTTTTCTTTTTCTAATGGTGGCTAACTCTATCTCAAGAGCATCATTAATTAACGTGCCATTATCAGAGCTGAATACTGGCTGGCGGAGATTAATGTTGCAAGGAGCTGCTAGTGGAGCAAAGGTCACATCCTGTGTGTTAATCACCCGACACCCCTGACCCCTGGAAGGAAGTGCAGTAGAATGGGTACATTATTGCCACCTGGCTGGGCACCAATCATTACAAGGGACCATAAGAGAGAAGTAGAAGCTGAGTAGAGAGAGAGAGAGAGAGAGAGAGAGAGAGAGAGAGAGAGAGAGAGAGAGAGAGAGAGAGAGAGAGAGAGAGAGAGAGAGAGAGAGAGAGAGAGAGAGAGAGAGAGAGAGAGCGAGAGAGCGCAGGGGAGGCTATCATTTTAATCAGAGCAGGGAACAATCTGGATAGTGAGGATGTGAAATCAGTGCCGTTGGGATCTTGTAGCCTGGGTAGTGGTGCTCTGGGTCATTTAAAACGAACACACATTTCATGAGTGCAAATCCGCTTTTGCACTGAACAGCAACCGAAGCCGGTGTTGTTGAGCTACACTGAGGTTCAGGATATATGAGTAGCATTTGAGGATATCATTATTTAAGAACCCGCCCACCCCCAAAAAAAACAAAACAAAAACCAAAAAAATAACAAACAAAAAAACCCTCCCAATTTGATCCGTCCTTTAATGCTCCCTTGCCGGGAATTCTAGTGCACAGCTTCTTCTCTTCCCCTACTCTTTCTCTCTCTTGCTCTTTATTTCTGTCTTCCACGTATAGACACATACACAATGTACACACACACACACGCACACACACACCCACACAGGCCAAGAGAATCTTTTCAGCTCTTATTCACTCATTGCTTCTTTCAACGTAAAAGGCCTTGAGGACCTTCCAAGGAGGATGGATTAATTTCTCAGTGTTCAAGAGAAATGCTTGGAGGTTGGAACGCTACTTCTATATCATATTTCTCTGGCCCACACACACCTCCCACTCTCCCACATCTGACAAGAATCTCTTTGGATCGGATGTGACTCACTACCTTTGGCAGCAGATGGCTAAATTCCTATTCTGTTACACTTTTTCAATGACCACTCTCCCTTTTCCATTGCCTATAGTCTCTCTCCAAGTCAATCAGTCTCGACCCTGCCGTCTGATCTGGCTCTCTGGAAAGGGATGTTGTCATACTGAGGAAACCGTTGTTTTACAGGAACACTCACACTGTCAAAATCAGGTTATAATTACGTACACGCTAATGTCCCCTGACAACCGCGATGTATTTCATTCCACTTTTGGGGTGCACATCTGGTTTCACTCGCGTGAATTCCATCTTAAACTGGGCCGGTTACGCTCATTTATAGAGGCACATTAGGAGCATTTAAGAGTACCACGAGAGAACTAACAAATAAGCTGAGATTTTGGGGACAATGTGGACCAAAAGTGTTATCGTTTTGTCCTAGTTTGGAAATGCAGAGGACAGAGGACCGAGCCAGGTGTAAATGGGAACACTGAATGTTCAGGCAGTGTGGTAGATGCTTACAGGGCAACTTCTGTTCTCAGAGGACCCTGTATTCCTGCATCAACGCTTTCCAGGATGCAGGCACTTGCTTCAGTGCTGGTTTGATGGACTAGTTTTCCTCCCTCCCAAATGGGGCTGTGTACTTTATGACCCCGGTGTCAGCATAGGCAGACAGAAGCTGCTGAATAGCACATCGCTCTCTCTTCCTTATGGACATAGCAAAATGCCCCTTTTTTAATACCCGCATTGCAAAGGGAGATTGACATTTCATTTCTTTCTCTTTTTTTTGTTGGTCATTTCAATATTCTTTCTCAGTCATAGATACTAGTCTGTACTGAAGCATATGCTCCTCCAGTACACACATCCAAACAAGACTGAATGTATACACTTAAGAGTAATGTAATCCATGGCATGCCTTGCACAGTTTCTTAGTTTCTTTTACATTACACGTGAGGTCTTTTTGTCCTTGCGCCATGGGTAAGTGTGTACAGCAACACTTGGTAAGTATGTGTGCATAAATGTCAAGAGACAAGCTCCCGTACTCATTGTGCTTGAAGGTTAAAGTGATTCTGATGATAATTAAAAATCTTTAAAGATGAAAATAGAGGAGCAGCTCAGTATTGGAGCCAGTTATTTTGTCTGTTTTTAGTCTGGAGACCTGTCTGCTACTTAGCTCCAGGAACCACCAGTCGACAAGGTGAATATAAACAGCTAGAGCATCAGCTCAAGGAAATACTTTTTAGTTTAGGGGCCATTGGCAAGGAGATATGTGCTCAGCAACAATGCAGCTTAAAAATAGCTCCATCTTCCATTGTCCTGTTGAGGACTGAGTCTCGGGCTTGCACTGAGTCACAGGAGAGTTCCAGCATGGATGAGTTTGAGGGTAGTGTTATGTCTGCACACATTGACAGTGCTGCATTTGATTTGGTGCTGTTCTATTGTGCTGGGATCGATTGGTGATGCCTGCGGGCTCTGGGTTGTTTGATCGGGTCTGCCTGTGATGCTGTGTCAGTCTAAATAAAGAATGCCATGGAGAGGTTGTGTCGAGCGACAGCGCTGTGTCCTGACGTGATTTCTAAATACAATATTGGCGACGAGGATGGCTGATATCTCCCTCCCACCACCTGCCCCCTTCCTGGCATTACCTGGCGAGCCTCCGGTACCATGGACTCGCTGGCTACATAGTTTTGAAAAGTACATCATCGCCTCAGAGCTCGACGACGTGAGCCAGGCTAGGAAGACGGCTCTGTTGCTACACTGCTTGGGAGCAGAGGGCCATCGTGTGCTCGGGACTCTGGGGAACGTCACAAACTTTGACGAAGCTGTGGGACTTATGAGCACCCATTTCGCTGCTCCACAGAGTGCCCTCCTTCGGCGATTTATATTCCGTCAGCGACACCAACTGCCTGGTGAGTCTGTGCGGCAGTACGTAGCTAATTTGCGAGGGCTAGCTAGCTCATGCAAGTTTGGCGCGCTTCAGGACGAGATGGTTCGCGACCAGCTAATCGAACACACCAACAACGCAAAGGTGCGTGAGACTCTCCTGCTGGAAAAAGACGATCTGCTGCTGTCCAGAGCAATTACCATCGCACTACAGGTTGAGGGAGCAGCTGAGTGTGCTGCTGTGCTAAATACACAGCAAGTGGCCACCTCCAGTCAAGCTGCCAACGACTCCTCCCTCTACTCACGGCTGCCCCTCGGGACGCAACCCCGCCAGAGCGAGGCGGGCGCCGACTCCACTGGGGACGTCTTGCAACTGCAACGACGGCGTTCTCGGCCCCGCCCTCAACAGTCCTGTGGTAACTGTGGATCTCGGTCTCATGTTTCAAGGGCTCAGAACTGCCCTGCCCGTGGCCAGACATGCCGTAGCTGCGGTAAGCACAATCACTTTGCCAACGTCTGTCGATCTTCCCCGGCTGGGTCAGAGGGCCACACCCCCAGTCTTCAACCGCCGTCATTCACAAGGTGAGCTCTGGGCCAGTGTCATTCAAATCATGCACAGTCAACATTAATGATGTGTGCATCCCCCTGCTGTTGGACACCGGTGCAGGTGTGTCTCTCCTGAATGATGATACCTACAGTCAATTTTTCGGTTCACTGCCACTGTCCGCACCCTCAGCTGTCCTCTGTGGGTATGGTGACTCCAAAATCGATCTGGTTGGCTCTCTCCAAGTGACTGTCCGCTATGGAACCAAGCTGGTGCCCAATGCAGTTTTTCATGTGGCACGCCGTGGGGCCAACCTGATGGGCCTGGACCTGTTCTCCGCTCTGGGGTTCTCCCTCTTAGACACAAGGGGGGCAGCAATCCTGACTGTTGCCACACCTTGGCAGCAGAAGTGGCCATCGCTGTTTATGGGGCTGGGCTGCCTCTCCGCCTTCGCCCATCAACCTCTCCTCAACCCTGCTGTGAAATCTGTCATCCAATCACTGCGCCGCATCCCGTTGGCTCCCGTGATGGGGTCTCCGCCGAGCTGCAACAACTGCTGGAAGCTGGCATCATTGAACCGGTGGACGTGTCACATTGGGTCTCAAACCTCGTGGTGGCTAAGAAGAAGTCGGGGGGCCTGCGTGTCTGCGTCGATCTACGTGCAGTAAATAAGGCAGTGGTCCCTGATAAGTATCCACTGCCCACCTCAGAAGAACTCACTGCTCAGTTCTATGGCTCTGAGGTGTTCTCCAAGCTCGACCTCAGACAGGGGTACTTACAGGTGCCCCTCCACCCCAGCAGCCGAAACCTCACAGCCTTTGTGACACATGCAGGAGTGTTTCGCTACACCAGGATGCCTTTTGGTCTCAGCTCCGCCCCTAGCTGCTTCCAGAAAATCATGGTCTCCGTGCTGGCTGGCATACTGGGCGTGGCCATTTATCTGGACGATATAGTGGTACACGGGCCCACCAGTGAAATCCACGACAAGCGCCTCAACATGGTCTTCGCAGCCCTGTCCAAGCACAAGCTAACTCTCAATGCTGAGAAATGTGTCCTCTCTGTGCCAGCCATCGACTTCGTGGGGTTCCGGCTGTCAGCGAGCGGTGTAACTCCACTACAATCCAACGTGGACGCCATTCAGGCCATCCCTGAGCCCAGCTCGGCCGTCCAGGTCGCCTCCTTCCTGGGTATGACAAGTTACTACCTGAGGTTTCTTCCCCAGTACTCTGCGACCACAGCCCCCCTGCGCCAGCTGCTGCGTAAGGACGAGCCATGGGTGTGGTCAAAGGCATGCAGTGACGCTGTGCGTGATCTCAAGACTCAACTGACTTCACCACCAGTGTTGGCTCACTTCGACATCTCCAGCTCCACCTTTGTGACCTGTGATGCATCAGCCGCAGCGATAGGGGCTGTGCTGTCTCAAACCCAGAACGGTGTGGAGAAGCCCATTGCCTTCGCCTCCCGTGCCCTCAACCTGACCGAGCAGCGGTACTCCGTGGGTGAGCGTGAGGTGTTAGCCTGTATCTGGGCTTGTGAAAGGTGGCACCTCTACCTCTATGGCCGCTCCTTCACCCTCAGGACAGATCACCAGGCCCTGACAGCGCTGCTGTCCACATCTGGGACAGGCCACAAACCCCTGAGGCTGCACCGCTGGTCTGACCGCCTCCGCCAGTACAACTTCAGCCTGCAGTTCACCCCAGGCAGAGACAATGTTGTCGCCGACCTGCTCTCTCGCTCTGTCTCCACCCCAGCTCCACAGACGGACACTGACTGTGTGGAAAAGGACATTGTCCAAATGCTACACACACCCCTCCAGGCCACTGTCTCTCTGCAGGAGCTGAGGGCAGCCTCCGAACAGGACCCTGTCCTCTCCCAGTTCTGCACCTACATCCAGAACGGCTGGCCTCACAAGGTCCCAGAGGAGCTGGCTGCATTCGCCCGAGTCAGACAGGAGCTCTCCTGCTGGAACGACACCTGCGTGGCACGTGGGTTTTGCACAGTGGTCCCAGCTGCTCTCCGTGCACATGTTTTGAATACGGCGCATGAAGGCCACCTGGGCATTGTGAAACTGAAACAGCGCTGCCGAGACCTGGTGTGGTGGCCGGGGATAGACAGAGATATTGAGGCTCTGGTGAAGGACTGTTCTGCCTGCCTTGTGAGTGGCAAGACTGGCCACCAGGCTCCCCCACCCCTGCAACCTCTCGCCTGGCCCTCTCAGCCCTGGGAACACCTGCAGTCGGACATTTGTGGTGAGATCCATGGAGTTCCCCACCACCAACACTTCATGGACGTCGCCTACGATCTACACTCAAAATGGCCTGAACTCACCACTTCCGGCACTGTGACCTCACAGATCATCATCGACTTCCTGGACTCTCTTTTCTCTCGCTGGGGCCTCCCAAAGACCATCACCACTGACAACGGCCCTCAGCTGGTCTCTGCTGAGTTCACTGCTTATCTCGAAAGCAAGGGCATCCATCATATACGCACTGCGTACTACCACCCCCAGGCCAATGGCAGCGTTGAACGTTTTCACCAGTCACTGAAGAACAGCCTCAGAGCACACATGGCCCAAGGGTGCTCTTTCACTCAGGCCATCCGTCACACTCTGCTGCACTATCGGGCCACACAGCACTCGACCACAGGCGTCTCCCCAGCCTCTCTCATGCTAGGCCGGGAACTGTGCATGCCCCTTGACAGGCTCCGCCCCTCCACACCCCAGGCACCTCCCTCTGGGGTCAGAGCCTCAGTCACTCGTCAGCAGACGCGGATGAAGCAACGGTTTGACCAGTCCAAACGAACCAGGGTGCCAGACATCAATGTGTCAGACTGGGTCAGGGTCCGCAGGCCCCACAGGGACAATAAAATGGCTTCCTACTGGTCCTCTCCTCTCCAAGTCACCCGTCAGCTGGGTCCATTCACTTACCTCCTCAGCGATGGCACTCGGTGGCACTCCAGTCGTCTACGGAAGGTGTCAGCTCCGCCACACACAGCTGGTGACACAACCTTAGTCATTCCCTCAGCATGGCGAGACGCCCTGGGGCTTCATGCAGCTCCTACACAGGCCCCAGACATTCCTGGGCCTCAGCTTCCCCTGCCTTCTCCCTCCCCACCTCGGCCTGCCCAGCCTCAGGCCGCCCCGCGACCTGTTCGCACACGTTTACGCCCTGGCCACCTAGAGGACTTTGTGTCAACCTTTCATGTTTGAAATCCTGCCGGGGGGGGGGGGGGAATGTTATGTCTGCACACATCGACAGTATCGCATTTGATTTGGTGCTGTTCTATTGTGCTGGGATCGATTGGTGACGCCTGCGGGCTCTGGGTTGTTTGATCGGGTCTGCCTTTGATGCTGTGTCAGTCTAAATAAAGAATGCCACGGAGAGGTTGTGTCGAGCGACAGCGCTGTGTCCTGACGTGATTTCTAAATACAATAGGTAGACTTTCCACAGGCTTTTTAGATTTTTCACCTCTCATCACTAGACCCGTCTGTCTAGTGTCTAATGATGAGAGGTTGTGGTGACTTGATTTATTTACATAACCGCCGTGTGATTGGGCTTCTTACCTTATTTAACAAGCTAGACGTGATGGATTTGTGCAGAGGCGGTTTGTTCCGCAGGGCGATTGGGCGACGCACCACCAAAGGGGAAAAGGAGATCCCCCCCCCCCCAGACACGTTCTTCTACAGCGTTACGCTACCCGTGACTGTTCTAAACAGTTGTTATGCGTCTGAATATCGTAGTCCAATCAGCGTAGAGTATTCCGTGGAGTACCGCCCCCTTGGAGCGATTTCAGTCTGGTTGAAAATCGCTCTGATAAAACGTTTATGTTGCGGGATGGCTTGCACTAACGTGTTTTTGTCATTACGTAACCGGGGCAACCAGCATACCACATTGGCCTCTGCTGTATATCGCCGCTATGCGTCTGCGTGGTCGCCATATTGGAGCGTTCAAGATCAGCCAGTAAACAAATATAATGCGTGGTGAGAGATGCAGACTTCACAACAAAATCGACGGTAACTCGCTTAATGTTGAACCGATTTTCATGAAATTTGGTTTGTTATAAATGTAGATAGATGTTAGAAATATAATGATAAATAATAAGTGTTAGAAATTGAACATTTTACTGGTTACTTATTGGAATTTAATTCTGTTACTGGGGGCAGATCTAATCTGCTCTGTGCAAACGCACTGACTTTCTGAATAGCCACAACTTCCTCTGGTACGTGCAGGCTCCGATCTATAGGCAACATCAAGTGTAAATTATTTAGAATTTCTGCTTTTGTGAGTTTCCGCAAAAATGTAGATTTCTGCTTGCTTGGACAACTATGGGTGTCACCGACATGCATCATCTCAGTGGATTCGATCATTACTGAGCCAAAATAATTTTATTCAAGACATTTACAATGAACTTCTGGATGAAGCTGTCCACAAATATACATGAGGTGACAAAAAACTGGCGGCGCAGTGGTTAGTGCTGTCGCCTCACAGCAAGAACGTTCTGTGTTTGAACCCTGGGGTTGTCCAACCTTTGAGTTATCCCAGGCCGTCCTGTATGGAATTTGCATGTTCTCCCTGTGTCTGCAGTGGGCTTCTTCTGGGTGTTCCGGTTTCCCCCACCATTAAAAAGACATGCATGTTAGGGTTAATACTCCTGTCTGTGCCTTTGACTGAGGCATGGCAAGACGAACTGGAGTTGGTCCCCAGGTGCTGCATGGTAGCTGCCCACTGCTCCTAGCTACAGAACTAGGATGGGTTAAATACAGAGCATAGTTTCCCTACAGGGCTCATTAAAGTATACCAAAATAAGAATTTTTTTGGATAATTGTAATGTGACAATGTTAAGTTAGCTAACTAATTTAGGTGAATTTATCCATTGAATGGGTCACATTAGCCATCATCGCAACAATTGCCCCCCTCTGAGGAATTTGGCGTGAGCCGCCACTGGATTTTTAGGACGCTGCATAGTGTAATTATAAATAAGCTTTGAGATTAGAGGTTGGGGCAACCTCATATAACGGACAAGTAAATGCATGTAAAGTACATTTAGGAAGATGGGTTATGATAAAGCATAAATTAACGATTCATGTGAATAATTAAAAATCAAGAGCTCATACAGCTAAGATATACTAGTCACAAATGTCACATCAGATATGGCAATATCTAAACTTCTCACTGATGGGCTCATGTGATTATGTTGGTCATATTGAGGCATCGATATTAAATTGAGACTGACTGATTGAGAAATAATCAGCTAAAAAATCCTCGTAGCAACTTTAGATAGGAAAAACTGCTCTCCCCTCAGATGCCACAAACCGAAAGGCAACGTCACAGATGTACTTCGAGAGCAAGCTGGTGTTTTTGAGCTGAGAAAAGCAGCAAAACACTGAATGATATGATCAAAGTCCAACATTTGCTTAGCTGACAGTGATGCAGTTGAGGAAGAAAATCGGTACTCAGAAACAGAGGCTGATTGGCAAGGAGTCTACTCTTTCTTTCCATGGCATGTTTGACTGTCTAGCTCTTTTCTCTCAATGCTGCAGCTGAAAAGGCCCTTCCCTCAGGGCGTGTTACTCAGCCTTGACACAGAGACTGCCACTACCTTGTGATCTCAAAGCACAAAGCGGATGAAAGATCACACCGACATGAAGACAAGCCTGTGTGTGCTCACACATACAAACAGATGGATAGAGAGAGAGGGAGAGTGAGAGAAAGAGAGATAGAAATTATTTCAGTCCTTATTTCTGCATCTCACTGTTTTTATCATGTCACCATTATCGTCTTATTGTGGTTTGTAAACTCTGTTGACATTTCACCTCATTTCTCCTCCTAAGGCCTTATTAACCTCATCACAACCCTTGATTTTATTTCCACTGTTATATTGAGGGACCATTTCATACGCCTTAATATTCCCTGTCAACTCACAAGGGTCCTTTTATGAAATCACTGTCCTTGTCAATGCAATCTTCCTGCATCATCGTTGTTTGTTAGTGCGTGTGAAAACATGGACTACTCTGCTCTGTAAACAGTGTAGACCTTGAATTGAGAGGGTACCACCATCAAAAAAGACATGCATGTTAGGGTTAGTACTCCGTTCTATGCCTTTGACCAAGGCATGGCAAGAGAAATGGTGGTCCCCGGGTGCTGCATGGCGGCTGCCCACTGCTCCTAGCTACACAGCTAGGATGGATTAAATGCAGAGAAGAATTCTCTTTGGGGATCAATAGAGTATATCAAAAAAAAAATCTTATCAGCCATTTCCTAGTGTGTATGACATGGGCGGCATTGTGGCCCAGTGGTTAGCGCTGTTGCCTCACAGCATGAAGGTCCTGAGTTCGAACCCCAGGCCGTCCCATGTCCTTTCTGTGTGGAGTTTGCACGTTCTCCCCGTGTCTGCGTGGGTTTCCTCCGGGCATGCCGGTTTCCTCCCACAATAAAAAAAGACATCTATGTTAGGGTTAATACTCCTGTCTGTGCCCCTGACCAAGGCAATGGAAAGAAGAACTGGAGTTGGTCCCCGGGTGCTGCACGGTGGCTGCCCAATGCTTCTAGCTACACAGCTAGGATGGGTTAAATGCAGAGAGTAGATTTCGTTTGTATGTATGTACAAAATGACTAATAAAGACTATTCTATTCTATAAAGTTCTCTTTGATGCAATTTCACTGTGTTATCTGACTCGGTGAGTGTGCACTTATCATTTCCCCATCCAATCAGAGAATGGTGACAGCATCTCATGTTAGCAAAAAAGCCTCTATATGACTAGTGCAACACTTTGCTGAGAGGCCGATAGTGTGCTATGCATGTGATTGTATACTGCTCCGATGTGCTGAGTGTGTTATGTGCCGTACGTTGAGCTAGCCCCCTACACAGCTCCGCTAAAGCTCCATCCCCCAGATGAGAGAGTTTTGCTTTCAATGTGTGACTACATTACACCGGCTTCCTCCCCTCCCCCCTGAGTGAGCCTTACAGAGCTGGTCCCTGGGGTGAGTGTTGGCGTGGAAAGCAGGCCTTTTTTCCCTGTCCCCGGGACGTTATTGATGAGGTGAGGTAATGGATCTCCCCGCTGTGCTCACAGAGACACTGAGGATAAATCAGACAGTGGGTGAGACCCAACCAGCCATTCCACCTCTCTGCAGACTCAACTGCCATTTCATTAGTTTTATTTATGGGGGTTCTGCACTCTTCTGGATCCCTCCCCTCCTGTCCTCTGACTGAAAACGCTGCTATTCTTCTTTTTTCTCCCCTATATAATGCTATGGCAACTCACATACATCCCAGGTCCTGCTTTCTTCCCTCCCTTTTCCTGGAAATCCTACCATTCTCCCTCCCACACATATTATCCCAGGAACCAGAACTTGCCAAAGCTTTAGCTTATGGAGAGGCAAAGATGTGAGCAGCCTGTGAACCCACAGCACACTATTGTGAGGTTGACAAAGGACTGGATAGGCTGATAGTTTTTTTTATTTTTTAAATGGTGCTCTGGATGAAGGAATCAGCACTGGCAGGGCTTTTAACATTGGGCTCAGCAGTGAAAGTCCATCTAGTATGGTGTGCTTATGCTGATGTGCCGGGTGGGGAGAAAAAGCTCAGCACTTCCAGCAGAGTAGTGGCAATTTACCGCTGGGCTTACGGCTTGGCCACTTAGTGAGGAATGGCAGCCAAAATCAGCTTTGTCCTTGGGAGAAGAGGAAGTCCTCCAGTGTCCTTTTGTGCTTGCTGGAACCACTAAAGAGCTAATCGAACTCTTATCTTCACCACAGGGTCAAATGTCAATTTCTCTGTCAGTCATCGATAGTGAGATGGTGTGGATTAGGAGCACTGTGGTTTAATGGTGGGCAGACTTGCTTCATGCTACTTGAAGAAGGGGAACTCTTCCCATATCCTCCATCACCATGGCAGCATAACACCATTCCAGCTCCTTTATCACAGTGTGCACAGCAACTGACAAGTTTTATCACACAACTTTGTAATACGTATTAGAGAAAACCCATAACACCAGGAAAGGCAACTGTGTTGTCACTACCATGTGGATTTTGTGACCTCGGTAAATATCAAGGCCAGTTAGCCTTGATTATGAATATCTTTCTTCAAAGGCTTTTCACCATCAAAAATTTGTTGGATGGGAAGATATTGATATGCACACAGTTTTGTAGGGTGTATGATGATGTCTCCCTGATCTATTTCTTTAACATTGTGAAACCTGCATTGAATATGAAAGGCAGTGAGTTAAAATTTCCTTACATGCATTTTACATCAGTGAGGGATGCCCCCTCCCCAAACCCCCCCAACTGTAATTTCATGGTGAACATCAATGTCATGACTGTTGTGCTGGCATGTATCCATACAAGAACCACTCTAGTTTACTCTGCATGAAATCCATGCAACCTAACAGATGGTTCACTGAGTTCAGCTCCAACATGGCTGTGCTATTGCCAGTTTCAGTACAGGGGTTTACTTGGACACGGGACAAACATGAATTTGTCTGTCACGCCCACAGAAGCCACATTCGCACAAAGGATATTCAATCACAATTTGTCACACAAAAACAAATAATATATTTTATGGCATGCAGGCCCAATTTACATGTTAACATATTCAGATTTGTGATCAAAGCACACGCAATATAGTTAAAAACATTATCTGCTACCATTTTAATCATAATAATTGAATGGTAAGTACTTGAAAGTTTCTGAGGGATACATGATTTGTCATATAGAATAATAGTGGAAACTGTATACGAACCAAAGTCATTAACAGAAATACCCCTACGTATGGAGGTAAAATGAAACAACAAAACAGAAAAAAAAATACAGAAAATAATCCTGCATTACAATACATTCTGGTGAGGCTGAAGAGAATCAGGTTGTGTCGATAGCAAACATTAGGCAGCATGTGATTTTGATAAAAGGAAGGAAAAGGAAAAATGGGGAAAAAGCATGTATTGGCAGCTGGCCCAGCTGTAGACAGACACAGGAAGTTGGGGCTGGAATTCTAATAATGCAGGCAGTCATTGGATTCTTCAGTGTGCAATGCTGCCATGTCTGCCCCAAAAGCTACCCTTCTTGTGGTGAGGAAGCAGTTTTGTGCAATGCTGTGGCTGTCAGAGAATTTCAGTCCCAGTTTCATCAAAGAAATGTTCATCTCCAAGCGATCCCCTTTATGAAAATCGTTTGAAATGTGACATGACATTGAAGAAACAAAAGATATGCTTCCCCTCTCTCATCTCTTGCTTCCCTCTCTCAGGTCCCCTTTGTGTTTAATAGCTAGGTGGAAAATGATTTTGTCATACTGACTGATTCAGATGCAGCTGTGACACCACATAAATGCCAGTAACAGCGAAATAAAATGTCTTAGCCAAAAAGGTACATCTCTCCCTTAAAGGAAGAAAGAGACTGATTTGCAAATATATCAAATTTAGAAATAGGCCTCTAGATCCCATTAAAACGGGAACACATTCAGTCAGTGCTAATTTCATAATGAGCTAAAGTAGAGGCATTTCATATTCCTTTTAATTTGTTTGTATCTTCTTCTTTCAGCTTGTTCCCTGTTTCTCAGGGGTCGCTACAGTGGATTTTACAGTTTCCATCGATATTTTAGTTTGTATTTGTTATGGAAATATGTGCAAATTTGAACTACCTCTGAAATTGTACACCAATCAGCCAAAACATTAAAATCACCTGTCAATACTGTGTATGTACTCCTCATGCTGCCAAAACAGCTCTGACCCATCTAGGCATGGACTCTACAAGACCTCTCAAGATGTGCTTTGGTATCTGGCACCAAGATGTTAGCAGCAGATCCTTTAAGTCCTGCGAGTTGCGAGGTGGGGCCTTCATGGATCGGACTTGTTTTTCCAGCACATCCCACAGATGCTCGATCAGACTGAGACCTGGGGAATTTGGAGGCCATGGCAACACCTTGAACTCTTTGTCATATTCCTCAAACCATTCCTGAACAATGTTTGTAGTGTGGAAGGGTGCATTATCCTGCTGAAAGAGGCCACTGCCATCAGGGAATACCGTTGCCATGAAGGGGTGTACTTGGTCAACAATGAGGTTTAGGTAGGTGGTATGTGTCAAAGTAACATCCACATGGATGCCAGGACCCAAGATTTCCCAGCAGAACATTAACCAGAAAAGGGGTGGCTAACCATGTGCCATGGAGAGCCATGTGTATGCAGTCATCCAAAGGAGTTGAATCAATCAAGTGCAACTGGACTTGGTATATATCTGTGAAGACGCTTCGCCTTTCGTCCAAGAGGCTTCCTCAGTTTGTGCCTTTCTGACTAGACCAAGCTAGTCTAGACCTAGACTAGCTTGGTCTAGTCAGAAAGTTGCACTTGATTCAACTCCTTTGGATAACCATGACCTGGATGAATGAGAACATTCACAGACATGTGTATGCAGGTCTTCATTCCAGCCGGACTCCACACCAGGTGATTTCACCGATTAGCATCCCTTCAACCAAAGAGGAAGAATGTATCAGTGAAATCACCTGGTGTGGAGTTGAGCTGGAATGAAAACCTGCATACACACGGCTCTCCATGGCACATGGTTAGCCACCGCTGGTCCAGAGCATCACACTGCCTCCACCGGCTTGCCTTCTTCCCATAGTGTATCCTGGTGTCATCTCTTCCCCAGGTAAAAGATGCATATGCACCCAGCCATCCACATGATGTAAAAGAAAATGTGATTCATCAGACCACGCCACCTTCTTCCTCTGCTCCATGGTCCAGATCTGATGTTCATGTGCCCATTGTAGGTGCTTTCGGCAGTGGACAGGGGTCATCATGGGCACTCTGACCAGTCTGCGGCTACACAGCCCCATACGCAGCAAGCTGTAATGAATTGTGTGTTCTGACAGCTGTCTATCATAGCCAACATTAACTTTTTCAGCAATTCGAGCTACAGTAGCTCTTCTGTGGGATCAGACCAGACGGGCTAGCCTTTGCTCCCCACATGCATAGTGGTTTCAATGTTTTGGCTAATTGGTGTAAGTACAAATACTGATGCACTCAAATGTTTTACTTATCCAATAGCCAACCGAAAACATCAGAAATACTCAGTGGGGGGTGGGGACAATTTATTGAAAATGACAAGTATTAATGCCTTTCAAAACAGGCCCAGATTTAGAAGGTGGCATTGGCAGAGGACTACTTGAATTGAATTTGAAATCAAAGCTGATCCTCCACAGAGGGAGGCTCAATTAACCTGGCAAACTCCAGCTGGCAGCTTGTCTTCTGAGATGTTTTGATCAGGCTGTGCCTCTGCAATCCAGGCTTTCCCCTTCCACCACCCCATCCTCAACACAATTTTCAGTTGCTCATCTTTTATTTGAGTAGATTAATGACTATCTGCTGTGCATCCATCAGCTGACAGTCTTTGAAACATCTTAAGTCTCAGATGGGGCAGTCACTCTTAGCGGTGGCTCTCATGTGGGCTGTAAGAAAAACTGAAACGATCCTTCCCATAGCTCTTTTTAGTACATTTGAAATACAGAACAGAGAATAAGTCATTTGTCTCCTCATATACTGGTTGCAAAATTCTCTTGCGGTCGGAAAAAAACCCCTCATATTTAGCATTTGCTAATAGGCATATTTTAGGTTCTCAGGTCAGTTCAGTTCTCTGTTTGGGCTTTTTCTAAAGCTACAGGGGTTGTAGCTACGGATGAAGCACAGCTGTCGACATCAAAGCTGGCAAGTGAGAAACATGCGTGCTTTATCAGTGAGCTGACTAATTGGGCATTGCAAAGATGGGGATAGATTACCCCGGCACACACCAGGGTCCAGAGAGCCCAGCTGAAATAAACAGTTCTCTTTCCTGCTCTGTGACGGATAGATGGAGAGATGGTGGTGATGCTGTTGGTTAGAGGGGGTCTCCCAAACCACCGAACAGAAAGAAAAATACAGGGAAGACGAACATTCCCATCTGACACATAGAAGGCTGACGCTGAGATTTAGGTGAAGATAACGCATGCATAAAATGCAGCAAGTACTGTAGTTCTATCGCAAAGAAAACATCCCAGTGTCTTGTCTAAATGGAATGACATAATACAAAAGAAAAAAAACACTAAATGGAAATATGGAAGCCTGTGAAACTCGAAATTAAGAGGTATAATATTTCTTACTTTCCTGGGTCAACTTAAGGTCTCAAAGCTCTTCTTTTTCGAAGGGGACTGTGAACCAGATGGAAAGGTTTCGGACCATTAAGAGGGCACTGGCCCCATCAAAGTCATCAACTCCGCACAGCATGGGTGGTGTGGCCTTTGCAAACGCTATTCTTCAACGTCGAGCCATTGTGTTCGCAGTTTGTACCTCTCTTTGAATTAAAAAAAAAAGCACAGATGTGGATTTTCCTCGAGTGTCCGAGCTTAAAATGACCTTTTGTTGAATCTCACTTTATAGTAGAATCGGATCTGGCGCAGAGGAGGGAGGGGTAAACTCATAATCACTTTTGAGCACTGATAGAAGCGAGGGGGGGGGGCAACGCGAGTCAAAAATGTAATTCATCTGTCAGACAGATACGTCAGTCTCAAAACTAAACAACGAGCTTCGCGAAATTAAATAGACCACGCACAGATCTGCAATACCGGATATTGTGAGTGTTTGTTGTTGAGACTGAGAACGAGCAAGCTCTTGAAGCGAGAGGAGGAGCGAGGGAGAGCGCCAGAGCCTGCGACCTATTGAAAGAGCCGAATCAAAAGAGGCGTTTTCAGACTACGGTTTCAGCACAGGCAC
The DNA here is from genome assembly GCF_029633865.1 of Lampris incognitus. Classification (NCBI taxonomy): domain Eukaryota; kingdom Metazoa; phylum Chordata; class Actinopteri; order Lampriformes; family Lampridae; genus Lampris; species Lampris incognitus. The sequence goes on from NC_079211.1 coordinate 129,755,999, forward strand.
AGACCCAAGAAGACGAGTAGTACTAGACTAGCCGTGTTTAGTGCAGGAGCGGGTGCGACGTGAACTGCTAGCCGAGCAGATGAGAGCGAAAACTACTCTTTCATGTGGAATATTTTGGGTGGACGACATCTATTCGAAGTGACGACATCGCCACCCGATATACGAGGGACAGTTGACGGGGACCGGAGCGTTAGCGTAAGATAACACCGCCGAATGCCCTGTCGCCGAGGTTAGCTTGTGTCACTGGCTATCTCCAGTCGGTGTCCCTCTGTTGTTGGGAGTCGAGCCGTTCGTTGCGGCGGTGGTGGGCCCAGGCTATACTTTGGATGGGGGAAACATTCGTTACGGTGGTCAGTTTCTTCCTGGACGCATGGTTAACCCGAGCTTGTAGAAATGTGATTTCGGTGAGCCAAGTGAATACACGGACAGCATATCTCGTTGGAGTACTAGCAGTTGGGCTAGCTAACGTCAGTTAATTGTTTTATAAATGAAGAACACGTGCTACACGGCTAACTCGGCTAAGTTAGCTAGCTAACGGTGGTAGCTTCGAGTTAACAGAAGATGTTGGCTTTATGATCATACTACGTACGTTATGGGCAAAATATAGAGGCGTCCCCTCTTTCTCAGTTAATACCATCAACCTGTGTCTACACGAAATAGATGGTGTTAACTGTGCATTTTATCGATAATCCTTTAAATCGGAGATTCACCCAAGTTAGCCAACCTGCTATCCCTTTTAAAGTGCTCGCTGCATTTGTAAACATTGGTTTTAAGTTACCGTTGGCTGACGATAGTTTGCCAAGTAGTTCACAGCGTTTCCCTTTCCCAGAGTGTATGCTGAGTCCAACGATATTTATTTTCATTATTGACTAATTGTTCATTTGAATGATATTTTTTGAACGTGCTTATTTGATGGATACGCTATCATTTCGGAGGTTAGTTAACTAGGTTGATGTTGGTGTCACGTTAATATGCACAGTAGCAAAATAGGAAATGCTAGTTTGCCAATTGTGTTAGTTGTTCGTAGACCAACTCCTGCCGAATATTCTGTCTGTTGTTGGCGTAGTGGTGTGTTAATTTTCGTTAATTTGGCGTTGGTGTCGATCAGATTTACAGTGTTGCAGATTACTGGGATTAGTTGGTTATTTGTAAGCTAACGTTATCGTTAGACGTAGCGTAGTAGCCTTGGTTGAGTAGCGTTATTAAGACTCAACCGTTATATTATAAGTAAGCTTACACCTAAGGCATACTGCTGTCATTTTTAAGGCATTAGTCGAAAACCTTTCACGTTGCGACGGCACAGCGTTAGCCAAATTTAGCTGCTCGTTAGCATTCCAGTGGAGAGAGGTTGCTATTCAAAGCAGCAGGTGTGATTCTTCATCTAAAACAATCACTGCACACACTTTCATGATGCGCAATCACATGCCTTCCGGTTTTCTGGATGCCACTTAACAGTATGTTTGAAAATTTAATACTGAAATATCTGGGGAGTCGATTTCTTCCCCACATTCTGTGTATTTTAAATACTCATGTAAAGGAAAAGCGATGTGAAATTTAAGTAGTTACATGGAAGTCAAAATAAGTCATTGTATTTCAGGACTCAGTTGTTGCATTGCTAAACTGTTGATTATACGCAGATTGTTAGGTTTAGTGTTATGTCCGTCCAGTTATATCCACAGTTCTGTATATTGTGAAGTATAATGGTTTCATAATGCTTAGTTCTGGTTTTGGAAACATTTAGTGCTTTTAGCGTTTTGTATCTACCTAGAATTAAAACTCCTACTATTACATTGCCAACATTTGCATAGGTATACCTTGGAGAACAATCATATATCTATGAATGGCGTTGACTTGTAACACCTTAGTTAACGAGTTCAGAAGCATGTTTTTTGTATTGTTGAGTTAAATACCAAAGTCTGTACCAATTAATTAACACACACACACACACACACACACACACGCACATAATGTATATATGTGTGTGTGTGTGTATAAACAATACGTTGGAGCATATTGATTAATGCTGAAAGTGACTAACGTCTGGATCATTTTCCTTTTTATTGCTACATTTTCAAATGAAATGTCAGACTGTTGAGACTTGTGTATAGATTTTGGGGGTATATGTTCTCTGAATTAAATTCCCTTTTTGAAACGTGAGTGCTGATAATATATGGTGTGGGTAGAGAGCATTTATGTTTCTGTTGCCTATAATCCTGGCCTAAAGTTAGTCCATGTACCCTCAGTTGTTAGGACAGGTCTTGCAGTCTGCTACACATGGATTTGTGTAATTAGGTTGTTTAGCTGCCTCCAATTTCTTGACAGTCTTGGCACCCTGTGATTGGGGCATGGATCAATTCTGTGGCTTGGACTGGAAAGAGTTAAGAGCATGAGGAGATCTCTCCCCATTATCCAAAAGGGTAATGGGGACAGAGATAATCCCATGCTCAGTGTGGTGCCTCAGGGAGACAGTCTCACTAGTAGTTCAATTTCTGCACATATTACGAAACACCCTGCGTTTATGAAACTGGAATGGGTAGTCGCTTGTCCAGTCAGTTGTTGTAGAAAAATGAATCCTCATGGTGAATTCATGTGAAAAGAGATGACATGTCTTTGTCATAAATCACAGAAATGATTGTCATGTAAAAAAAGAGGAAAATCATAGTCACATGTGAAAATTGTCACAATTTGTACCTTCTTGGATGTGCTTTCACAATATCACTGCTACTTTTTCTGCCAGTCAAGATAGATTTTTTTTAAACATCGGGGCTTCTAAAACATGTGCATCTTAACATGTTTTCCTTTAAAATCAGGGCTTTTGTTTAGTGTAAAGTGTAGTGTTTGGGCTGTGGGAATATATGCAGAATTGCATATGATGTCATGGCCGTTTGACCAATTCAATTAACCTCTTAAATACCTTGACAATTATTGGCTAGTGAGTACAATGCTAGCCTTGCTGCTGGTGGATGGGCTGTTCCAATGTTGCTTTGAACAAGGAACTCGGGCATCACGCTATTGCATTTTTATGGAGATTCAGTGAAAAATGCTTTTGATTCATGTTCATCCAAAGGCAACACTGGTTTCCATTTGGTTTCACTTTATTTTTATTTGTCTTTTTTTCTTTGACATTTTGCCTTTCTCTAGCAGTGCAAAGAGAATTTATTGAATTTTACATAAGAGAAATGTCCTTTTATTTAGTAGCATATTGTAATAACTGAACATTTGAGATCCTTTCAAACTCACTCTGTGATGTGAATGTGACATGTTTTTGGTTTAGTTTAATTTATTTCAACCATCTGCTTCTCAAGACAAGACCTAAGTCTAACCTTTTGAGCATGAGATGCCACCAATGAATGTTCAGTTTTGAAGTCTTGTGGGCCATCCTTTTTATCATAACATTCTATAATTTATTTGACATCAATTTGCACAGTGGGGTTAAATTTGTAGTGAAGTGTAATCGTTATATTACCTGACAAGTATTTAATAACTAGCTCATTTTTTGGAAGCTGAATAGATATGGGCCTTTTCTGATGTCTCAATGGATAACCAGGCCAATTCAGCCTTACCAGTCAATATCCTTTCCACATTAGAGATTTTAGAAAACAGCTGCCGAATGGTAAGATTCCCTGATATAAGGAAGGCTTTAATGATTTTATTTTTTAATTTGATTTGTACATCCTTTTTTTTTGGATTATGACAAAACAGTCCAAGGATGAGCATTACAAACTGAATATTCAAGTGAAAATTGAATTTTGGGTGACTGTTGGACTATTATTACACTGCCGTTTATTGTAAAATGACTGAGTGTTAGAAAGGTGCTATATATGTTTAATTTATTATTATCATTATTCATTGTAAAGGAATGAATACATGGAAATGACACACCTATGGTATGACAGTTAAAACGCAGACCCTGAAGAGAGGGAATACAAGGCAGTTGAAACTGCCTCCCAGGCACAATCCTTTCTTGCACCCAGCGTCTTGCTCACTGAATGAGTAACAACAGCTGGCTAGTTTGTCTTGCCTGCTAGTGGACTGCACCTGGTAGAATCTGTGTAAAGAATGTCATGGTTGACTCAAGTGGTAGTGTTATGATCCACCACAGCTGGTCTTTTGCAGTGCCTTAAATGAATCTCAGTCAATATGCCATTGAACTGGAGACAGTGCCACCACAGTTCCAGTTGCAGTACCACGGTTGGCATTAAGCAGCTTTACTGTTTACCGGGATTGCTTAATGGAAAGGGCCTCATTGTGTCAGTTCATGGAGGAAAGTGCTTTCTCTTCTATTACCATGACAACAAAAATGGTAGCTCATCAGCCTCCCATACCAACTATTACAAGTAACCTGTAGCATAGCTCTTGATCACATATGAGATATTTTGGGTTGTGCTCTCTCTCTCTCCCTGGCATATTTAGGACCCAGTTGTGGAAGTCGTTACACAAAATGGGGGTGGGTGTACTGGGGCTCCCTGCCCAGGGGTTAATGGGGTCTGGTGGCTAGACTGATCCTGGGCCTGTCACTGTGTGGAGCTCACCAGGGCCACAGCAGGATTTATGGTGAGGAGTTTTCATTACTGCAGATTGGCCAGAGGTCTGCCTTTGTTTGGAAGTGGTCCTCAGCTGGACCTCTACAGGCATATATTTAAAAAGAGAGAAGCATGAGCAGATTTCCCCGTGTTGAATTTTACCCTTTTTCATTTGTTCTCCCTCAATGGAAATGCTATTTGGGTTATAGATTGTCATGGTACAGTAATGGATTTGTCATTATCCAAGTAGTTCTGGTCAACATTCCATGCAGGCCTAAGAATTATTTCATTTTAAAGACAAGTTTATTGATGGGTTTATTAACTTGAATCAGCATGATAATTTTGCATAGTAGGGTTATTGTAACACAAGAAAAATTCTCATCACCAGTTGGAAATGAAAGTCATGTGTCTTAGGTGTCTTCTTCTACAATTCTAGCAATTTTCATTTGGCTGAAATCCTAGAAGTCACAACAATATATACAGAAGAGAGCAAGGTTTAGGTGAGAATATGCAGGACAACTGTGGGAAGGTCCCAAGGGCTATACAAGCCAGCCATTTTATTCATACCAAAAAGATCAACATTTCATATTCTTAAGGTGCCTGTTCATAAAAAAAGCCAGTTATTTACAGGCATCTGTTAATTTATGTACAGCAAGTGTACATGTACTGGGATGTGGCGTTAATGTTGGTGTTTTTGCTGTTGATATATCAGAATATATTTCACATAATCATCCATGTGAAACAATATTTGCAATAAGGGTGACCAGATGAGAGTGGGTGAAATTTGGGACAGGGGAGTTAGGGGTGGGGGGTGGTCACGTGGCCACGGTGGATGTGGCCTCCAATACATTACATTCAATGTCAATGAACAGTACAGTAAAACACACAGAAGTCAAAACTCAGCATGTTCATGAACATGAAGTCAACTGTCTGTCATTAGGAAAAAGAAACACAATGACTGTGTTGTATGTAATAGTGTAACTCATTATCCGTTACATAAAATTCATTTTTTCAGTACGGTGTCTGTTACATCTGTCTGTGCGATGTGCCTGCAGCTACACTTTCCCTGTGCCCACGACTGCAACTTACTATGCGTAGTTATTTATCAATTCTTGGCACTACTGTACATGAAAACTACAACAGCCGTAATTCATGTAGGCTAAGGACATAACGGTGCCCATCTGTGGGCAACACCAAAATAATGTTTGACAATGATCAGTATTTAATGTTTTATTAGGCTATAACTAATCAAAACTTGGGTTTAGTCTAATTTTTGGGACAAACAGGACAGGAATCGGGAAAACTGCTTGTAATTAGGGACTGAATCACCCTATTTGCAATGTTTTATTCCAGTAAAATTCTCTGTCCTCCATTTTAAGTGAAGTTCCGTTGTGCAACTACCAATCAAATCTGCATGAGTAAATGGATGAATTCAATGAATTGTTCTAATATTCTTATTTTCCCTGAAACCTCTTACTCGTAACTGCTTAGAGACATTTGCAGTAAATAAGTTTGTTAAGTTGCAGTTATTAGGCTAGTGTTTTGATGGCCATCTTTTAGATCCTCTGCCAATGCCTATGGTGTGCAATGACCTATTTTTCAATCAGGAACAAACTTACCCTTGCTTCTCAAGGAGATTTTAGTTGTGGGAAGGATTATATCCCACTAGTCTGGTCCAGTATGAAATGTGTATTTAATTTTATTGATTGGCTAAATGTTTAGATGCTGGGACAGTGTTGCATTTTGTTAAATTGTTATGAGGTTTGGGATTTATAAATCTGTTTGGTTTTGAAATATGTGTTTCAATTGTGTTGGAATTACTTTAAAAATAAAAAAAGCCCCAAAATTAATAGCTAAGAGTGTAACCTCAAATGTGCTCACTAATGAGGCACTGCTTGAAGTGACATCATGTAGCTCTATATTCTGGCATTGTAGAACATTTGTTGCATCCACCAGTTCGACAATTGGCAAGTTTTGATCGTATCGACACGAAAACTTCCCATTTCTAGTGAATAACAAAAGATTTGTTGTCTTTTGCAGAAGTTCATTTCAACCCCCAGAGGAAGTTTGATGTCCTCACTTGGTCATAGAAATGTAATTTATTCTAGATTGTGGTTAATCTTTGTCCTGTTTCCTTTGTTTAGTGGTGTTCCATTGTGCACCACTTGGCTCTTGGCCTCTGCACATGCTTGGGCATGCCATATGTTGCACACTGTGCTAGAGTACTTGAGGACAGTCTAACCAAATAACCATAACCCTGGTGAGACAAGCAGCTGCGTTAATGACTTGCAGAATACTTTGATGATCTCACAAAACTGGTTTTGTTTAACAATTTTAACAGTCATTAAGTAAAATACCATCTTTAAATTCCTTTAAAAAACGCTTAACATTTAATTTGCATTTTCATTGACTATATTGCAGTCCATTGCAGTGTTGTCATAATCATCATTGCTGAGTTGTGTGGTCTAACCCTTGTGAGCCCCCTTTTTTTTTTTACATATCTATTTGAACAATGCCCATTTTTTGAAGCAGATCATTGTGACAACCAATATGATTTCAATGGCGTTAGTGGCTTGGCTTGGTTAGCAATGAATACTCACCACTTGGTGCTTTCAGAAAGTGTTCACTCCATTGAACTTTTCACATTGTATTTCTGTTTCACCTATTTTTAATGAATTGAAATATATTTCCCTATTCACCAACGCTAAAAATTCTACACAACTTTGAAGCAAATTTTATTTTTCAAGATCATTTGTTTTTCAGGAATGAAAGCCTTGGGGTATTCAGTCCCCATTGTCAATACTTTTGTAGATTGGCCTTTGGCAGCAATTACACCTGTGAATTCTTTTGGTTCTGTGTGTATGAGCATTTGCACAGATTTTTAGAGTTGTTGCCCATTCCTCCATGCTACTATGTTCCATCTCTGCCAAATTCTATGGAGAGTGTCAGTAGAGAGCAATTTTCAGGTCTTAACACAGATTTTTGAGATTTAAATCTGGGTTTTGGCTGGCTCATTCCAGAATATTAACCTTCTTTTTAAAGCCATTCCTAAGCAGTGTTTGCTGTGTGTGTTGGATCCTTGTCCTGTTGGAACATATCTTGACCCTAAATGAAGATCTCTTGCTGACAGAAACAAGTTCGCCTCAAGGAATTGCCTGTGTTTGGCTCTATCCATCTTCCCCTTGATGGCAACACGCTTTTCAGTCCTACCCTCTGAAACCCAAAACAATAACATGATAATGCACCTACCATGTGTGAAGTTAGGGATGGTTCCCTGGTGAAGGTAGCATACCAACCCAAAAAAACAAAAACAAAAGCACTTCTGCTTTCAAGCCAGAAAATCAACTTGTCTTACTAGACCGTGTGCCATATTTATTTCATTTTATTTGAAGCGGGCCATATGGTTGTCCTACGATCGTTCAAAAGGTTTGACAGTCTAACCTTACCCGTCCTTTTGCTCCCTAAATACCTCATATCAAAGTTCCGCGGTAATCTCCTTGGTCTTCATGAAAGCAGGTCTGAGCTAATCTGCTATTGTAGTTGTGAAACTTCACTAATGGCCCTTTTCCACCGACAGGGTGCCGGTGCCTAATCTAGAACCAGCTCTATGCATTTCTACCGAAAAAAAGACTGGTGCTGATGCCAAAAGGCTGGCACCGGCAGAGCTCCCCAAAATTGCTGGTCCAAAGTTGGAACCACTGACGTCAGTGGCTATGGGAGGAGCTACTGCAAGAAATTTGCTGCCATTTTGATAAACCATGAGTGAAAGCAGCAGCAAGAGGCTTCTCTAAAGCAGTGAAACAAAAGTAAATGTCTAAAAAGCAAGCAAAGCAGATGCGTTGTGGCCGCCATGATTTTTTTCTTCCACTATGTAATGTTCGGTTCCTAAACCAAAATACGGGCCGGTTCTCAAAAGGCAGCAAGGCAGAACTTGCTCCGCACCGGCACCAGCCTGGTGGAAAAGAGATACTATATGTCATTTACAGTTATGTAACTGAACACAAATGGATTCAAAATCAACATTGATAATTAAGTAAAGAATTAAGACATTTTCATGTTCTTGTATTTTTTATGATTACGTTGAAATCTAAATAACTTTCATTTTAACATTATGGAGAATTCTAATAGGAGTTGATATAAAACAAATCCTATTTAAACTTTTTTCACTTTGTATTGCATTTGTATAATTTTACAAGAAAGAAAATATTGGTTGTGATGAATTTATCAGGCTATGCAATGTGGGGTTTGCCTCTAAAACCGGTCATTTGTTGACGGAGGGAGGGGATTAGCGGAGATCAGAAATGGCTCTGGTAAATGATTCACTTGGCACTGTTATGCAACACAGATGACTGAATGTTATAGGACATCAATCTTGTTTGTGTGTAGGCTACCGATGTGGGTGGAGTTAAGTTTATCTTGGGATTAGCTGAATTGTTCAAGTGGTGTTATTGATGCTGATGTATTGCTATGGATGTCCGAGTTGCAGCCGGCATTGTTGCTGGATAGTTTGCTTTTTCTTCTGTAAAGATTGTTTTTGAAAAGAGCCAAGGGCATTTACCTTGGTGGGTGATTTGCTCTCAGTGGGAATGTGACTGACATACAGCAGTGAAAGGTATGTAGGCTTAAGTAGAGTGTTATTACAGGTTGCTATGTACTCGTGTCAGGGTATTTGCCTCCAGTCTTGGCATGTGCACTGGATAATGACAATGCTTCAATGGAATTAGGAACAAGTCAAGCAACAAGTGATGTGCATGTATCAAAACATCATTGGTTTGTGGAATATGCTTTCCCTTTGAAAAGGAATTCCTAAATTATTCTCAAGAAATGCCTAATTTCATGTCTGTGAATGTTCATGCTATTCCCAAATGTTCATGCTATTCCCAAATCAAACCCGTGACTGACAGCAGGATAAGCGGTTTGGATGATGGATGGATGAATGGATTTGTCTGTGTATACAGGTTTGTATGGCCTTGAGTATGTGTTAAGGTGTCATAAGCGTGTGTGCACGCACACACACACACGCGCACACAAGAACACTTTATTTGTCATTTCACGTCATGCACTTGTATACATGAAATGAAATGCTTTCCCTCAGTCCACAGCAGTACATCACAATGACAAAAACACATCCAAAAACTACAAGAACATACATATCCAAAATAACACACATATATATCCAAACTAAAAAAAAAAAAGTCCAACAGAATGAGCGCCAGCCAGGATGACTGTCGGAACCGCCGGTCTACGTGAGCTAGCAGTTAGCCCAGCTTGCCCTGCTTCTGCGTCTTGTCGGACTGCCCTCGGTGTTTCCTCCTCGGGCGCAGCTCCAGGTAGGGGCCGTGGTCCCCGGGCCCACCAGACGAAGCAGACCAGGCTCTCCCAGCCAATCCAGTGCCAGCTCTCCCAGCCAGATACCCTCGACACACCTCCTTGCACTCCTCACGACAACATCAAAAACTTCATTGTCAACGCAAGGTGGGGCCGCCGCCAGACTGCCCTTGGTGTTATCGGAACTGCCGGTCTGCATGGGCCAGTAGTTTAGCTTAGCCTGCCCGCTCTCCCAGCCGATACAGTGCCAGCTGTCCCAGCCAACAAACGAAGACCAAACTTAGACGCAGACAGTTTTATCCAGATGCCAAAGGTGAGCCCAATGATATTACACAGTTTATCTGCAAGCTATATAAAAGGTGTGTGCCAGTGAGGAACAGGCAGACCACTAATTGATTTGCACACATACAGGTTCACCATCCCTCTGAAGCTGTAAAACTGTCAATACAGTTAAAGTTACGTGAATAAACATTTATAAAAGTGCAAATTTTATTTAAACATTAAAAAAATCTATTTAATAGCAATTTCTATTTAATTTTATATCTATTTGATAGCTATTCAAACAATGGCTCCCTTTTAAATGTCTGTGTCTGTGCTTGGTGCGACAGTATCACATCATGTTCTGTTATCTTTAATATCACAATCCAAATCATAGCCATAATGTTAACTACTCTTATGGAGCGCAAAGTTTGGTGAGAAGACATAAGAAGAACGGAGATGCGGGGTGTCAGATCCATGGAAAAGAGATGGCAAACTGGTTTGTAATTAAGTATTTAAAATTCACTTGTCACTTGTGCTGATTAGTGGGGTGCACCGGGCGGACACGCCACTCCACCAGAAACGGCTCTAAATGCATAGTAGGAGGCAGATCCTAGATATAAGTTTTTATAGCATCTTAGTTCTAAAAATAAGTTAGTTAAAATCGCCTTAATGTCAGTGTAGGAAAAACTGGTCGTCGATCATCCCTTCAATCGTCGATATATGATACGATCGCCAGTCCGCACATGCCTAAGAAAAACCCACACACGCACACACACACACACACACACACACACACACGTGCATAAACTCAAAACCTCTCATGCATAAATGGAAGCTCTGTGAGGCACAGGCTGCTGTCATAAGGAGCAAACATAGACACTTGGGGTGCACGCTGCCCTACAGAAGAACATCTCGAAGCTCTTGAATAATTAATCAGTAGTAAGGCGGAAGTAGGTCAGCGAAGTCAACGAGCTCTCCTCTTTTATTTCCTGCTCCTCGGGCTGGAGAGCTGAATGTCATGGTGGGCTTAAAGAGTGGAGCAAACTGAGACCGAAGAGGGATCGATAATGTGAGGCCCTGCACATCAGTGATGTGCTGTCAGATTATGTCCCAGGGGACTAGCCATGTTATGTGTAATGCTATCTATAGGGACCTGTAGTGAGGGCGTAGTATTCTGAATGGTTGTGTGTCAGTGTGTTTCCGTGAACAGAGGGAATCGCTTACAGCTCTTCCAATATGTTTTGGTGGAGCGCCTGTGCCTCCATGGTTACAGAGATTCAGACTTGGCTGTTGAGGTGTAGCGCAAAGGCCCCAGTTCTGGGCCCGCCAGCAGGGAGGGGAGGGCCTTATGTAATTCACATAGTGTGGCTGAGGCAGCAGGGGGAACAGGGAGGAAATCCAATATCTGTTCTGTTGTCCACCCTGGATGGAGTTGACAACCACATCTGGAAGTACAGACCAACCAATCCGTGTCCCTCTTCATCTCTGTCCTCCATCACTCAAGTGTGCTTTTTTATTGTCCGTTTTTAAACATCCTCCCTGTCCTGATTGTGTGCATTCATGATAAACATAATCTGCTTCTAAATAAAAGTATGTCATGTCATTCCACCCAAAGATGCAAAATATTGATTTTATTTTGGCGATTAGTGATAATTTCCATAGTCATTTTGCCCAACATGGACATTGATATTTTTCATTTCATTGCAATACCAGCATGTTTTCACCAGTGGAGTTTCCCTATTATTATATTGTTACTGTGGTGCTAGGTGTAGCTGTCTAAAAAAAAAAAACTTCTTTAATAGTACATGTCTTGATTTATTTCTACACTGTTTCCAAGTGTCTGTATTCACTGAAGATTAGCACAAATTACTTAAATTTAAATGGAGAAAATAAGTAACATTTACTTGAGCATAACATTTTTGAGCATCTTTGCTCTTGCATTTGTTCTACAACAGGTTAATCCCGGAAAGCTTCCTTGTAAAACTCACACTGACTCACACTTGATGCCACATGTGGAAAATTTTTTGTAAACGTCAAAAGGAGAAAATCGGCTCCCATCAGTCATCACAAAGTGTTTAGAAATATACATGAAGTTAGATATTAACTTTATCCATTCAAAATAGGCCAGTAATCATCACATTGAAACAGAGATAGCCACACAGACTAGATGTTACTTTTTACACTGTTGCTTGGCCTGTCTTTCCATCAACACCTCTAATTGCCGTTGGCACACAGTAATGCATCATCACATCGGTGCGATACTTGGGGCATAATTTTGTTAACTCTCCTGATACTGAAAACACATTTTTAAGCAATTATTGGCCAGTACTGATATGCTGACCTATGCATCATGTACCCCTAATTGCAGCTTTTTTTTTGTTGGCCGGACTGGATCAGCAGTGCAGCCCTACAAACATGAATGTCCCTGAGAGAACAAGTTACACGATTGGGCCACTGGAGGAAGTGACTAACGACGTCACTGAAATTACACTATTTAAAGACATTTCTTTTCTTTTTTTTTTTTATAATTATATTTCTAGTTTTTCCCCTTATCCCACCCGATTAACCCATTGGCATATGACTGGAACTCTTGTCGAATAATTCCCCTGGCTCACGTTTCCACAGGGAGGAGATAGTCGTAACACCAGCTTCCTTCAAACTCGTGTCGGCTGCTCTTGCTATTTTACACGCTGAAGCCTCGCATGGATTTCATTACCTTCAGGCCGTGAAGGAGACGTAGGGAGAATGCTTCCAGTTGCTTGGCTGCAGGCGCCCGGATGGGCCAGAGGGGTCGCTGGAGAACGACGAGTCCCCGAACACTACACCAATCTACACCCACTATCCCTCGGGTAAGATTGGCCTTATGAATGCCTTACTCCGTGGACGCTCTGGCCGTGACCGGTTACGGCCAGTCTGGGATACGAACCTCCCAGCCAGATGACGAGCGTATTGCAAGAACGGCGGTTTATTCCGCTCGGCCATCAGAGCAGCCTGAAGTTACACTATTGGTCGGCAGACCAACGACGTTGCTGGTAAACACGGGTGTGGGAGTTTCCCTATTGGCCGTTAACTCTTTCAGAATGAATTGGCTCAGTGGTTCCAGCTCATTCCACATTTATTGCGCGCTAATGAACAGAATATATTGCTGTTCGTGGCTACTACTGAAATGCTAAGATCGGAATATTTTGCTGGTCTTTCCACATTGGTTACGCACTGTAACAGTTAAGCATAGAGCTGAGTAGGAGAGAAAACAGCTCTCCATGCACCAAGAGGCATGAGGAAGAGCACACAGTTAAAGCACTCCAAATAACAATCACTCTGCCAAAACACTCAGAGTGAGTCTTGTGGCCTTTTCGTATTAGGCACGATTACTTTGTACCATGCCTTAGTATGATTCCCCCCCCCCCCCCACACACACACTCCCCCCCCACTGCTCAAATAATCTGAAATATTGTTGGCCTATTAGTCATATAGTTTGTTATTGTAACGGAGTGACCTGGTTGCTCTTTAAAGGTTATGGGTTATTCTCAATCACATGACTTTTTCATTGACCACAAACAGCTTCGTCATGTTCGAGGACAGCGAGACCTTAGCAATTGCTGTTTACACTGAAGTTATCCTTGTCGATCTGTGTTTACAAGAACGAAATTTTATGCAAAAATCGGGCAAATGTACGGAAATAAAACATCGCTCTTCATTTCGAAAAACAGTTTGCCAAATAAATTTTTACAAAGTTCTGGCCTAACGGCGCAAAGGATCAGTTTCGATTTGAGGATTTTTGGCTGTTAGGCCAATCTCATGCAATTCTGTGATGGCTTTGATCAAGAATTATGTACAAGCTTTAGATGGAAAAACCAAGGAGATGTATGGAAAAACTTGCACTTATCGATATGTTAGACCGATATGTTAACAAATTTACAAAACAAAAGCAGTTTCTCTCCCTCTTGTACTAATTGTATTCAAACCATGTAATGTTAAGATTTAGCTTATAACTGCTGATGATGATTGACACACAATTAAAAAATGTCTAATAAAATTAAAATGTCTTTATTTTTAAATGCTTTTGTTTCTTAAAGTATATCATAACAGTTTTATACAATGATAATATAACTTGAATAGTATAACTTGAAAGTTGTATCAGTCTGAAGGAGTCCCACACATTTGTCAATGCGCAAGAAACGAATGCAGTTTTATCCACTGTTGTCATACCAGTACTATCCTTATTACTGAGGTAGTGTGTTAGTAAAAATCCTTGTAAAATTGTAAATTTTCTCTGTACTAATGACACGCTCCACATGGATGCGGACAAATGCAATTTTTCTTGTTGCCTCAATTTCTAAAGGACCAAGCTGCTCTTTCCGTTTTGTAAAAGCAGGTATCTTAACTTCTGCATGATACTAATTTTTCATCTGTAAGATCTTCCCAACTTATCCTCGATATCCATTTTCTTCTTCTTTCCTCCGACAACCTTTGAGTCTCTTCTCCTTGATGGCAGATTATCTTTGGAAAGCGAAAGTAGGACTTGTTCTGCTCTCTGTGAGCTCGATTGGAACAACCAAAAACAGCGCAGAAATTAACCATTGTAAAATATCGAACCCTGGTAGCTATTCTGTATGAATCAAACCTTGAAACAAATTCTGTCCACTCTGACTGTTTCGAAGACGCTTAGCATCGCGCAGTGAGAGCAACACCGTATCCTATGGATTGGAGCCGTTGTCCTCCAACATAGCGGATGTGTTGCCGTCACGTGATATGTGACGTAATATGAGAATGACCCATTGCTATGGATAGCAAGTTGATATATATTGCATGTGATGTCTTGGCTTGATATGGCAATTTTGCCATTTTTTCTCTGTTAATCAACATAGCTTGGTGGAAACTATAGGATAAGAGATGTGTCAATATATGCACAGATGTAACTTTTTAGGTTTTCCATGGACAAAACTATCAATTAAATTCCATTTGCAGTTTAGTTGTTTTATTTTGTTCCTGCATATGTCATAAAAATTCTTAATGTTGTGTGTGTCGGCAGGCTAGCAAGTCCCACTTTCCGTACTCTACAGTTTCATGAATGCTTTATCTATTGTTTGACTGTGACAGCGTTGAAGAAAATTAAGGGCTCATGGCAGCAAGCATTTAAACTTACCTCAACATTTGTCCTGGCTATAATATTGTGCAGATAATGGATTGTGTCTCACTGAGTCAAGTCTAAAATGTAATGTGTGACAGGCTGGGGTTTGGGAAATGATTTGTACCTCTTTCACACTCATACAAATTACACCCTTGTTATTTAAGAGTGTGAACATGACCATTTCTCTCACTTATCTCCTCAGTTACTGGCTATGTGGTATGACTGCACTGCAGCTTCATATCCTGTTGAAACTGAGTAAAGTTCCGTGTAGATCAGCCTGGGATGTCAGGAGGTGTTCTGTCAATGTTCGATAATTATGGCTAGTCACTAGTAATAATAATATTAATAATGATGATGATGATAGTGAATGAATAATAATGAGAATGATAATCATAAATAATAGTAACAGCGTTACAAAGTGCTGTACATACATAAAATAGAGTAAAAAAATAATAAGACATTGGGAAAAAGGACAAAGTACAAGTTAGTTTTTGGGCAGCACGGTGGCTCAGTGGCTAGCACTGTTGCCTCAAAGAAAGAAGGTCCTGGGTTCGAACCCCAGGCTATCCCAAGTCCTTTCTGTGTGGAGTTTGCTTGTCCTCCCCGTGTCTGCGTGGGTTTCCTCTGGGTGCTCCGGTTTCCTCCCACCATCAAAAAGACATTCATGTTAGGGTTAATACTCCTGTCTGTGCTCCTGACCAAGGCAATGGAAAGAAGAACTGGCTGGAGATGGTCCCCGGGCACTGCAGCTGCCCACTGCTCCTTTACAATAGGATGAGTTAAATGCAGAAGACAAATTTCATTGTAACTGAACAACTGTGCTCTTCTTTTTAATCATTTGTCATCATCATTCATCGTCGTTATCATCATCTGCTTCTTCTTCTTGCTTCTTCCTGCAAGAATACAAAGGCAGAAACAATGAAATGGAAAAATAAGTAAAAACAAAAATAATAGCATCAGAATCAAGAATTAAAAGAAGCTTTGTACAGGTGTGTTTTGAGGAGTGACTTAAAATGGGGCATCGATTCAGCATGCCTGATCTCATCAGGCGGGGCTTTCCCAAAGTCTGGGAGCTCTAATGGCAAATGCACAGTCACCTTTAGTTTTTAGCTGTGACTTTGGAATGGATAATGGAGTTTTGCCTGAGGATCTCGGGCAGCACATTTGGTCATATGGGGAGAGCAGCTCGGAGATATAAGGAGGTGCAAAACCAGACAGGGCCTTAAGCATTTTGTATGAGTTGAAGGCAATGGAAGGACTTTTGGGAGAGACGTGTACAGGGAGTTCCAGTAGTCAAGGTGTGATGAGATAAACACGCGAACATCCTTCTCCAGAGCAGAGAATGACACAAACGATTTGATTTTAGCGATAGTAACCGGATAGGAAGCAGTGATATCCATCTGGCACCCAGTCATTCATTTGATGCAACGTTCTGTAGTTTTCTTGCCATGTCAACTATGATTGGTTGAAATTTGTCTGCTCTCTGAGCAAAGACACAAGACGGGGCATCAAGTTCACATACAGATACACATCACAAACAAATGCTGTCTATCAGTGATGACAGTTTATTAAAGAAATTGATCAAGCAGGACCTGTCAGACTCGGAAGTCCAAAAACTGACGGGTTCCAAGATAAAAGCAGCCAATGGGTAAAATAGTGTGCTTGACCCATGTAGAGCATAGACCTATCAAGCTCAGTAGTTATACTCAAAATGGTTGCTTTGGTGGATTATTGAAGTCCTAATACTTGCATTACATGAGCCTTCTTTTAAGGGAAAAGAGCGAGAGCTATCACTTGGCTAGGTCACCTATTTGCCTTTTTATTTTCTGTCACCTAAACTTTTTTCAACTTTTTTTGGTAACTTATTTTCTTGCTTGTCTCATTAGCCTCTCTTTGAAGACTTTATTATTTGGCATGCTGCAGATGCCAGGGTATCTGCAAGTGATTACAGGGTGTAGGAATTTCTGGAATTCCTCTCTTAATTTGAAACTATTTTTGGCAAGCAGAGTCAAATGAGATTGGCATTGATCCAGCTAATATAGAGCAGAACTCTTGACTATTTATACTGTCTTCATATTTGCCTAGGGCTGTTTTGGTGTTAAGTTACTGAATTATCAATCCAGCAGTGTTGAATTTTTAATTTAGCTGCATCTTTATGGGGCTTCAAAATGTGATGTTATTTCTTATCTACAGCTGACCAGCAGCACAGCCGTAATGTGATACTGCATTGAATCACGGGCTGTGTGTTACACTGTGTCATGTGCTGCAGTGTACAAGGTAAAATATGCTAAGCAGCTGTTAATTGTAAAAAGACTCCCCTTTATGCTTTGCAATATGTAAAATATATGAACCAGGTAGTGACATTTGCATTATATTAATATTCTGTTATCTCATTCTTTTCAATGTCAGTATGACATCGTGTGCTGGAAAAAGGGGCATTTTGCCCTCTCAGCATTGTCTTGGGCCCCACTCTTTGGCAGTGTGATAGGGGCCGTACTGTGGTTTGGCAGAGCCCTGAGTATTTTTCCTGCTGTTCCCCAACTGCTAATGTAAAGGATTTTCCGCTCGCCTGCCCAGATTCTTTTTACTGGTTGTTGTACTTGTGCTATTTCCTCCCCTTCCCTCTGCTGTGTTTTTGATTAGCTTGCTCCTGGCAAGCTATTGTTGACACATTGGCCAGGAGGAATAGATTTGCCAAAGATTCGAGATTCAGGGTTTTGTCCTACACAAAACCAAGTAGTGGAAATTGTTCGAGCTGCTAAAGCGAAATGATAATCAGTAAGGTTTGGATGTGGGGCTTGGGCATTACAATGTGGTTGTAGAACTTGGCTGGTGATGAAACAGTTTATACACAAATGAGTGAAGTCACTTGGAAAGGTTTAGTGTTTCCATGGTATCTATCTTTGAGACACACTGCGTACCATAGAGATTGACCTTGTCTTTGCCCTTTGGCCTTAAACCCCCCCCCCCCCCAAAAAACCCATGAGGCCTCAACACTGAAGCTTCAGTGGACTAATTGCATGGTTTTGTTTTCATGGTATAAGTGTGTGTGTGTGTGTGTGTGTGGGGGGGGGGGGGGTTGTTGTGTCAGATAGTACTCCCAACACCCTGCTAGTTAGCCATGCCAGAGGCTCTTCAAATTCCATGCCCCAACACTGCTGTAAAATGCTTTAAAACAATAATCAAAAGAGCAGCTTTAGGACTTATTCTATCAGTTGTCTGTGAAAGCTTTTGGAAATGTTTGTTTTTATTTATTCATACTGTTTTTATTCCTATTTATTTGGTCTTATTCATTTATTGTCTTTACCTCCTGTGCTCATGTCCTTTGGTCTTAAGCTCATTTTTGCCTTGTCTGGTTTTATTTCTTTTGTGAAGCATTT
Source organism: Lampris incognitus (assembly GCF_029633865.1). NCBI lineage: Eukaryota > Metazoa > Chordata > Actinopteri > Lampriformes > Lampridae > Lampris > Lampris incognitus. Next base: position 129,774,622 of record NC_079211.1, read on the forward strand.
TGTAACATTGTTAAGAAAAGTGCTATATAGTATAGTTTATTTTTATTACGTAAGATATTATTAGGCCATTGGCTTAGATGAGAGAGGGATTACATAATGTTTGTCATGTTATATCTATTGTAATTATGTTATGTGATTGAAGCAATGCTATTGCATTTTGTAACCGAAACGTACTGCTATTTTTCTAATTTCCCTCAATCAATGCAGTCCAAATTTAATCAGTGCAATACTCAAAAGAACTGTCCATACTGAAAGTAAAGACTAAAGTTACTTGGAAAAAATTCAATAGATAACTGTGCATCTCTGCATATAGTTTGTGAATATTTCTGTGTAGGAAGTGTGAGTTAGAACCTCCTCGTCCTTAGCCCTTAAGTAATGAGGATCCATGGAGATAAATCCTTATGAGACCTGACAGGATGCCACATTCCTAGGCTGAGTCCTAGCAGCCCCCCTCCTCTCATCTCTCCAGGGCTTCTTTATAGACCTCTGATTCTGTTCCCAGACCAAGGCCTTATGCCCATTACAGTTATCTCATCTGCCCTCTCACGACGGTATCAACTCGACTTGGAATGGAGCAGCCTGTCCTTGCAGGCTATTCTTCAGTGTATCTGAGATATTGGGCCTTTGCAAGATTGCTGTAGCAATCTATGCTGACAGCTCAACACCTAAAAGTCATGTCCTTGGTGTTTATAAAAAGTTTTTTTTTTAATGATAATGCACGTAATCAAAGGTGTATTACTGTTTCTGCATTGACGAGGTGATTATGCCCTTAGCTCTAACCAGTTCAGTGCAAGCTCCGTGTGCTTTTCGGCTGTTATAATAGAAAAGATAAAAAAAGTTTCTCAATCCCTGGAATTCTCCTAGAGCTTGATTCAATCAATCAAGTCACCACGTCAGACAAGATGGGCATTTGATTGACTTTTTATCTCGGTAGAATCAAGCCATTGTTTGAAGTCAGGCGCCTGCTCTTCTTGGCAGGCTGATTGCTCCGTGCTTGTGTTTCCACAGCCGTTTTTAAAATGGAGGGGGGAGGATGAAATATTGGCTAGTGCTGCTGAAGACTGAGGCCCACTCTAGCTCTGTAGAGGAGTCGAAGTGCAAGAGAGGGGCGAAGGAAAACATGCTAGAGTGAGCGAAGGAGGTGACTGAGTTCATTCGCACTGTTGGCAGTGAGCCAGCGGCTTGCCTGTGGGTGTCTGTAGCAGTGCCAGTGCATGTGTTTAGCCTCCCGTCTGGAAGGCCCCACTCGCCTCGGTGTTTATGTCAAAGCCTTTTCATTGTATTGGCTCTCTTGTCTCGATTCAGGTTTTTCTTTTTTTTCTCTTTTTGTCGCTCTTTGCAGATCTTGTGACTGCCTTTAGACCGGTTTTTCTCTCTCTCAGGGGAATCTCTCTGGACCCTAATCAAAGGGAGGCTTCCAAGGAGGATGGTTTATCTCACCCCCCTCTTTGTCTTGTTGGCTTCTTTCTCTGCTCTTTGTTGAGTGGTTTCTCATATCGCGTCAATGTGATTGCGTTCTTCCATCTACTATTTCAATAACAGTTCACCCGAGGATTGCTTTAACATGCCCCTGTGAGTAGTCTGTTTATTCAGGCCTATATAACAGAAAGATGAGTGCACTGCACACCAGTTTCTTTTGTAAGTCTTGAGGCTAGAACTTAAAGTTTGGTTTTCTAGACTGGGTGCTATGATGACTGGCAAAGTGAGCCACAACATTTCTGTTCATTTCTATTAATGTGCTGCAGATCTAGTCGGAGCCCCTGAAAACTGTCATTACTAACTTAACAAATCATCATGTTCTTTTGCATGTTGAATAACCTTTAAAAACTCGGAAAACGTATGCCAAAACCACAAATCGCTAAAAACCCAATATAAAACATTGTACATTTATGCTCTCAGACACGAGTTGCAAGGTAGTGGTGGAATTATGACGAATACAAGTCTGTATAAACAGAAGAGGCAAAAAAGTTGTTGGTCAGAGCCCAGGGAAAATAGCTGAACAAAGTGGATCATTCTTGGAAATTTTTTGGGTTAAGTTTTTTCACTTAAGTGGCACTAGCACTAATATTCATTTCTCAGTCGTACCATGAGTGTGCTTTTACTGTTCCCAACTTCAGAAATAAGGACTCTCAGCTTCATACACGAAAAACCTCAACATGCACAAGCAATGAGATGGGCAATGTCTCAGTGGTACCAGATCTACAAACTGCATTCTTTCTAATCCACCCATAATGAGAAGCTGTCCCTCAAAGCACATATTCCACTAAACAAGACCAGGCGTTGTCTAGTAACGGCTAGACCAAAGCGTGTGCAAAGTGGTTGTGTGACAATATTATGGGTGTGTATCATGGTTGAGAAGCCCATGTAGGCTACCTTGATGGGAAACAGCATTACGCAATCCAGTTGCTGTCCCAGCGAACAACGTCTCATACCATACTTTTGTTAGCGAATACCAGTGAAATTCCACTATTCTCTGTACTGAATTTGATACTGTGGCAAAAAAGAGAAACCCCTGTATTACTGTCTAATAACACCATTCTTGGAATAACTATGAACAGTAACGATCATGGCAAATAATCTTCCACGTAGTATTAAAGTAAACCTTATGCTTGCTACGCTCTGAATTGTTGGGTTATGATGTCCTAAGTCTTGGTGTAGATTGTGGGCTTCTGTGTAGATGATGCAATTTGTATTAGCTAGCTGATGTCTTGGCTTCAAGTGCTCAAGAATTTGTCAAAATTACTCCTTTACAACAGTGTTGGCAGGAACTTGATTGATGCAGATGAATTCTCCCTCTGCAGAATCAAGCTCAAGTTCCTGTCTGATTTCCATGTTTCATTGAATTTCTGCTGCTGCCTCCCTCTTTCCGCCTCATATGAGGAAAGAACATGAGACTTCAAGAATGTAATGCACTAACTACAAATCTAAATTAACTGCATTGCTGATTGACTAAGAGAACAAAAATGAGGCTTTTACAATAACCACACACACACACCTAACTGAGCTCCTTAAGGTGCTACTGTGTAGTGCTGGGAATAAAATAAGATTATCTTTCTTGATTAAATGAAGTCAAAAAATGTCATCACTTATGTTTCAGTTAGCGTGTTCAAAGAAATAAAATGGTCTCCGTATATGCAGTCTTAATGGCACACTACATTTCAAGAGACAGATTGTTTAGCATTGTAGAATTTTGAAAAATCCATTTCCTTTGCTTGTTAACGTATAATCTCCTTATGGACACATCTGTGTTTGCACTTCAAGCCCAAAAATGTATGCAAGATATTTGGAGTTTTTATTCACAACTTCAAAACTCACTTAAAAAGATTGACTATAACCCAGCTACAGTTGCTTACCATAGGAAAGCTCTGACACCAGCGACTGCTGACTGTCTTTCTTGGTTAATACTTGTCTTATCTTCGCCTCCATCAATTGCTCCTCCATAGTATTTTTTTGTGTGTTATCCATTTGGCCTAAATTTCACCTGTTATTTTGGCTGCTCCTTTTGTCTTTGTTCAAACAAATTAACTCAATAACATTAGCTTAGTAACAATAAAATGTCAGTATAGTATGGTAGCTTTAAACTTTTTTTTTTAAAAATTTTGGACATTCAGTTATACAGACGATCTGATGTTAAATCCTTGTGTTGATAATTTGGGAGCTGCACATAGAATTCCAGTTCAACCAAATTTTAGCACTTAGAACTGATTCACAGAAAGTTGAATCAGTTCTTCTGGACACAACATTTATAGGGAGAAACGCATCCTCACTCCTTTAAGTGACTTAGATGTCACTTAGATGAGTGATGAAACTTTTCTCCTAATAAACATGTGTCCAGATGAACTGATTCAACTTTCTGTGATTTCCTTATCTGGATTTATTGAGCATGCATTAGGACACTCATGATGAATGGTAATTTACCATTGACAAAATGCTTGCCCCCTGTTCGTTGATGCATCTCTCTGTGCCTCTTTCCATATGGTCTAAATCAACATTTTTCTTCTCAGTAGGTCGCTTATTTTGCTTTGAGAGCACCAAAAAAATGAAAAATTCTTGGATTTTACGAATTATGCAGCAATGTTTAGGTATATTTATTATCTGTAAAAACATCCAGGTTATAAGTTCAGTCATATAAAGGGAAAAGAAGAGTGTTGAGGTGTTTTCATGCATGATGGGAGTGGCTTTTGAAATATGAGGTGTTCACCAGTGTCTCATAAGATGGCTAGTGCTTGCACATTGCAGTGTCATGCATGTGCATTGTGCAGTGAACCACGCCCCATCTGGAATAAATAAGATGCTTTTCAGAAAAGCATGCACAGGGGAAGCATCTTATGCATTGTGCATTCCCTATGAGACCATTTGGCAGGAAAATAAATACCTAGATACAGAAGCGCAACCAGCCAGTTAAGCTTACAAACCTCTTTTTAATGTTGTCCATACAGTCCCCCCCCACCCCTCTTTTGCCTAAAAAAATAATTTTGCTTTTTAGATAACATAAATGAAATTGTTCAAATCAATCAAATGCTGAGTGACAGATGTTGCTGCTGCTGGACTTAATTTTGAGCTCAGCTGAAATCTAAATCTAGGGAGACATGAGACGCAAAAAGAGATGGCATGGACTTTCCTTGATAGATTTCACTAAGCACAAGCTTGAAAAAAATGTTTGACAACTTATGCAATATACAAAATAAATCCGTCGCATTGCTTTTCAAACTTTGCCATTTTATTAATGCAGCTCTCTTACTTTTGTGACTTTGCCATTCTTCATTTGTGATAAGTTCGAGGAAGTAATTTACTTGACTTGAACTGACATGGGATACTGTGAATGAATTGATTTATAGTGACAGCGCCAGTTTATATTGCTTTACTGTCTGCCATTAGATACATGGACAGTTTGCTGACTAACAACAGTCAAGTGTGTAACTAGATGGCTAGTAGGAATGCTCATAATGTGTTTTTGCAATAACATGTAAGTAACTTAAAAAATGCGACAATACACAAAAATACAACGAAATGATCTGACAAGCTTGCTCGAGGATTGTCAGTGCCACAGTCTAAATGTAACAACAGGAAGGAGCCGACATACCATAGACTGATAATTAAATAAATCAGTGTATATCCAGCTTTTGGAGTTATTTTGAATCATGCAAACCTTTTTAAGCGAAATATTATCTGTGACCGATTACTCACAGTAATGGGGTTATGGGCCTTCATGTAAACATACCCCCCTCCTTTTATAATGTTTGAGAGTGACTGTGGTGTGTTCCTGTCTCCTGGCTGCTCAGAGCTTGTGTTTACAGAGCTCCTCTGTTTCTTATAACCAGAGCCTCGTTTAGCTTTTAGTAACGCGGCCCTTTGCGTAACTGTGAAATCAAATTACACTTTGTTGTATGACAGTCTGGCAGTAAGGCAGGGCAGATAGCTCTTCATTGTGTAGTAAAAAAGAGTGAAAACAGGAGCCTGACAACTGGCACATTGGCAATCCACCGTACTGTACGTCATATTGCATATGGTGTTACATTGCTTTGTGGTTCAGAGGTTGCTTACAAGCGTAGGCATTGCCCTGTCCTGTTCAGTAAAGCCCAGTTTTCATGTTCATTTTAAATAAAGACAAAGGGGATTGAGTTTTCAGATTTTCTATGTAATAGCATGAGACACTGAATAGTTTCAAATTTAGCAAACCTGAAACTGTTCTTGGTAATTTAGTTGGACTTTATTGTTTCTGTAACAAACTTTTCCTAATTCAACAGTAGATTTCCACTCGATTCATCCTTTTCTATTTGCGCAATTTTCTTCTAAAAATAGGTACAAAATTAAAATAGGTTGGTGCATTATCTATAGGTTGTTGCGTTATCTGTTGTTAACCAGTGAACTTGGTTAACGACATTTCTGGTGCACTTGATAAGAAACAACATTGTGCGTCACTTTTTATTGATTTGTCAAAAGCGTTTGACACTGTTGACCACAGTATTTTAAAATGTAGACTCCATCTTTCAGGATTTTCAGAGCAAGCAGTCGCTTGGTTCTCAAATTACCTTAGTAACAGAACTCAGTGCACTAAACATGAGGGTCTGTGTTCTGATTTTGTTAGTGTCCACAAGGGGGTGCCGCAGGGCTCTGTATTAGGACCCCTTTTATTCATTATTTACATCAATGATTTGGGTCTACATGTGTCAGATGCTAATTTGCATTTTTATGCTGATGATACAGTTATTTATTGCTGTGGATCTACTCTTGTTCAGGCCATTGAATCCATGCAGAAAGCCCTTGTAGCTGTCCAGCACTCATTATTTCAGCTGAAACTTGTTCTAAACGCTGATAAGACTAAGCTTATGCTGTTTTCCAGTTTTAAGAAGATGATGACTCCCTCACTTTCAAGCCACATGTGGAGAATCTTGTGAAAAAGCTGAGGCTGAAACTGGGTTTTTATTTTTGAAATAAGTTGTGTTTTTCTTTAAATGTAAAAAAGCGACTTGTTGCTGCCACCTTTTTACCTGTGTTGGATTATGGAGATCTTTTGTATATGAATGCTTCTGCTCAATGTCTCCATGCGTTAGACACTGCCTACCATTCTTCTTTGAGATTTATTACAAATTGAAAATCATTGACACATCACTGTGAGTTGTATGCTCGGGTGGGATGGCCTGCTCTGGCCACCTGAAGGCTCAGTCATTGGTATACTTTTATATATAAGGCAGTCCTCAGGTCTACTGCCTTCCTACATCTGTGACTTAATTGCACTGAGAAGTGCTGGCCCTTACTCCTTTTGTTGTCTTGAGTATGTGTTGCTTTCTGTTCCATATGCCCGCACTGAATTGGGTAAAAAGGCTTTTGTTCATTCTGTACCTTAACCTGGAATATGTTGCAGAATGACTGGAAATTTACAGAGTTAATCTCACTGAGCCATTTTAAATCCAAATTGAGAGTACTTGAAGTTGATTGCACAACATGTACTTGTTTTTTATAATCTGCTTGTAATTTACCTTTTTTCTAATTTTTTTTTTGTCTTTTGTTTGTGTTTTCAAATGTGTAATTTTGCAACTGTGTGATTTTGTAACTGTGCTGCCTATCTTGGCCAGGTCTCCCTTGAAAAAGAGGTTTGTAATCTCAACGGGATCCTCCTGGTTAAATGACGGTTAGATAAAAATAAAATGAATAAAATCTATGCTAATTCATGTGAGGTGTTGTTCTTGTATGTTTTTAAATGCATGTGGCCTTGGCTGGCGTTCCGCATTGTAAACTATATTAAAATGCAACTGCACCATTGTCCAGCTCTCATTTCAAGGTTTCATTGAGTACCATATTGAGAGTCCATATTTCTACCACAGTCCCTCTTGTTTGTGCCTCACATGTTGCTGAAACATGAGATACTAGAGGCTGGCCCCATTACTCAGAGGCCCAGAGAAATGGCATCGGTCCTAATGCCCATTTTGGCAGAAGTCTCAGGGACACATGTCACGAGTACTAGACTACGTACTACAACTATCAACTCAGGCTTTTATAAATGCCCTTGGTCTCAGAATTGCATAACTTAGAAAAAGATATGAATTGTCTGAAGATTGAATTCATAGTAAAATGGGACCTGTATATTGTGAAATTCATTTCCATTTCAGGGCTCCCAGTTCCAATGTAGCCTTTAGCCTAAATATTTCAAATATTTTCTTCTGTCAGCTGTACATTTTTTTCAAGCTTGTGCTGTAATTTGCATAAAAATAATAAAAAGATAATGGGCGGTTATCTGACTTTTACCATCTTTGCTCATGTGCACAAGCAATCTCATCCCTCAACTTGATCTAGTGGGTTAGTGGGGGTGCACTCAAGCATATTATAGACATGTTTTTGCTTATACCATCATTCTTGAGCCATATATGGCACTCTACCAGGAGATGAGGCGACACTGCTGGTCTGCAAATGCCCTTTTGAGTTAAAATGTGGTACTTGTAAATTGGTGTTTAACACGGAACATTTTTAGTTTAAAGATCGGCTACAGTGAAAAGGCTTTTTTCTGCAGTTGGTACTGTTTAATGGCAATTTCAGGGAAGAATAACAAGGTTGGATGGAGAATAACTTGGTCATGGATATATCAGATGTTTACATCTTTCATTCTGGCCTCACAAGCAAAATTGGCACCTGAATTCTCCATCTATCCATCCATTCATTATCCAAACCACTTGTCCTGCTCTCAGGGTTGCGGGGATGCTGGAGCCTATCCCAGCAGTCATTGGGTGGCGGGCGGGGAGACACCCTGGACATCACATGGCACCTGAATTCAAACCCTATCAAAAACTGGGGCTTATGAGTACCTTAGTTACATAAGAAATTTTATGAGAAATTTAAGGTAGTGATATTTTTGGGGCAGGGTGCTCCTGTTCGAGCGACTCACAGTTTGAGGCTCAGTGTTTGTTTGCTAGTTGTTTTGTATGGTATTAGTTTTATCCACTTTCTGCATGCGATCGGAGTTTGATGTGCAGTTTGTCAATTAAGTGCTCAGATTTGAAACATTGAACATTACCTCTGTGGACTTTGCTATGTGTTCTGCAACTGGCTTGGGTGGGTTGGATTTCGCTGGCAGATCCACACATCACCAATCCAGGTACGCTCACCAATGCCCGGACTGACCTTTTGGAGCTACGACACACTTCCCAGAAAATACCAGCATTGCCATTCCTGGATCAAATCCCCGAGTGTCTGTTAAAGAAACTCATTCGGAGGAAAAGGGGATCAAGAGGAGCAATTAGAAACAGGTTGAGGAGACGAGGAAGTAAGCTCTCATTACCTGTTTTTGCTCTATCTAACGTGTGCTCACTGTGAAATGAAATGGATGAACTCTGCACTGATCAAATTTGAATCTATCGGAACACATGCATGTTTATTTTCCACTTAAACATGGTTGTCTGAGGAGATTACAGTGAGTTTAGATGGATTTACATTCATAATTTTTGACTGGATTCTAGAAAAACAGGAAAATCAATTGGGGGCGGGCTTTACATGGCAGTAAATGACAGATGGGCAACCAACTTCACAGTTCTTGAGACCGACTGCTCACAGCACTACAAAATTATGACTGTGTCGTTCCATCCTCATGGCCTACCCTGTGAGTTCACAAAATTGACTGATTCTTGCTTATGTCCCTGGCCATGACAACACGTGCTGTCAGTGGAACACATTGCAGACAGCTATAACAACGCTGTCTCCAGAGCAGCTGATCAGCATGCCTTTCTGCTTGGGGATTTCAATAGTTGTGACATCACTACGGTACTCCCACAGTTGGAGCAGTATGTCACATCTCCAAATTGATTGTATAGAATGCTGGACTAATGTTTCGGAAATATACCCAGCGCGCATGTGTGTGTGTGTGTATACACACAGTGTTGGGGAGTAACGGAATACATGTAACGGCGTTGCGTATTTACAATACAAAATATGAGTAACTATTAAAATAAAGTTACAATTTAAATTTATGGTATTTAGAATACAGTTACATTCTTGAAATTAATGTATTACTTAATTTTTTTCCCTTTGGTGCCATTCTTATTTTAAGAGGATTGCGGCACAAAATGCAGTGAAAGTGATACCTCAATGTTAGTTCAACAGTAAATTCAGTAAAACAGTATGCTATATTTTCATCTGTGTCTAAGGTTTTTCATTCTAACAGCTATGGAAATAAAGAAAAGGACATGGAAAAGTTCTCTTTCTTTTTTTTTTACCAGATAAAATAAAAAAATCATAGCTCTTTTGTGTTTACATACTCTTGTAGCCTTTGTTAATATGTATTTAAGGTGACTCAAATGCGTTCAGCCAGTTGATACAATAGAAGAAACAGAATAATCTACTCAAGTAAGTAGTATTGTGTGAGTTCTACATATACTGTTGCACAAAATGTGAGAAAATATTAAAGTAAGCCAAAGTATTAGACTACATTACTCTCATTGAGTAATCTAACGGGATACGTTACAAATTACATTTCATGACATATTCTGTAATCTGTAGCGGAGTACATTTTAAAAGTAACCCTCCCAACACTGTGTGTGTGTGTGTGTGTGTGTGTGTGTGTGTGTGTCTTGAAACCCTGCACTCCCCTTGGTTTCTCAGACCATAATGTAACAGTACTGCTGCCAAAATACAGACAAAAATTGAAAACGCATAATATCCATTCAAAAACCATCCAGGTTTGGAATAATGACTCTGTGGACATGCTGAGGGGGTGTTTTGAGCTTACTGCATGCGCAAGATGTTCTTCCAGAGTAGTGAGGGTGACCTGAATATATTCAATGACTCCCATCGCCTCATACATGTCATTATGCACTGGCAGTGTCATTCCATCTAAACAGGTCAGGCTCTATCCTAATAACAAGCCCTGGTTCACCAGAGAGCTGAAACACTGTCTCAACCTCCAAAAATGGCATTTCAAAAGGGAGACAAAAAAAAAAAACAAAAAAAAAAAACGACAACAACAATATGTGTCAGTGAATTGAAAAGGCAGCTGAAGCACAAAACCAAGCTGGCCAAGCTTCAATACAAAAATAAGATAGAGGAGAGGCTCACCAGAAGAAATGTGGGGGAGGCGTGGCAAGGTCTCACCATCAGATGGGCAGAGCTCAGAAACAAGCCAAGTTACATTGCCCAGCTCCCGCCTCCTTCGCAGTGCAGCGGAACACCTTCTATGCCAGGTTAAACAGGACCCTGTGGAGGACTGGACCCCAACAAACGCCAGTTATGCCCCTGCACTAATCGGTGTGGAGGAGTGGAAAGCCGTTTTCATCCTCTCCCAAGTTACATCTAAGGAAAGCTGCTTGACTGGATGACCTCAAGGGCCGCATACTGAAGGAGTGCGCTGCTCGGTGTGGACGGTGTGGTGGCACAGCTTTTCCAGCTGTTCCTGAACACAAGCTTTGTCCCCGGAGCATGGAAAGAGACGACAATCATCCCTGCCCCCAAAAAGTCCCATGTCAAAGCCATGAATGATTTCAGGCTTGTGACACTCAGCTCCATTAGTCCATGGGCCAGAGCCCAAAATTTCCTATTTCAGTACACTCAAGGTGGCAAAACTTACTTATAATTTTTGAAAGGATCCATGTCTGTAGATGATATTTTGGTATGATAACCATTCCTGAGTGGCAGCTGTATCACAGTTATCAGCTCATGAAGTTAACCACCCCCTAAAGTAAATTGCATTTTAGACGCTGGTGCATATCCTGGTTTAGCCTCATGGTCAGGACATTTTTCAATGTTCTATAATATTGTCTTTGGTATCATTTTAAAGGGGACCTTCTTAGCTTTCATTCAAGCCCTGTTGTGGATATTTCTCACAAATATAGAGGTCACTTGAGCTCTTCAACCCGTCAATAACACACATCTTTCTGCAATGTTCGCCTAAACTATATACTTTCTTTTAGCCCTGTGGCATCTAGGAATATCAGGGACACAAAACACAAAAACTGGAATACTCACAGGACTGTAAAGATTCAGAAAATGTATAATATACCCATACTATTTCATTGTGTGAGGTGATTGTGAACCTTAAATTAGAAGGGCATTATTACTAAGAAAGTAACTAGACCAAAGCCAGTTAGTCCATGGGTCAGACCAGATATCGATATCACCCAAGGTGACACAACTTCACTGGTGCCATTTTATTTGGTACACTAACAGAAGTAAAATAATACATGATAACCTTTCCAAATGAGCAGCTATTTCATTTTTCTTTCAGGAAACCTGTTTCTGTGCCTCTCACGATTGTGTATTTGCCCAGATTTTTACAAATATAGCATTTCAACACCCCTGGTACTGATTAGCCTAGCTTAAACTCTGGGACAGTTCTTAGTTGGCCAACAACCAAGGATAACCAGTACTGTGTACTTCCATTCATTGTGCTAAGCTAGGCTAACGTGCAGCCAGATAGCTTTCTACTAAACACATATAGAGGAAACTGGTATCTATCTTCTTGTCTCACTCTGGAGAAGATTGTAAGCTAATTTCCCATAATGTTAGCATGTTCTTTTAATGTATATGTTAATATGATTAGTTAAAGAGGCTACGAGGAACTTTCATCTTGTGTTGATTTTAGCAGCCTCATGTGGACAAAATACAGCTGTTGCATAGCAACTAGGTAATGTATCTATTTGTGGCTATGTAAGATAAATAATGGTAATATGACGCTGGTGAAGCAAAGTAAACTTTGTTTTAGTAGTGTTCATACACCTAAGTTACATGTATTTGTTTGTATGTGGCAGGTGAAAACTGACTGAATATGGCCACTGGTGAACAAGCAAGTTTTTACCCAATACCAAAGCGCCCACGGGTGGAGTGCATTATCCACTGTTCTGATGATACAGATAAGCTGGTTGAGTGTCGACTCATGGAGAACTCTGCTCAGGGCAGCTCAGATACGAAATCATGCACCAGTTTTGAAACTGGCAAAAGACATTCCTGAGGGACAGATTCCAGCAATCTACTACCACAGAAAGTGTCGCAGTATCTTCACTATGAAGCAAATTCTTGATGGCCTCCATGCAAAAGAAAAGAAAAGTTGTGTCTCTGCTGAAGAGAAACAATCTAAGAGAGTAGCTCGACATGCTCCAAGTACATCTAGGACTTATGATGCAGAGTGCATATTTTGTCAGAAAAACAGCAAATATTCCAAGAGACAGAATACGAGAGAAGTACTGGTGCAGTGTCGAACTGCGAGCTGATGCAAAGATCAGGAGTGCAGCCACAAAGAAAAGGGACAGCAGAATCCTTGCCATTGTGAGTAGAGACCTTGTAGCAGCTGAAGGGCACTACCACAGGTCATGCTATAGACTTTACACCAAAGAAGAGGTTTCCAAAGGAGAGGTTGCCAGCAATGAAGATGATGATGCTGCAGCCCAGTATGAAGCTGCTGTGAATAAGGCATACAATGAGCTGTTCCTCTTCATCAGGATGGAGCTTTTTGGCAATCCTCAAGTGATGACAATGACTGATCTCTCTTCTAGACTGGTAGCTTCAATGAACTCCCAAGGCATTGCCCAAGTCAAGGAATCAACCAAGAAGCACATAAGGCGAAACCTGGAGAGTGAGTTTGCTGGAGCCTTGCAGATATTCCCTGATGAGAAAGGAAAATTCCTCCTCTATCCCGATAACTTGTCCATGAGGGAACTTGCCAAAGAAAATCAGTCTCTCAAAAGGGAGCTGCAGACCCTGAAAAGTGTCAGTGCACAAGATGTTCTAGCCAAAGCAGCCATCAAATTGAGAGCAGACATTAAAAGTCAAGATGTTCCTCAAACCTGGCCGCCTGAAGTCAAACCAGAAGCAGAATGTCCTACCATTCCAGAGTCGCTCATTATCTTCCTGTACTCTCTACTCACAGGCTCAAATGATCCTGATCATGCATCCCAGAGAGTGCAGTGCCTTCTGCAGTCATTTGGCCATGACATAGTATATGCAGTGACATGTGGAAATACCAAGCCTTCCAAGCACATTGTTCTGCCATTCAGTGTCAAATCGTTGACAGGAAATGTAGAGTTGATAAACATCCTCAACCGACTTGGTCACAGTGTGTCCTATTCACAGATGGAAGAGATCAACACTGCCCTGTGTCTCCAGAAACTCTCATCATCAGGGAGTGGCATTGCCCTTCCAGCTAACATCCATCCTGGCATATTCACAACTTTAGCCTGGGACAATATCGACCGTCTTGAAGAAACTGTCAGTGGTGAGGGAACATCTCACAGAGTCAATGGGATTGCTGTGCAAGCAAAGCCAGTCAACCCACTTCCTGTCCAACCCATGCCCACTGTTCCCAAAACAAAGAAGAGAAGCATTGATGGACCCCCACCAATGTTACCAACTTACAATGCTGGACAACGGGTAGGGCCACCACAAAGCAAAAAGTCAGATGCCGATACTGCAGCCAATACTAAGCTTGCCAGAGAGAAAAACCTTCTTTGGGTCCTAGCACGCATGTCACAACAAGAAGAACAGTCAGTCAGCAGCTGGACAGGCTTCAACATCCTGACTCGAGGAGAGATGACGGTCATCCCCGACAATATAGGCTATCTGCCTACCATCAATGCTCCAGCGACACAAATGTCTACTGTCAACGAGGTGCTTAACCAGTCACTGAGCATCATGCAGTGCTTAGGCCTGAGGAACATTGTCTGTGTCTTTGACCAAGCCCTGTATGCGAAGGCTGTCGAGATCACATGGAAACACCATGACAAGTTCCACGATATCATCGTTAGGCTTGGGGTATTCCACACCATCTGCACACTGCTGGCAATAATAGGAAAGCGTTTCCAAGATGCTGGACTCAAAGACCTCTGCATTGAGTCTGGCATGATTGCAGAAGGCTCAATTGCTGGTGTTATGGATGGCCGCAAGTACAACAGGGCAGTGCGACTACACAAGCTCCTGTATGAGGCTCTCATGCGACTGACCTTGAATGGTTTCCTGTCCTGGTTGGAAGAAACTCACAGGAATGACATGGTTCACCTGAATGAGACACTGAAGACCATTAACAGCCTTGGGAAAGAAGTCTCACAACATGCTTTGAAGGAGGTCCTCGAGAACAGCTCTTGTACACGCATCATGGATCTATTTGAAGTCTACCGTGAGTTCCTTAGAGGTGGAAACGGCAGCCTCTCGAACTTCTGGATGTCCTATTTGGACATGGTTGAAATCTTGTTGGGGCTCATCCGAGCATCCAGAGAGGGAGACTGGATGCTACACTTGGCTAGCATTCGAGCAATGATCCCATGGTGCTTTGCTTATGACAGGATGAATTATGCACGCTACCTCCCCTACTACTACGCCCAGATGTCTGAGCTGCCCATCACACACCCAGATGTGTACACAGAATTCATGGAAGGAGGCTTCTCAGTCCAACTGGGCTCCACCAATCCCTTTGGCCGAATCCCTGTTGACCAAGCTATAGAAGAAACGGTGAACAAAGACACCCAAACAGCTGGAGGGACAAGGGATTCAGCTTGAAGCCAGGAGCTGTGACCAAATATTATCTCACAGCTGAGTATAGAAGCATGTACCTCAGACAGCTGAGAGACCTGACAGGTCAAGGCAGGTGCAAATGGTCTCATCCAGATCTACAGAGTCCAAGGATTAAGAGAGATGAAGCAGATGTCCAGTCTCTCATGGACCTTATGGAGAATAACTGGCTCAATCCTATGTCCCCTGATGAGATTGATTTGGTTAGCCTCTCCACTGGCAACATGGCTCCACCTGATGTGACCATAGATCTCTTGAGAGCTCTTGAGAAAGAAGAAGAGGCCTACCAAGCATTCCAGCAAACAAGGTTAGATGCAGATCCACCACCTGTGAAATTCCACGACAAGATGACCAAGCAAAGTCTGAAAACATTCTCCAATGTCAGCACAAAACAAGCTCATGGAAAGAAAGCACAGGATGTGGTTCTGAAGGCAGATAGAAACCTTTTCAGTCACATGATCCTGGTGGCTGAAAGCAGGAAGGTGAATCTGAAGGATGTCCTTGCCTACCCATTGGGCCCACTACCATGGGCACTGGCAAATGCTGATGGGTCCTTACGAAAAACAAACAAGGCTGCACTTGCCAGAGAGCTTGAAAAGAATGTATCTCCTGCAGAAGACATCCCAATCCCATCTACTTCCATCATTGATGGGATGAGCCTGGTCCAAAAAATGAATGGCAACAACAAACCCTTTGCACAGGTGGCAGAGTCAGCCTTGACCCAGGTCCTCCATGAGGGAGCCCAGAGTGGGAGGATTGATGTTGTTTTTGATGTCTATCACCAGACTTCGATCAAAGATGCTGAACGACTGAACCGGGGTGGAGACATCACTCTCCAGTACAAGAATCTTGCAGGGGGACACCACGTCCAGCAGTGGAAAAAATTTCTGTGCAGTTCCTCCAACAAGACCAGTCTCATCAAGTTTCTGGTGGAAGAGTGGAAACTCCCACGATACAGAGCTATGCTGCATGGCAAGGTGTTGTACATGACCTGTGAGGAAACCTGCTACAAGTTGACAGAAGATGGGTGTGAGGAAGCAGCAGAACTGCACTCCACACATGAAGAAGCTGACACCCGTCTGCTCCTGCATGCATTGCATGCAGCAAATATGGGCTCAAAGTCAGTTATCATCACAGCTGAGGACACTGATGTCACGGTGCTTTGTCTTGGCTTCCAGAAGGACATCACCTGTCCCATCTACCAGAAGTGTGGGACTCAGAACCGCACACGGTTTGTCGACATCACCAAACTGGCAAGTTCACTTGGAGACAGCATCTGTGACAGCCTAATTGGCTTACATGCCTTCACAGGCTGCGACACTGTCAGTGCATTCGCTGGTCGAGGGAAGCTGAATGCCCTGAAGATAGTGAGAAAGCACACTTCCTGCCAAGAGACTTTTAGTCAACTGGGACAGACATGGAATGTGAGTGATGAGCTGTTCCAGAAAATTGAGCAGTTCACCTGTCGGATGTATGTTGCTAATAGCAGCACTGCTGAGGTGAACAAACTGCGTTACCAGCTCTTCTGCACCAAAAGGGGAGAGGTTGAGTCCAGCCAGCTGCCACCATGTAGAGACTGTCTCTTTATGCATGTTCAACGAGCCAACTATCAGGCAGCAATATGGAAGTGCTGTCTGCAGGCTAACCCTGTGGTGCCAAGTCCTACTGAGTATGGATGGACAGACGATGAAGGCAAGCTGGCCATTTACTGGATGCGCTCCCCACCTGCACCAGATGTGGTCTTGGAAATGCTAACATGCAAGTGTGTGCATTCATGCAAAATGCCAAGCTGCATGTGCCTGTCAAATGGACTTCCATGCACAGACATGTGCAGGTTACAGACCTGCAGTAACCAAAAACAGCAGGATGGTCCAGAAATGGACTTTGAACTTGGGGAGTCAGATGATGAGAGAAACGAGCAGTTTGATGAATGACAGTGTGATGATTCTGATCGTATTACTGTGGTAGTAGTCTATTGATGCACAGGATGTTGATTCTGGACTTGGTTACCCAGAGCTTGATAACAATAATGTAACCATATTCACATATACCCATTACCCTACCCATTACCATTACATACACTCACTGGCCACTTTATTAGGTACACCTTGCTAGTACCGGGTTGGACCCCCTTTTGCCTTCAGAACTGCCTTAATCCTTCGTGGCATAGATTCAACAAGGTACTGGAAACATTCCTCAGAGAGTTTGGTCCATATTGACATGATAGCATCACGCAGTTGCTGCAGATTTGTCGGCTGCACATCCATGATGCGAATCTCCCGGTCCACCACATCCCAAAGGTGCTCTATTGGATTGAGATCTGGTGACTGTGGAGGCCATTTGAGTACAGTGAACTCATTGTCATGTTCAAGAAACCAGTCTGAGATGATTCGGGCTTTATGACATGGCGTGTTATCCTGCTGGAAGTAGCCATCAGAAGATGGGAACACTGTGGTCATAAAGGGATGGACATGGTCAGCAACAATACTCAGGTAGGCTGTGGCGTTGACACGATGCTCAGTTGGTACTAAGGGGCCCAAAGTGTGCCAAGAAAATATCCTCCACACCATTACACCACCACCACCAGCCTGAACCGTTGATACAAGGCAGGATGGATCCATGCTTTCATGTTGGTGACGCCAAATTCTGACCCTACCATCTGAATGTCGCAGCAGAAATCAAGACTCATCAGACCAGGCAACGTTTTTCCAATCTTCTATTGTCCAATTTTGGTGAGCCTGTGCGAATTGTAGCCTCAGTTTCCTGTTCTTAGCTGACAGGAGTGGCACCCGGTGTGGTCTTCTGCTGCTGTAGCCCATTTGCCTCAAGGTTCGACGTGTTGTGCGTTCAGAGATGCTCTTCTGCATACCTCGGTTGTAATGAGTGGTTATTTGAGTTACTGTTGCCTTTCTGTCAGCTCGAACCAGTCTGGCCATTCTCCTCTGACCTCTGGCATCAACAAGGCATTTTCGCCCACAGAACTGCCACTCACTGGATATTTTCTCTTTTTCAGACCATTCTCTGTAAACCCTAGAGATGGTTGTGCATGAAAATCCCAGTAGATCAGCAGTTTCTGAAATACTCAGACCAGCCCGTCTGGCACCAACAACCATGCCACGTTCAAAGTCACTTAAATCACCTTTCTTCCCCATTCTGATGCTTGGTTTGAACTGCAGCAGATCGTCTTGACCATGTCTACATGTTTAAATGCATTGAGTTGCTGCCATGTGATTGGCTGATTAGAAATTTGCGTTAACGAGCAGTTGGACAGGTGTGCCTAATAAAGTGGCCGGTGAGTGTATACCCACTAATGATATGGGATTACATGTATCATTGACTAAGTATATGTAAATGTCAATGTTGTTTAAAATATTAAAATAGTTCATTACCTCA
Source organism: Lampris incognitus (assembly GCF_029633865.1). Classification (NCBI taxonomy): domain Eukaryota; kingdom Metazoa; phylum Chordata; class Actinopteri; order Lampriformes; family Lampridae; genus Lampris; species Lampris incognitus. The sequence continues at coordinate 129,792,994 of NC_079211.1, forward strand.
CTATGGTATTGCTTTTTATCATGTATTTTGATTGTGTATTTAAACAAATGTATAGAGACCAGTTTGTGACCTAACTGGCTTTGGTCTAGTTCTCATTTAAGGCTCACAATCACCTCACACAATGAAATAGTATGGGTATATTATACATTTTCTGAATCTTTACAGTCCTGTGAGTATTCCAGTTTTTGTGTTTTGTGTCCCTGATATTCCTAGATGCCACAGGGCTAAAAGAAAGTATATAGTTTAGGCGAAAATTGCAGAAAGATGTGTGTTATTGACGGGTTGAAGAGCTCAAGTGACCTCTATATTTGTGAGAAATATCCACAACAGGGCTTGAATGAAAGCTAAGAAGGTCCCCTTTAAAATGATACCAAAGACAATATTATAGAACATTGAAAAATGTCCTGACCATGAGGCTAAACCAGGATATGCACCAGCGTCTAAAATGCAATTTAGTTTAGCGGGTGGTTAACTTCATGAGCTGATAACTGTGATACAGCTGCCACTCAGGAATGGTTATCATACCAAAATATCATCTACAGACATGGATCCTTTCAAAAATTATAAGTAAGTTTTGCCACCTTGAGTGTACCGAAATATCGTCTGGCCCATGGACTACATCCTCTGTGTAAATGCATTGAGAGGGTGGTTGCAGGGGAGCTTACCACCATGGTGGGCAAGAGTTTGGACCCACTCAAGTTTGCCTACAAGGTGAAACAGGGAGTTGAGGATGCCAGCCAAACTCCTCTGGATACGGTGGCAAGGCAACTTGACTCACCAACCTGATATGTCAGGATTTTATTCATGGACTTTTCATCTGCTTTTAATTCAGTAAACACAAATGCACTTCCACACTGCTTCCAAGGACTACAAGTTAATACAACACTGGTTTTATGGGTTAAGGATTTTTTAAAGGACAGACCCCAACATATGAGAGTGAACGGTTTTAAATCCAGAAACTTTGTTTTAAATACTGGTGTCCCACAGGGCTGTGTCTTGTCACCCACCCTCTTCTCCGTGTACACAAATGAAATCACCTGTAATTGCAACGGACTGTCACTTTTTAAATATGCTGACAACATGGCCTTGGTGGTCTGCCTGACACATGAGCAGCGCCCCTTTTCCACATACAGGCAGTATATGGACACCGTGGCCCTCTGCTTCTAGGAGAGCTCTCTGGAACTGAACATCAGTAAGACTAAACAGCTGTGTTGCGGGGGGGTGCCGGGTACCTGACACCCCACACCCTCAGGCTGGATGGGCACATGGGGAAACAGGTTGAGATCTTTAAGCACCTGGGCACAGAAATCAACCACCAACTTTCCTTCACACAACATTCAGATGGGATCTACAATAAGGCCCAAAAGCGCATATTTCTCCCGAGGAGGCTGAAATGTTTTTATGTCAGACAGGACATTTTAACGGTAGTATACCGGTCACTCATGGAATCAGTCCTCACATTCAACATCGCAACCTGGTGCAACTTTCTCACAGAGAAAAGCAAGAAAAAAATCTCGAGAACCATCGAGCATGTTACCAAAATCACCGGCACCTCTCAAACCCAACTGACAGACCTTTACAGTGACACAGTAAAAACAAAGGCGGACTCCATCACTAAGGACCCTTCACAGCCTTTTCATCACTCCTTTCAGTTACTCCCATCATTTAGACACTTCAGAGCACCTCTGGCTAAAAAGAGAACTTACAAAAACTCTTTCATTCCCACTGCAGTGTCCATTTTAAACAAGACCAAATAGACTGTCATTACCTTTTAATGCAGCTTTGCACGCATGCTCATATTTATGGAATGTTTTGAGTTTTAATGCAATTTTATGCGAGTCTTTCATAGGTGTATGTTTTTATGTTGTTTGCGAGCCCTTAACCTATGACAATTTTCTATCATCACATGATAGACAAAGTTTTTTGAATCTTTGAAAGATCAGTTGAATTTCAGTTGGCTGAGTTTTTAGATGTACAGTATTTACACTATGGAGATGAATAGATAGCAATGCTGTAAGATCGTTTGCTAGCTACTGCTAGAATCTATTACAACCCAGCCTAACATGATGTGAGTTGAGCGGGCTATTTTTTTTAATTGTTTTCAGTACTTTTGGCTAATTTTTTACTAATCAGCTCCATGCGACTGCGAACACGGCGAGCGATGTTTTGCTTGATTGAGAAATCCCTTGCTCTGACTCTATTTGAGTGAAGTTTCACTGTCATGTTCCAGTAGAAATGACAGGAGAAACAAAGTTAATTTCCACTCTTATTTATAATTGATTCCCATTTTTGTGAATCTGTGACACTCCGATCCTGTCTGGACACTTTGACAAGTGAAATCGCCAGGCCACCTACTTGCATTATGTTAGGATCTGGTGTGAGCTGGCTGCAGTAGCTACAAACGGAATGACAACTTTGTCCCTTTTTTTTTTTGCTTGTCAATCAAAATTTGAATGGGAGGGTGTTGTCGTGCCCACTGTTCAAACAGCGTTTTTGGCACTTACTTGAAAACTGGGTAGTATATAGAACTTACTTAAAGAAGAAATTAATTCTTACTGGAATTTAGGGAAAATAGATTAGTTGCCATCAGGAAGTATCACCACATCACTGTTGGGAATCAGGAACACTTTGTCATTTCACTTCATGCACTTGTGTACATGAAATGAAATGAAATGCCGTTTCCCCCCAGCCCACAGCAGTACAATACAAAGACAAAAACGCATCCAAAAACTGTAAGAACACACATATCCAAACTAACACATATATCAAAACTAAGCAAAAAATAACTGTCCAAGGGAATGAACACCAGCCAGGATGAATGTCGGAACCGCTAGTCTGCATGGGCTAGCAGCCAGCCCAGACCGCCCCGCTCTCCCAGCCGATCCAGCGCCAGCTCTCCCAGCCAGACACCCTCGACACACCTCCCCGCACTCCTCACAACGACTTCAAAATGCTACAGTCATCGCCAGGTGAGGTCGTCATCAGACCACCCTCAGTGTTATCAGATTTGCCGGTCTGCATGGGCCAGCAGCCAGCCTAGCCTGCCCCGCTCTCCCAGCCGATCCCAGCCATCAAACGAAGACAAAACTTAGATGCGGAGGTGGACAAAGACACTGCATGGATGGTACTGGGTGAGGCCGCAGTAAATGCGAATTTGCGCCGCTAAGTAGAGTTTATCATATCCTAAGCTGCTAGATGAGACCTTCAACAACCTGTGTACAACTTGGCTAGTCCAGTGTTTCCCCTGGACTTTTTTTTCCTTCTCAGGCCAGATGGTAGACTGACCCAAAGTCAGGGGGAGGTGCTGGACTGAATGAATTGTCACAGACAAATGTAGTGTTTACAGTTTTGGTCATAGATGTGCAGGGAGGTGGTTGTTTTTATCAAATGGTGCATTTAAGCTGAAATAAAGTATTTGTCACAAATACAATTTTAGAAATATCAATATGCTATAGTAAGAAAATATTACGGTACCTGCACTAGACTTGAGTGGTGTCAAAATGTTGACAATATATTTAATAATCTTAATGATTCACAATATTAGCATAGCTATAGGAGTTCAGTTGAAAACTTGCTTCAACTTTATACAACTGGCTTCTATTTAGCAGTACTACAATGGCATGCACTAAATTCGAGTTTTCATATGCTTTACTATGCGCCTTTATTAATTATACTTGATATTATTCTCAACCAAGTTACAATAAAGCAGTGAGCCTGCATCATGCTTTTTTGAAAATGAAGGTGATTTTGAGTCTGATGGACCCTGAGAACAGGATAAGCGGTTTGGATAAGGGAATGGGTGGATGGAATAATTACACAGTAATACAAAACACATGCCTCAGAACACGTTAGCCTATTAACACTGCTCATCAGTAGAAACAAATCAACCAAGATTGATAATTCTACTTTTTAATTAAAAAAAAAATCTCATTAAACGTGTATAGCCAACCTTAGGCTTTAACCTTATCTACACTGGACCCAAGTTGTGTTATAATAAACTAATGGATGCTTGGACTGGAAGGGATCAAAATAAAAAGACTAAACTATACCAATAAGACCAACATAAATGCTAGACAGTCTAAATGATCACAGATTTTATCTCTGTGTGTTCTTATGTGTTTTTGGCCAAAAATGAGAATGCCCCACTTTCTCTGGTTTCAACAGGGTGCCATATAGCCCCAACCTTTTCAGCTGTGCTGAAAACACGCTCCAATGCAATACTACTGGCGGACATGTAGAACTACATCCTATCAGGTTTTGCCATCATACAGAATGATTTCTTCATTTTAACGGAGCATGCAATATATGGCTCACTATGGGTTGAGTTGAAGGACTGCTACTTGACAGTGGCAATGGGAGCGTTGTGAACGCTGCTAAGTGGTGCTTCATTAAGTGGGGACATAGGTTACTTTTGTTTCTTGCTATTGTTCTGACTTTATTCTCACAAAGTCTGTATATGGCCTCATCTATATTGGTGGCTGTCCTTTCTCATTTGGTATGAAACCCAAGAAATTCCAAATAGACACAGGATTTGCCATCTTTCCATTACAAAAAATACAAACAAATTGAGTCCAACATGGCTTCTCCAAACCTTTGGATACATATGTTTGGAAAAAAACGGCTGTGCTAATCCAATCTTTATTGTCTTATTATTGGGGCAGATTGGCAACTATTATTGTGTCTTCTCAATACAGTGATGAACAATATTATTCTTCTATAAGAAGTAATGAGAGTAATAAGAGTTGTGGCTGGTGGGGTCAGGGATGAACACTGCTGATTCAGTCTAGTTTGGTTCTCCCAGTATTAGATGGCTCTATACTTTTAGAGGCACTGCCGACCTCCTCTGTTCCTCTAGTAGCTTTTTACTTGAAGTTTGTATGAAAAACGAAGATATTTTTGATTACTTTGATTCACTACTTGTGTATTTCTATTACCATTGTTAACATCACAAATAATTGATCCGTTTAATCATATAGGGGTTTTATTTATTGACCCCCCCCCCCATTTCCGTTGGTGGGGAAGGTAGGTTACCTTAGCAGGGTGGCCTGTTCTGCCTTGTTAGTGGTAAGAGAAACACTGCTACTCTCACTCTGTGCTCAGAGTGGCAGACAGTAGGCCATTCAGCCAAGAGTGAAGGAGGGACTCCGATTTGCAGGTGCAGGGACTCACGACTCCTCTACCAAGAGTAGAGGAGGAAGGAGCAGCTGTGACAGGGAGGTGCGGAAATTCTTACATCCGGGAGAGACAGACACATACATTCATCTCAGACTAGCCTGGAAGATCTAGCCAAACACCATCACGCCAATGCAAAATGTTTTATGAATTGTTCTTTGCAAGTATCTGGTATTCAAAAACAATCACTGTAATGCGACCCAACTTCAACATATGTCTCATGGCTCCTTTTACCTTCTCTACAGGTTACTGGCTACAGGACACAGCCGATAATGCACTGTGTCTTCTCTGCAGCCCCACCCACTTCCTGCCTGTAGAGGAAGCGGCTGTGCCAGCATGTCCTCTCATCCCCAGTCTGTGCCGCAGGGCCGGAGGTCTGTCGACACACGCCATCTGCCAAACCCTGCCACTCTGCCACTGCAGCTGCAACGGGCACACACGGTAAGAGACCTGGCATACACTAGGTTTAATATTGCCATTTGTAGTGCCTTGCTTTTCTGACTTGAAAAGCAAAAAACTCCTTAAAGGTTGCTGTGGCAGGAATTCTGCCTCTTCCTGCTTGATACATATTTCACCACTGGTGAAGGCTGACCCCAGGGGCCCCTGCTGGTGTTTTTCAAGAGGGATCAATCCTGGGTTAGTGTTGTGCACACAGATCTCCTCCCTCTTTAGATGTTTGAGTTGAAAGTTCATGTTGTTGTTGTGGAGTCATATCAGGGGCCTGCCCATTGTCTCGACCTACCTCTCCCAATTATCCAGTGTCTTTTTCCTGAGCATTAGAGTGAAAGCTTAAATGGTTTCCCAGAAGAAGGCTCTAGCCTGTCTTGAAGCTCGTTTGGTGACCTCTTGTGTTTGTAAGGGACTCTCTTCTGTGAAGGAAAATACAAGATTTATACTCTAGTACAGGGCTATTCAAATTTGCTGGCAAGTTGACCTTACAGCAGAATGCACGTGGTAGGCAAGCCAGGCAGTTAAGGCTATACCTTTTCTTAACAAAAAAGTAACAGGCAACCCATAGCATTAAAATACTTTATTCCCCAAGTTTATATGAAACAAGCCATATATCTGCTTATTTCTTTCTTAATGTTGTTATTTGGAAAAATCAATTTACATAGTCTAGTCCATAACATACACTTAAATGGGTAAGGCTCAAGTCTTTCAAGCCCCCTTACAATATATATAAGTGCAGCAAAAATTTAAATAGATTTAAATAACCAAAAACCATACATTAAGCTCTTTTCAAAATGGTAGTATTATACTTAGAAATTTCTGGTCTGTCTTAAGGGAAGGGTTCACCCCCAAAATCAAAATTGTCATTATCTACTCTCCTTCATGCCAGTAGAAATGCTGACTGTGAGTGGCACCTGAGTAGATAATGACAGAATTCTCATTTTGGGGGGAACTATCATCTAAAATATGTTCAAATAAAGTAACATCTTTTTCTTCCATCAACATTGTTTACAAAATTAGACAAGGCCTAATGTTTGAAGTAGTCATTATAACAAAAGAAAAAAAAAATACTGCCAGAAAAATATTAACTGATTACTTGATTTATAAAAACCTAAATTAACACACCTGGAGGAGATGGTGAATTTTCAGACCCTTCTCCCCCTGTTTTGTTGACTCAACACCACGGTATAGTAATGTAAGTACCTCTTAATCAAAACATATGTCAAGCCCTGAACTAGAGCAGGACCCAGAATGCAAACACACTCGAGGATAGGGCAAAAATGAAGTCCTTTATTCAGCAGAAGGTTCAGTATACAGAGGTCAATCAGCTCAGTAAAGGTATGCAAAAACGACAGGCAAAAGGCAAAGTCCAAAAACACTCAGGTCTGATCTAGAACACTCACGGGGAAAACACAAGGGAAAAAATGCTGGAACGCTGTGAAGCAAGGATCAAGATGAACTGGTACAGAAGACAGGGAGCACACAGACTAAATACACTAGGGAGAGAGATAATTAGACACAGGTGCAACACATAAGGTTGGGACAGGTAATCACACGAGGAAACACAGGAGGGCAGAAAGTGAAGGTAACTGCAACGAGAGATAAGGTGAATATCAAAATAAAACAGGAAGCATGTGACAAGGAAACGAGGAGACAAAAACAATAACTACGCTAAGATGGACTGTGACAGTAACCCCCCCCCCAATGGCCGGCACCTGACGGCCCAGGATCATCCGGATGAGAAAGGTTGAAGTCCCGGATGAGGTGAGGGCCCATAATGTTGCTGAAGGAAACCCAGGAACGTTCCTCTGGACGGTAACCCTCCCAGTCCACCAGGTATTGGTGGCCCCGACCCCGGCGTCGGACCGCCAGCAGCTTGCGTACTGAGAAGACTGGGCCACCATCGATGAACCGGCCGAGAACTAGGGAGCTCTCTTTAACTGGCTTGACTTGGCTGATGTGGAAGGTGGGATGAACCCTCATGGACCTAGGCAGTTTGAATTTCACAGCAACAGGATTAATAACTTTGGAAATGGGGAATGGACCAGCAAACCTGGGAGCCAGTTTCTTGGATTCCACCCGCAGGGGAAGGTCCTTGGTGGAGAGCCACACTCTCTGTCCACTGGTGTAGGAGGGAGCCGGGGTGCGCTGCCGATCCGCTGCTCTCTTATACCATTCAGAGTTGTGAAGAAGAGTGCGTAGAGCCCGGTCCCAGGTGCATCGACATTGGTGGACCATGGCCAAAGCAGATGGAACGCTAACCTCCTGCTCGAGAGCTGGGAATAGGGGCAGCTGATAACCATGCACACAATGGAACAGAGAGAGGCCAGAGGAAGCACAGGGGAGGGTGTTGTGTGCATACTCGACCGAGGTGAGTTGTTTAGTCCATGTGTTGGGGTTCTGGGAGGCCAAACAGCACAGGGAAGTCTCCAACTCCTGGTTTGGCTTCTCCGTCTGGCCGTTGGTCAGGGGATGATGACCAGACGAGAGGCTGACTGACGCTCTGATGAGGGTGCAGAAAGCCTTCCAAAACTGTGCCACGAACCGCAGGCCCCGATCCGACACCACATCCTTGGCGAAAACACATTATGTAACATAATCTCGGCCGTTTCCTTGGCCGAGGGCAGCTTGGGTAGGGGAATAAAGTGAACCATCTTGGAGAATCTGTTGACCACTGTGAGTATGGTGGCGTTACCTTCTGAGGGGGGAAGTCCAGTGACAAAGTACACAGAGATGTCGGACCAGGGCCGGTGGGGCACAGGAAGAGGGTGGAGTAGACCAGGGGCTGGGTGATGGGAAACTTTGTTGTGGGCACAACGGGACAAGCTGCCACATTCTCAGACACCTCCTTGTCCATTGCTGGCCACCAAAACCGCTGACGGATGACAAACATTGTTCGCGAGACTCCAGGGTGGCAGGAGATCTGAGAGGCGTGAGCCCAGTGGATGACCTGAGAATGGAGGGCAGTGGAAACAAACAACTGGTTTGGCAGGCAGCCGGCCGGAATGACACAGTTAGTGTTTACTTCATCAACTTTCTTTTCAATATCCCATTTAAAAGAGCCCACAACACAGGAGGAGGGAAGGATAGGTGATGGATCTTTAAACAGATTTTCAGAGTGAAACAGGCGTGATAAGGCATCAGGTTTGGTGTTTTTAGAGCCAGGTCTGTAGGACAGAGTAAAGTGGAAACGATTGAAAAATAGAGCCCACATTGCTTGACGAGAGTTTAGTCTCTTGGATGATCTGATGTATTCCAAATTTCCATGGTCGGTCCAGACCAGGAATGGTTGTGAGGCTCCTTCTAACCAGTGTCTCCACTCTTCTAAAGCCACTTTATGGCCAGCAGCTCACAGTTGCACATGTTGTAGTTCCTCTCTGTTGAGGACAGGGCACAGGGATGCAATTTATTGTCCGTAACTGACCTTTGGGAAAGCACTGCCCCCAACCTGACATCAGAAGCGTGTACCTCAACCACAAACTGACGGCTGGGGTCAGGTTGTATGAGGACAGGAGCTGAGGAGAAACAAGTCTTTAGTTTTTTTAAAAGCTGCATCGGCTTGAGGGGACCACTGGAACGTCGACTGAGGAGAGGTTAGTGCATGCAGAGGGGAAGCAACAGAGCTGAAGTTGCGAATGAACTTTCTGTAAAAGTTAGCGAACCCCAGAAAGCGTTGCACATCCTTGCGATTGGAAGGAGTAGGCCAATTAACTACAGCACTAACCTTTTCAGAGTCCATTTCAATTTTTCCTCAGCCACCACGAAACCCAGGAAAGACAGAGGATCCATGAAACTCAAATGTTTCGGCTTTTACGTACAGATGGTGCTGAAGGAAGTGCTGGAAGACCTTGCGAACATGCTGGACATGATTTTGTTCATCAGGGGAAAAAAATCAAGGTATCATCCAAGTGCACAAACACAAAAACATTCAACATGTCTCGAAGAACGTCGTTCACTAGGGACTGAAAGACTGCTTGGGATTGGTGAGCCCCGAAGGACATAACCATAGTGTCCGCTGGGAGTGTTGAAAGCCGTTTTCCATTCACCCCCCCCCCCCATCCTATCCAGATGGTAAGCATTTCTTAGATCTAATTTGGAGAACACTTGAGCACCATGTAACAGTTCAAAAGTAGAGGAAATCAAAGGGAGGGGGTACCTGTTGCGGACAGTAATTTCATTCAATCTCCGTTAGTCAGTGCAGGGTCTGAGGGACTTGCTCTTCTTCTCCATGAAGAAAAATCCAGCTCCCGCTGGAGAGGAGGATGGACAGATGATGTCTGCTGCCAACAACTTCTCCACATATTTTTTCACTGCCTGCATTTCCAGACCTGATGGCGAGTAGAGTCGTCCCTTGGGGGGCGAAGTCCCCGGCAGCAAGTCTATGGTGCAATCATAGGGTTGATGAGGGGGAAGAGAAGTAGCCTTGGTCTTACTGAAGACCTCTCGGAGGTCGTGGTAACAATCTGGAACCACAGAAAGGTCCTGGGTCTCAGAGTCTGTAGGGGTAGACTGAAGAGTAGGGGCGGCACAAGAGGACAGTGGTAGAGAGGGTGACACACTTTTGAGACAGTTAGTAGCACAAAAATTCCCCCAGGAGAGGACCTGACCAGTACACCAGTCTATATGGGGATTGTGTTGTGACAGCCAGGGGAAGCTTAGGTTGAGTGGGTGTTGAGGAGTGTTGAAAACGTGAAAACTGATCCTTTCAGTGTGTGAATCAGGAAAAGACAGTGTAATAGATTGGGTGCGGTATGTCACCTTGCGAAAATTCTTCCATCAATGGCGCTGGCTTCGAGTGGTTGTTGAATACGGAAAAGCTTGAGAGCTAACTGTTGTGCTAATTGATAGTTCATGAGGTTGGCATCTGAACCTGAATCAATCAAGACAGTTTGTTCAGTGGAATTTGAAGGGGTGGGACAGAGTAACTTTAGACTAAATGAGAGGGGCGGGAAACAGTCTGAATTCTGCTCGAGAGAGCTCTCACCTTAACTGGGGCTCTTTCTCTCAGCTGACAGGGGTCAATGAAATGCCCCAAGAGCTCGCAGTACAGGAACGTCTGCATGGGTTCCTCTGGAACAGACAAGTGTGCTGTAGGATGCTCAGGTGAATTACGCCTCCATGAAGAAGAGGATCGAATACTCGGGAGCCTCTGCTGGTGAGGCAGCGAACAGCGGGAGCGAGACCATCCTCTTTCTCTGTCTAGCAGTCTTTCATCAATCTTGGTACACAGGGCGATGAGAGAATCCAGGTCAGCAGGTAAGTTGAGGGGAGCCAGATGGTCTTTGAGGGGCTCAGATAACCCATCAAGGAAGGCGTCAAAAAGAGCCGACTGATTCCAGTTGCTCTCGGCTGCCAGTCTGCGGAATTCTATGGCGTAGTCCGAAACTCGCTGACGGCTCTGACGAAGCCTCACCAGAGCCCTGGCTGCCTCTTGACCCGGTGCTGTCTGCTGGAAAATCTGGGTAAAGGCTTTGGAAAGGGCAGACAGGGAATTGCAGATGGGGGACTTACGACTGCACTTGGCTGTAGCCCAAGCCTTGGCTCAGCCGGTCAGGTGAGAGATGAGGTCGGCGATCTTGGACCGTTCAGTGGGGAAGGCTGCTGACTGAAACTTGAAGTGCAGATCGCACTGGGAGAGGAAAGCTCTGCAATCACCGGAGTCTCCGGAGAAATGTTCAGTTCGGGACAGAATGAGAGGGACTGAGGCTGAAGTAGGTGGAGTGACGCTGACTGTCGGACCCAGAAGCATGGAGGGAACCGGCTCTGGACCCGCTAGCAGAATCTGCAGCATCTGCATTTGCTCAACCAGGAAGTTCAGTTGTGCACCGAATGCCATCATGGTAGAATCTTGTCGGTTGGTCAGTTCTCTTATGTAGTGGCAAAGATGGCTGATCTGTTCATCTTGTGACTGGATCTTGAGGCTGAGTTCCTGAAGCATGGAGCGTGCAGAGTCCGTGTCTGCTGGGTCCATGTCTGGCCCAGAATGTAAACACACTCGAGGATAGGGCAAAAATGAAGTCCTTTATTCAGCAGAGGGTTTGGTACATAGAGGTCAATCAGCTCAGCAAAGGTATCGAAAAATGACAGGCAAAAGGCAAGGTCCAAAAACATTCAGCTCTGATCTAGAACACTCACGAGGAAAACAACAAGGGAAAAAAATGCTGGAATGCTGTCACACAAGGATCAAGATGAACTGGCACAGAAGACAAGGGAGCACACAGACTAAATACATTAGGGAGGGAGACAATTGGACACGGGTGCAGCACATTTGGGCGGGGCAGGTAATCGCATACGTGGGAAACACAGGAGGGCAGGAAGTGAAGGTAACTGCAACGAGAGACAAGGTGAGTATCAAAATAAAACAGGAAGCGTGAGACAAGGAAACGAGGAGACAAAAACAATAACTAAACTAAGATGGACTGTGACAACGTGTACGTTTACAATTTAAAATTTGACTTGCTTCTGTCAGTGAAAAACAATGTACTATCTTGACTGAGCTTTTCAACAAAATTTTCAATATAAGAAGGTACATTCCTGAGAAATTCTTCTGTAGCTTGTCATTGTTTATGGAGCATCCAGCATTTGTTGTTTATTCTAAAGATATGTTTTCCATGACATTTGTACCCTTTATTGGACAGCACAGTAAAGAGAGACAGAAAACACAGGGTGAAAAGGGTAGGAGATGACATAGGTCCTGTTTGTATCTAGGGCACTGCTCAGACCTGAGCCTTACATGTTTGTGCCTTTCTGGCTTAACCACCTGATAACCCCATCCAGTGCTTGTCTTATCTACATTCATTTGAGAGAAGCAGTGGTAAGGTCTAGAAATGCCAGGCCTTCCTTACAAGCAGCCATTATCCATATTACAGTATTGTTCTGAAATAGTCATTTGCCTGTAATTAGTTTTAATTGTTTATTCTTGCTTACTAGATCATTGGAATTTGGTGGCCATTCATATTTTGAATACTGTGCTGGAGAGTAAAAGACGTACACACTAACCACTAACCCTATGGGCAGGGGCATGGGTAAAGCACCGGATGCCACCCCAGTATTCATGGACTTGCGCCCATGCCTGTTGCCATTCCTCTATGAAGAGAGTAAACAGCTTTAAATAGCTCGGGGTCCACATCACAGAGGACCTCACATGGACAGCACACACCAACTTCCTGATCAGCAAGGCTAGACAGTGGCTTTGCCACCTCAGGCAGCTCAAAAAGTTCAGGGCTTCCCCTCACTTCCAAAAGACCTTTGGAGCCATTGAGAGTATCCTGACTGGGATTGCCGCCTTGTATGGGAGCTGTTCTGCCCAGGACTGCAAATCCGTACAGTGGGTGGTGTGTCTAGCAGAACATGTTACCAAGACTTTACTCCTTGTCCTGCAAGACACCTGTACCAGGCAGTGCAAGACTAAGGCCCTCAGGATCTGCAGACTCCAGCCACCTCGGCAACAGAGGCTATTGAGGTCAAGAAAACACCTCTGTAGCCTCAAAGCCCACACAGAAAGACTTAAGCAAGAGCTTTCACCCCCTGGCAATAAGACTTGTTAAACAACCACCCACAATAAGGACAATCAGTACACTGGAGCGACACACAGACAATCAGTACACAGGAGCGACACACACACAGACACAGACACAGACACACACACACACACACACACACCTACCTCTATCTCTCTACTCAGGCACCTTGTATATTTTTATTGCACACTTCTGTTTTTGGTTTGAATTTTCTCTGCACCTAATTGTCTTTAAAAAAAGTGCTATATAGCTTTCTGTTTGCACTATACACTACCGTTCAAAAGTTTGGGATCACCCAAACAATTTTGTGTTTTCCATGAAAAGTCACACTTATTCACCACCATATGTTGTGAAATGAATAGAAAATAGAGTCAAGACATTGACAAGGTTAGAAATAATGATTTGTATTTGAAATAAGATTTTTTTTACATCAAACTTTGCTTTCGTCAAAGAATCCTCCATTTGCAGCAATTACAGCATTGCAGACCTTTGGCATTCTAGCTGTTAATTTGTTGAGGTAATCTGGAGAAATTGCACCCCACGCTTCCAGAAGCAGCTCCCACAAGTTGGATTGGTTGGATGGGCACTTCTTTGAGCAGATTGAGTTTCTGGAGCATCACATTTGTGGGGTCAATTAAACGCTCAAAATGGCCAGAAAAAGAGAACTTTCATCTGAAACTCGACAGTCTATTCTTGTTCTTAGAAATGAAGGCTATTCCATGCGAGAAATTGCTAAGAAATTGAAGATTTCCTACACCGGTGTGTACTACTCCCTTCAGAGGACAGCACAAACAGGCTCTAACCAGAGTAGAAAAAGAAGTGGGAGGCCGCGTTGCACAACTGAGCAAGAAGATAAGTACATTAGAGTCTCTAGTTTGAGACACAGACGCCTCACAGGTCCCCAACTGGCATCTTCATTAAATAGTACCTGTTAGAGCCTGTTTGTGCTGTCCTCTGAAGGGAGTAGTACACACCGGTGTAGGAAATCTTCAATTTCTTAGCAATTTCTCGCATGGAATAGCCTTCATTTCTAAGAACAAGAATAGACTGTCGAGTTTCAGATGAAAGTTCTCTTTTTCTGGCCATTTTGAGCGTTTAATTGACCCCACAAATGTGATGCTCCAGAAACTCAATCTGCTCAAAGAAGTGCCCATCCAACCAATCCAACTTGTGGGAGCTGCTTCTGGAAGCGTGGGGTGCAATTTCTCCAGATTACCTCAACAAATTAACAGCTAGAATGCCAAAGGTCTGCAATGCTGTAATTGCTGCAAATGGAGGATTCTTTGACGAAAGCAAAGTTTGATGTAAAAAAAATCTTATTTCAAATACAAATCATTATTTCTAACCTTGTCAATGTCTTGACTCTATTTTCTATTCATTTCACAACATATGGTGGTGAATAAGTGTGACTTTTCATGGAAAACACAAAATTGTTTGGGTGATCCCAAACTTTTGAACGGTAGTGTACATATCTTTATATTGCATCATCATAGTTTTCATTAGAGATTTCCCGATACCACTTTTTCACTTCCGATACCACAGCTTTGGCTATCTGCCGATACTGATATCAATCCGATATTTTGTTTTACTCTCGTACTACTACTACTATTACTACTACTTTGAGCTGCTCCCGTTAGGGGTCACCACAGCAGATCATCTGTTTCCATCTCTTTCTGTCCTATGCATCTTCCTCTGTCACGCCAGCTACCTGACTGTACAAATAATAAAATAATAATAATGATAAAACACACGGAAGCCCTTTGGTTATGATAGCCAATTAGCAGCCTAAAAATATCTCACTCAAATGGAGAACAAACAAATACTTAGCCAGTATATAGTCCATAACAACAGTTGGTTATTAAAGACTGCCACCCTTTATTAAAAAAACAAAACAAAAAAAACAAACAAAAAACAGGTACTGCAGTACTTAAAGCGAACAGGTTTAAAGTCAAAACAATCAGCATTCAGTATTATACAAAAACATATACAAAACTATCCCTTACAGTGCAGCTATGTGCAAATGGCACTATAAAACACAAATATGTATAACATTCCAAATAAATAACACAACATTAACAAACACAGTTTAAACTCACTTTACTGACCTAGTTGCTTTATTTTTAATTTCGCATTCGGCTGTTGGATTTCTTTCCTCTGAAATACTTCCACACCACATACATGACTATTCCACAGGTAGTTAACATTCATACACTTGCGGCTAATTCTACTACTTTTGTTATCACTTGACACACTGTGCAACATAACCGGAGGTGCGCGGCACGGGAAGTGCTAATATGAAGAAGCCAGAAAGAAGATTTTACACATTCTTGTACAGTAGGTGGCTTTATGCACCTTAAAGTTGTTTGTGATCTGCCTGTAAACCGAGAGAGGGAGAATAAGAAGCAGAAGACGAAGAAGAAATAATATATAAGCATTTAGGCGATGGTTTAAGCTAGATTTCCCCATGGATTGTATCGGATAGGTATCAGATCATATTTTTTCTCCCCTCCGATATCCAATCCAGCACTCTGGGCCAGTATCGACCCGATACCGATGCCGTGGATCGGATCGGGACGTTCCTAGTTTTTATTAGAGATGCACCGATTCACCTTTTTTCAGTTCTGATTCAGATGTATTAATTTAGGTATCTGCCGATAGACTTGTTCTGATACCGATGCCAGTATCTGAAATGCCTCTGATACTTCCTAAAATGCTGGATCTGGTATCAGTGAGTATGTGAGTCTATGCACCAATCTGATGTCACGTAACTTATTAGCCCCGAGATGGATCAACTTAAAAGTAGTTTTGCCTGGATAAAATGGCCGTTTTCCCAGAAATCAATTCTTCGCCGCTGTAAAACAGTAGCCTACACAGTAAGTTGCGCTGTGTTGCCTCGGGCAGCTACTGTTTAGAACAATGAAGAAGAATTGGTTTAATATAATTTAGTGTAACGCTAGCAAAATGTCAGCAATACCGTCAACAATATTTAAACTGCAGAATCCCACCAGTAAAACGGCAACGTGTACAATAGGCAAGGCTTTAGTTTCGAGGGGTGGCACTAGTGTTGCCCACTTCAACACCAGTAATATAAAGCATTTGAAGACGCATCATGCGAAAGAGCAAGATAAGTTCAATAAGGCAAAGGGAGAAAAAAAGCACGAACTGCAGCAGCAAATGTTGGAAACCGCATTCAAACAACACGATAGATTCCACAAAGATGGCCCAAAAGTGACAGAGATAACCGGCAAACTTGTCGAATTCATTGTTCTGGATGACAAACCCATGTCGGTCATTGAAAACATGGGATTTCACTGCTTAATGGATCATTTGGAGCCAAGGTACAGTTTGCCAAGTTGCAAATACATCTCTGAAACTGCCCTCCCCAAATTATACGAGACAGTGAGGGAACACATTTCATATAGGCTAAAAGATGTGCAGACGATTAGCTTTACAACTGACATGTGGAGCGCCAACGTATGCCCAATGTCTTTGATCAGTTTAACTGCACATTGGGTGGACACGGCTTCGACATTTGCTCTTCAAAGTGCGGTGCTGCAAGCAAGCAAATTCTGTGGGTCACATACTGGCGCGTCAATTGCCGAAACAGTTGAAGGAATACTGGTAAAATGGAACATCCCCAAGTCCAACGTTCATGTTTTGCGCGACAATGCAAGCAGCATGAAGATGGACGTGTCGAGTTTGGGATGCTTTGCCCGCTTGATCCAGCTGGTGGTGCACGATGGGCTACTATCACAGCGAAGTGTGAGTGATGCGCTGGCAAATGATAGAAAGATAAAATTGGGCACTTTAAACAGTCACCACTGGCTACTACACACCTGGAGGATATCCAGAAAGATTTCCAAATGCCCAGCAAACGTCTGTACCAAGACGTGGCCGCGAGATGGAACAGCCCGTTTTATATGGTCGAGAGTCTACTGGAGCAGAAGCGATCGATTTCAACATATGGAGCAGACCATGACCTGCCAGCGACCCTGACAGCCAACCAGTGGGCTTTGCTGGAGAAAACCATCGCTGTTCTGGCACCATTTGAAGAACTGACCAGACAGATTAGTTCCTCCACCCCCTCTGCCGCTGAAGTTATCCCCTCGGTCACGGTGCTAAAATGGCTGCTTGCTCGGGAGAACCAGGACATGGGTACAAAAACGATGAAAACTACCCTTCTAGAGGCTGTCGACAAAAGATTCAGAACGTTGAGGATGAGCTATTGGATGCAGTTGCCACTCTCTTGGAACCGCGTTTCAAAGACAGGTATGTCTACTAATATGCTTATCAAATGTAATAGTCCATATTGTAATCAAACCTTAGAAATGGTGGTCTAGATATCTAGACATTGCATTGTTATTTTATACACATGCATTATATGTGTTACTATTGCATCCAATGTGTTACAAGAACAACTATGGAGGGTGTTGTTGTTGCTTTTTTTTAGATGTTTATTTATTATGTTTTATTGTTATTTCAGATACTTGACAAGTGCAGACAGCATCCAGTATGCAAAGGATGCACTGACGCAAGCGGTGGAGAAAATGGAAGAGTTATTGAGGAAGACCACAACTGAGGCAGCAGAGCCAGCGCCGGAAAAGGTCCCACATATGGAAGCACAGCCAAGCAGCAGCAGAAAGAGCAGCTTGAAGGGGTTTGAGGAAATCCTGCAGGAGCATGATGAGGAATGTGGGGCGAGTAGCACAAGCACAGAGGTTCAAATACAGACATATTTGACAGAGAAAACTATCCCGTGCTCAGATAGCCCATTCCAGTACTGGGGAAGCAACCTAGTTCGGTTTCCTACCCTGGCTGTCACTGCTGCAAAATTTCTCTGTGCTGCTTGTACTAGTTTGGATAGTGAGAGACTGTTCAGAGCAGCCTCCAACATTGTTGATGCAAGGAGGAATAGAGGAGAGAGAACAGAAACGCTCATCATCTTGAAGAACCTGCCATTGCTCTTGAAATTGGGAGCAGTACTGAGTTGTTACTGCAGTGTGTAGCTTACTTGTTTGAATTTATTTTTTTGTTTACTGTATAGCTGTTGCTCTTTTGTTTTACACATTAATTGTAATTATTGTTTACTTTTGAATGTTTAGTTTTTAAATTGATGTTGCACTACTGTTTACTGTTACTGCACTATTTAAAAGTTAATTTTTTAATTTACTAAATTGTGGCTGCACTTCTAAGAGTTGAATCTCTAGATTATTTTGCTCCTTATTTATTGAGCACTTTCCCCTACCGTTGTGTTTTTTTTGATGAAGTTATGTATATTAAAAGCGCACTGGTATCGGATTGGTACTCGGTATCGGCAGATACGCAAGTTCAGGTATCGGAATCTGTATCGGGGGGGTAGGGTGGTGTTGGTTGTATCGGAACATCTCTATCTGACGATATCAACCCGATAGAGCTCTTTTTTCTGAGCGCTTTTTTCTTGAATGTTGTTGCTGTTGCTGCTGCTTTTGTTGTCTGGTGGTGTTGTGTTTGATGTTGTTACTGTTGTTGTTGGTGTTGTGTTAAGTTACATGAGGCTGCAGTAAACCACACAGAACTTCTTATTACAAGAGCAAAAAATATACAAAAATGCATTAAATTTGAGTTTATTCCGAAGTAATTTATATGAACTGTAATTTAAGAAGGCGTCACATACAAACAGGTGTAGGAGTGCAAATTACTCTGGCAACTCCTTTAATGTGTTAGTTGACTTAAAGAGTCGAACTGTTTTTTTTTTCCTTCTCTAAATTACCCAAAATAATTAAAAAATGTTTTACAAAAATACATATCCTGTAATCCTTTCACGGTAAAATGCCATAAAGATTTATATTTTTTTGTTGTTGAAAGACGTAAAACAACATTGACTAAGTGGTGATCTGTCTGGTTATGTCATACACTTTGTCTAGCCTGGCAGCACTGACTGTTCCCTGAAACCGTTACCTATGTGTACTATCTGGTGTTTGAATTTTTTATTCTCCAAGTATCAATTAAATCAAATTGTGACGATAACTTGGATAAAGTGATGGAAGATTGTAAATGTGGTTCTTCAGTTGTCCTGTCACTTGTTGTCCCAGATCCAGGATCATCCTTTTCCTGGCTCTCTGTGGCAGGCTGGGTCACCGCCGCCTCCTCGCTGTCACTCTGTGCCTCCTGCCTGGGCTCGGCTGTAGCAGCTGCCTGGAAGGCTACACATGCAACAGCGCCACTAACTCCACTCACACTGAGTCCCTCTGATACAGTTATTATGTCAACTACAGCCATTACATCTTTCTCCGAATTACTATGGAGTTTCGTGGGGTTTCACTTGTTTCCCCATGACCATTGGCCTCATTACTCTCCCCTTGGGCTTCTGCATCCTGCACTTCCCGATCTCTATGTGCGCAAGCGAAGTGTTTGTGTCCCATGTCCGCACACTCAAAACACTTCATACTACCTGAACTTTAATACACCATTTTGGGTATGGGCTTAAAATTGCATTATTAGGTACATGTTTATAATTCATAAAAACATCATAAAAACAAATTGTGGAATCTGGATCGATTGTGGCTCGGTAACGTCAGTCTGATATCTGATGAGTGAATTACGTCAGTATCAGCACCCGATGCTGATATTGGATCGGATTGGTCCCAACAATAGTTTTAATCTTACGGCATGGTGGTGCAGTGGTTAGTGCGGTTGCTTCACAGCAAGAAGGTCCTGGGTTCGAGCTCCAGGGTGGTCCAACCTTGGTGGGTCATCCCGGGTCATCCTCTGTGTGGAGTTTGCATGTTTTCCCTGTGTCTGAGTGGGTTTCCTCTGGGGGCTCCGGTTTCCTCCCACAGTCCAAAGACATGTAAGTCAGGTGAATTGGCCATACTAAATTGTCCCTAGAAATGAATGAGTGAATGTGTGTGTGTGTGTGTGTGTGGGCCCTGTGATGGCCTGGCGGCCTGTCCAGGGTGTCTCCCCGCCTGCCACCCAATGACTGCTGGAATAGGCTTCAGCATCCCACGAGCAGGATAAGCGTTTAAGATAATGGATGGATGGATTTTATATATTTTTATCCTACAATTTACAATTTCATTTAGCAGATGCTTTTATCCAAAGAAGGAGTTAATATACTCCGACTACTGTCTGGAAATCTACCAGAAAAAGCACTTCACTACATGTTGTAAGAGTAGTATGGCTATGTATGTGACAAATAAAACTCTTGAATCAGGTATATCTAAGCAGAAGTCATGAAAAATATTCTCAAAGTCCTGGAAAATGATTTTCCTAAAAAGAGTGAGAACCCTGATAGATTTATACAGCCAAGCAGAAACAGGTTATTGAACACATTGCAAAAATCCATCCGACTAAATGTGATGTCACTCCATGGGCATCTTTACCAAATCAACACAGTAATCTAAGCACGTTCGGGTCTGACTGGGTAGTCACAGCTCTCTTATGATTCTTTTCCCTTTGTGGATACAGAGAATGAACCAGAGAGGAATCTTGCTTGGCATTAATCCGTACTAGTTAGATCCTTTTTTTCTTGTGATGTCATCATTTTTCTCTTCTGATGATGAAATTTGTGCAGAAGAGAATGGACCAGTCTACCCAAGATTGGCTTGGAAATAGAAACTGGCACATTCGCATTTGATGACATTATTAAAAACATGTAAACAAATTATTTTGATTATTCAAAACATTTTATGAATATATCTTTGGAAAATGGAACAGGGAAAACATGCTCTGTTGGGTATAGCTACCAGCGCTTACAATATGGACTAGTGCTTGTTTTTTAAAGTACAAGGTCCCCTAAGAAAGGGGGAGGTGATCCAGCAGGTAGACTGTCTCTGAGATGTCACTACACATTAGCTGCATTTACATGGACCCTAATATTCCACTAATAATTGGAATAATAGCACAATCAGAATAAAAATGCTTCATGTAACCAACTCAATCGAAAAAGAATTGCCTGATCCGGCCCGATCGGAAGGAATTTTCAATCGGGGTTGAGAGGGGTGTTGTAAACCTTTTGATAATCTATTCAATAGGAAAATATTAGCGCCCAATAACCATGTAAACACTTAATCTGATCGTTTCTCTCTAATTCAAATATATTTTCTGCATGTGTTTGCCCCACGTGGGGGGTAACATTAGGTGGTGTGAATGAGTTTGTTCCTGTACTCTAAAAGTGACCAATGACGCACCACTACTTAACCGACTGATCAACTGGCTCATTCACAGCTGAATATTGCTTTTTCATTGATAGTTTTGTGAATTAAACTGTCCTTAAATTTTCTTTTCTTATCACATGAGATTAAAACGTTTCGTGGAAGCTTGTTTTGCACTCTTGTCATATTGCAGAGCCTGACTTTAACAAGCATAAGGTCCAATAAAGTACCGATGTTTTACCAGCTTGCACATTTTGTTACCGCGGTTTGGGAATATGTGATGACTCACTGTTTGTTTGCTTGTTTCAGTTGCATCCTTGTTTCAGTTGTCCTAATTGAATTGTCTGCCTTCATTTTTCAGAATACACACCTCTGTTCAGATGGTTATAGAGTGATATCTCTGTATGTCTATGTTTAAGAAGCCTTGTCTTACTTACTTTATGAACTGTCGTGTAATGCCCTGTGTGAAATTGTGTAACATTATTCAGCTGACTTTTTCCCCCGTTTTCCGCTCATGATTCCTGCTTAATTAGAAAGAGCAGCAGAAGCGCAAATATTGTTCCCAGGACATGATGTGGGTCCATCTTGAAAATTGTATTAGCAGGCGGAAACACTTATTTTTCTTGTTATATTTCCAGCAGATTAGATGCTTCCCTGTAGGCGGAACCACTTTGTGCATGTCAAAAAAAGTTATATTTTGATTAAATGCTTTGGGGCATGTAAACACACATCTTATTGGATCACTTTATTTAGTGTCCATGTAAGCAGTTAAGCTGGAAAATCTAATCAGAATGATTTCAATCGGGTTGTAGAAATATTGTCCATGTAACTGCAGCAGCTATAGTGGGACTGCCACCTTTACACACATGTTGGATACCACAATGAGATTATATTTTCTTTTATTAAAAAATACTGCAACGTGCAAACACAAACTCATTGCCAATCAACCATGCCACATAAATGCCCAGATGCATGGCATCTACTACCACATGCCACTATGAAAACTCATAATGTAACATGTAGTGCCGTCCCATCTGGTTTAAGATGGCTCACACTCTGATCAGTATAGTGATGAATAGTTGATTTGTTTTTTTGCTAATGAATATAGATTGCTCAGGTGTCTGGGTAGCGTAGCAGTCTATTCTGTTGCCTTCCAATACAGGGCTCTCTGGTTCGAATCCTCGCGTTACTTCCGGCTTGGTCGGGCGTCTCTACAGACACAATTGACCGTGTCTGCGGGAAAGGAAGCCAGATGTGTGTATGTATCTTGGTCGCTGCACTAGTGCCTCCTCTGGTCGGTTGGGGCGCCTGTTCAGGAGGGAGGGGGAACTGGGGGGAATAGCGTGATCCTCCCATGTGCTATGTCCCTCTGGCGAAACTCCTCACTGTCAGGTGAAAAGAAGCGGCTGGTGACTCCACATGTATCGGAGGAGGCATGTGGTAGTCTGCAGCCCTCCCCGGATCAGCGGGGGGGGAAGTAGCGACCGGGACAGCTCGGAAGAGTGGGTTAATTGGCTGGATACAATTGGGGAGAAAAAAAAGAGGGGGGGGGCATAAATAAATAAATAAACAAACATTGCTTCAATGGCTTATCACAGTTCACAGCCAAGTTAAATAAATAATAAATGCAATATAGTTAAAATATAAGATCTTTAGTCAGGTATTTGAGAACCGAAGAAAGCGAAATTGAGAATTATGGACACTTGGTCAAATTGCACACCACCACCACCTTGGAATATATCTATGTTTCTCTAGATAGATAGTCATAAACACGCTTACTCTGGTTTCAGTGCTATGCTTTTTGTTGTGTGTTGCAGGAGGTGGGACTGGTAGACTACCACCCTCATGCCAGGGACTACAGCTCCCACCTGGCCCAACCCCATCGCCGTCGGCCCTCACTGCTCTCCGAATTCCAGCCTGGAAATGAACGGTAAGCGCTGCTTACCTACACATCTAGACTAAATTTGTATTATTAGAAATAAAATGCATTTTACATGCTAAATAATCCAGTATATAAAAATGTTTTTGTTGTCTGGTTTATGTCGTCTTGTCATCATTCTCAATGACTAAGGCGTGTTAAATGGAAGCCTCACCCAGGCTGCATTTTTGTTCTTTATTCTACTAAAACCTCTGCCTGTAAAGCCCCCCCCCCCCATGTAATCCTTATGTAATTGGCATCCAGAAGCCGTTCCATTGTAATGCGGTGTTAAACGACTCTGCTGGGAAATGGAGCATGCAAATTTTTTTTTTTTTTTGCCATATTCAATAGTCTGATAGCAAGTCCGCCGCAGTGTTGTATGTAAAGTACTTTTCCTCTAGAGACTTGGGTCTTGTCCCAACCGAAGTAGTTTATCATTAATATAGTCATGCTTTTTTGAGGATGAGTCTTGATGAGTGGTTATGAATAATTTATGTGTATTCTATGAATTTTGCATGATGCAGAGCAAAAGACGTGTGTGTAACACACACACACACACACACACACACACACACACACACACATATATATATATATATATATATATTTTTTTTTTCCTTTGAGTTTATTGGCATGGCAAATTTTCTTGCATATGTTAAGAAACCAGAATAAAACATTTTCCTTCTGGTACCTAATGGCCGGATTATCTGTTAGTCATCTTTGTTTTGCTTATCTGATGCCATCTTTTTCCATTTGGTAAGGGTGCTTTGCTGGAAATCTACTTGAATATCTTTTTTCTGTGTGTGTGTGTGTGTGTGTGTGTGTGTGTGTGTGTGTGTGTGTGTGTGTGTGTGTGTGTGTGTGTGTGTGAGTGATGGAGGGGGGGCTTTTCAAGGGATGTCAAATGAGTCATGCAACACTAGCCTCAGGAATGCTATAGGGATCCTGGTTTTTAGGCTAATTTTGTAAGCTTGCTCCTATTTATTGCAAACCCTAAAATCTTGCTGACCATATAAATTACAGGTTAAAAATGGTGTCAGTGTAGCAGCAGGTGAGCCTTTGTACCCGTATAAGCATCAGAGTCCTCCCACTGCTGATACTATCTGTCACCACCTCCTCCTCTTCCCATCTGTCTCAGATCACCCAGGCAACTTGAGAAAGAAAGGGTGTGTTCTAAAGCATCAATTGCAAGTAACCCACCGCTTAGGGTATTTCCCGGCCCAGAAAAGACTAATTTGCCTTATAAATTTGGTAGCAAAATGCTGCATAAGCTTGTTTAGTGGTTATGGTCATCCTTTCATCAGTCTAGCACTTTTAATTGATGGAGATGGATATTTAAATTGTATTGATTTATTTCTGCTGTATAGGGCTGGGTAGCTCATTGACTCGTCTCAGAAAGGAAAGCCCTTGATTTTTCCTTATTGGGCCAGCAAGAGTCTTTCTATAAATCAGTGTTAATATTGAGGTATAATGCATGATAAGATAGACTGAAAACAGACTAGACCTCTTGCAGTTTTGATATACAGTTGGATCTAGTGGGATATATTTGAAAGTCATTACTTATTTCAAAATGGTAGGTCAGGCCATTTACAAATATGCAGCCCAACAGTTTTTGTTTTTAGTCTCAGTTGCTATGGTTACATGTCTGCTCATATCACCTGTTAAATTTGAGATGACAAGTAGGACCACTGGAGACTATGATCTGAAATTTTCTGTAAATTCTAGAAACTTGTGACATCTAATTGAAGACCAGTCATGAACATGGAAAAGGGCCCCATTCTGTGTGGGTCAGCCACATTTAAAGCAGTCCTCTACTTTAAAACCCTTGTTTTATAGATCAGGACAGATTCAAGTCAGTCCCTGGATAAAGAGGGTATAATTAGGCCAGCAGTTAGTCTTTATTCTCAATATTAGCAAGAGGAAAACTATGTTATCTAAAAGTCAGTGACTTGAATTATGTATTTCTTGTTGACATCACTCTGAGCAATACTTGGTTGGTGGAGTAGGCTTATTTACCAGCCACAGTGAATTTTATCCAGCATTTAGCTGGTGTGTGTTTCATATTCTATTTGACTCTCATTTGGCTGTCAACTGTTGGGCAATGTGGTTTGTATTATCTATACGAGGAGATAAGTTAAAGACTTCAGCAAATTTCTTTGTTTGTAGCCTCTCCCATTGTTCCTGTATTCCTCTGTGCGTTCTCAGTTTCATTGTCCCAGCTGTTTCACTCTTAGCCTGGGTTCCCTTTTTTTCCCCAGCCCCCTTTGTTTATACACAGCTACTGAGCCGCTCCTCTGGATTATGGCAGAGAGGAATGAACTCTGTAGTGCTTCCATGATAACGATCAACCTGCGTAATTTCACTTTACTCATGATGGGCACCCAAGCGAGTGAGAAACGAATGGCGTTCTTGTGGGATGTTGTGTTACTTTGTTGCCCCTCCCATCTCACATGCCCCACCCCCTGCCCCGCACACATTTGTCTCTCCTCTCACTCCTGACAAATCCTCCCCAGGGATCACATTATGCTGCATGCTCTTAAGAGAGGAAGGGAGAGGGGAGGGATGTTGATGATGTGATTATGTAAGTGCCAACCCTCTGTGGAAATATGAGAGAGAGAGAGAGAGAGAGAGAGAGAGAGAGAGAGAGAGAGAGAGGCATTTATTTTTGCCACTGATTTTTCCCAGTGGTCTTCAAGCAACAACAGAGAAATACATCTACAATCACTCTCTGTCCACAACACTCCATGACACCTTTTAACATGCAGATTTAACATTGCATGTTACATAAGTAACATGTAGGGGTGTAAAAGTACACAAAATTTACGGTTCGGTATGTACCTTGGTTTTGGGGTTACAGTTTGCTACAAATTTGGTACAGCAGGGGGAAAGAAAAAGGTAGAAAATAATTTTTTGGTCCTTTATTTTGAAAAAATGTCAACATCGAGCAATGGATCATTGGTCATAACTACTACTGAAACCGTTTAGTTCTGCTGCAGTGGAAAAAGAAAACAACTTTCTGTTTCTTGCAAGGAGTCAGGACACCTGCTGACAGCTGTTAGATGCTGATTTATGGTCTAACTGTATATAAATAACTGTATATAAAGGAGGGGTTGACCGATATGGTTTTTTTCAGGGCCGATACCAAATTTTTAGAAATCAAGGAGACCAATAGCCGATATTTGGAACCATTTACAGTGAAAATGAAAGTCTTGGTGTCAAAATTTAGAATAACACAAACTTCAACACAAAACTTTGTTGAAATGCCTCTAAGCATATGTTTAATTAAAAGATAAATTTTCAGTATTATCTTAAAAAAAAAAAATTGCAGGGAGCTCCCAGCAGCAAGAAATAACATTGAAGCTTATCCATTTTTTTTGCTAGTCAGCTGGCTAAATTATGGATCAACAAATGGTTTTGCTGATATTTGCTATCGCGTTTGTTGGCTTAACAAGACTCAACATTACATAAGAACACATATTATGACTGTTGGCTACCTATCTAACTAAAATGGAAGGAATCTCTGTATGTAGGTCTGTCCTAGGATTGCCACCTTTGATGTGGGAAAATAAGGGACACCCCCCGCCGCAAGTCCTACATTCTCCCCCCTGATGATGCAATGAATTTTTGGGAATCCAATATGCTGATACAGTTTGAAGTGCTTTATTGCAAGACAAAATAACAAAAGCACTTAGAATTACAAGTGTAACAAAA
Organism: Lampris incognitus; assembly: GCF_029633865.1. Classification (NCBI taxonomy): domain Eukaryota; kingdom Metazoa; phylum Chordata; class Actinopteri; order Lampriformes; family Lampridae; genus Lampris; species Lampris incognitus. The sequence goes on from NC_079211.1 coordinate 129,819,900, forward strand.
TTATTTGCATTATACTGATTAGTTTGACACAAACAAGACTGAAACAACATCACAAACAACATTGTGTCCATCCCAAACAAATGGAAATCATCAGTAACTGCAAGCGACTGATGATGCTATTTTTAACTGCAAGGCAGCCACTGAGTTAGGTCTAATGGCAATGATGACGGCATGACGCTGGCGCGCAATCGCAATAGCACACAGAGCTTGCCTGTCTATAGCTCACCATTGAAATTAAAAGTCTCAATTCTGCTTGTATAGCTGGTTTGATTTTACTTGATGTCATGTTATTTTCAGCACTTTAAGATCCAGTGTATGTATGACCCAACGTGTAAAAATAAAAAAATATGGGACAAATCGCATGACTTATTTATTCAATATGGGACGTAGCTTTTTATTTTTCAATATAGGACGATCCCATATTATAAGGGATGGGATTTTCTCGATAACCATTCATCCGATTGACTTCACACTTGGTGGGTGTATTGCTAAGGACCCAAGAAAATGCAGTGTCAAGTGTGTAGTTGTTTGGATGAGCGGTTCTCGAGAAAGCTGCAAGCAGTAAAGTTTTCAGCAAAGTTAGTCATAATAAATTGTGCTGCTTCACTTGCTGTGGAGTCAACGAGCAGAAACACGAACAGCGCCGCTCTGCCATTGCAACCCACATTATAGTCAGAGGGGTGATAACACCTATATTCCTTTGAGTGTCGAGTGTAATGTTGTTTGGATGAATGGGCACTGCACTAGTAACATGTAAAAACTCCAACTCATATGGGCGAGTAATGTTACGTTTGCAATATGCTAACTAAAATAAGTTCCAGTTGCGCTGGCACCAATGTCACTCAAAGATATAGCTATCGCTACATAAATTATTTATCTCACTACAACAAAGTGCATTATTAGGGCATTTTCAGTGGTGTTAACTGGGAAATATGGCATACTTGTCATCATAGAAATAGATCATAAGATTGTGGTGTTTTTGCAACTTCAACGTCGGGGGATTGTGATGTTTATTATAACTTTGGCAAGATCTGTAGCCTTCGAAACACAGCTCCGCTCACTCACAGGAGCTGCTCCAGTCTGGAAATGGATTCTTCTGTGCCCATCTGTGGCATAGTAGCCTTCAATGTTGATAGGCTATTGCGCGTGACGTGTAACCAATCAGATAGCGCTTGGGGTGGGACATTGCTCAAGACCACAGAGTGATGACGACTGACAGAGAGAGGCGGGTGCATTAGCCAAAGTTGCGCATTTTAAATTATTTTATCAGTAGTCAGCTAAAAAAAAAAAGATTCCAATAATCGTACAAATGCTGAATATCAGATCTGATAATTGGCCAGGCTGGTAATCGGTCAACTCCTAATATAAAGTAGTTGAAACTAGCTCCACCTCCAACAGTTACAACAGTAAAATGCTGTTTACACACTGATGCTTCAGTAATAATTATCTAATGATGTCATAATGTATTGGTCAGAGGGACCAAACCACTACTTTTACTTTAATACTTTTTAACTACATTTTTCTCATGGAAATGATTCTTATGACGTGCTGTCTGAACACGTCAGAAATCAAATGTGTTTATAGTTGTTCTGAACGGCTTCACTCAGAAACTGAGTGAAAAGCCGATCATCACAGAGAGGGGAGGGGGACTGAGGAGACATGGTATCATTTCACTACAGAGATAACGGAACATAATAATGGTGTTGCACTCAGATCAGTGTTATGGGTCTCTTGTTTGTCATTCTGATGGCAACAACATTACAGGGTAACCAGGCTACCATGAGCATGCTTACAGCTAAGTGGTGCGCTGCCAAAACGTTCCGGGTGGAACTCACGCTCTAGAATTGTTGTTCCGCACGTCGGAGTAAGTGGATGATTTAACCATTTTGACAGTAATTGTTTGGGTCATGGAGCATATTCCTCATACAACTGCATGCACCGAACCGTAATGTCCGTACCGTGATGGTTCGGAATGAATACATGTACTGTTACACCCCCAGTAACATGTCTATGCTATATATCCCTCCTGTCTAGTCTGTGGGGAAAAAAGGACCCGTCGGACAGGGTCCCAGTCCTTACGCCACCCCACCAGCGCTGGCACCCTTGCTAGACAGAGAAAGGCTCCATGCTCTCTGGTACATTGAAAAACCACACACTAGGCCATTGTGGGCCTGCACCAGCAATTATGGTTGTGTTTCCCAGTTTTCCCTCTTCTCTTCAGAAGCCAATTCCATTTTGACATTGGCAGCAAAGTCACTGACATTCTGGCATCTGTCTCCAAGGCAGACTTGAGAAAATCATTCCCTCAGATAGAACAGAGCCACCATTTACAAATGGGCTAATAAACTTTCCCAGATTTGAGTAGTTAGTCAAGTTAACATTCAGAAGCTGTCATTTGACAACACTTTCAGTCTGTTTTATTGCTTCTCTCTAGTGTGCGGCTGACTGAAATTGTTTTTTTTTTCATGCTGAAGGACTCATGAGTGTCATGGGTGTGATTGACATGTGCATGGCGTAGTTTAGAGCAACAGCTAATAACAGCAGATCATAGCCTGACTGAGCAATTCCCCTTTTCCCATGGCTGTTGGTGTGATTGTTAGCATTAGAGGCAACCCAGATCAGTTCTAGTCTTTGAGGCACTATTTGGGGACCATTGAGGGAGGGTCCAGGCTCCCACTACAAGTCTTACCAGAACTCATCCTTTCCTAGTGTTTGTGTGGCCATTAAATGGCCAGAAGTGCCATTTGAAAACCACTGAAGACCTGCTTTACCCTGCTTGTCTGTGCTATATTAAAGACGTTCAGTGTTACAGCTTAGTCACTGTCTCTAATTTTCAGGATTAAATTTCTTTCCATTTTCTAGCTCTGAGTGACCCATTTCATGTTCCCACTTTACAACAAAATGGTCTGCTATGATTACTTTGATTAGTCAGCTGCAACCAAAGCCAGCTAGATGGCCTTTCTGTACAGTCTGAGTACTGAAGATACATTTTTGGTCAGCCTGATTTCAGGCATTTACTTATCATCTTTGGCCTTTCTGTAAATATTTGTTTGGATAATTCAATGTTGTTAAAGTGAGATTTAGTTAGGCTTTTGTGTTTCAGTAAAGCCACTGCAAAACCTTGTCTCAAACAGATCAATATGGCCTCAGATTAATAATATCTGAACAATTTGGATCATTTTGCTTTTTCAGATAATATTTAGGGTTGACTTGAAACATATTCAGTTTCTCTGGTATCCTCTTGGTAATTAGCTGCTGGGTGGTTGGGCTTTGTGGTACACATTTCATTACAAACATTCCGGCAATCGGATGATCATACTTTACGTAGAAGTCCACCATGTAGTATTTGTCTTACCCTGTCACATTTTATCTTAAATGCTATTATTGCTTAATAAATCAATGTGAAAAACCCGATATAAAAGACATTGGGGGAAAATGTGAATCCTAGATTCTATATTTCAACCCTCTGCCTACGATTCTCTTACCTTAGAACCAATCTTTCAGCAGCACGACACAGAGCAAAAGCAAGGCTTGCCTCCCATAACACCTAAAATCTATACAAATACATATAAGCCTTTTATTGCTGTTTAAACAGTTTTGTCTAATCTTCTGCCCCCCCCCCCCCCTTACAGAGGCCAGGAGCAGCACATTCGTTATGAGCACATCTACATGCCAGAGCCCAACAGCCAGTCAGAGGTTGAGTATTCTGAGATCAAACGGCCTCGACTGGAGATTGGGCCAGAGTCTCTGATGAGGCATTCAGCTCACCGTCCGCCTCTCTCCCTGGGTGGGTCTGAAGATATGGCCAAGGTCAGTACTGACATGATCACTGAAATGACTCTATAGGACTTGGTTTAAAGATGGATGAAGGCGTTTCCTGAGGAGCATATCTCTGTGTTTAGTCTTTTATTTTGCAACATGTAAATGGTTGATTATTTGCCCAATATGCAACTTATTTCCATTACTCTTCACTGTTGCAATGCTCATATTTGTTTATCTGTTTATGGGTGAAATACATGCTTAATTTCTTCATAGGTTAGCAAGGTTGAAACCTTGTTGGCTTCACAGTAAAGTTGTCTTACAAAAAGGGAATTGCACAAAGGTGTTTTCATACACTCAGCATACCGTTGTTTTTAGACATGTTTATCTGCCCTCATGCATGTTTAAAAAAAATCCCTCACTTTGAATTTCGGTGACCACTTTTCTTCCTGAGCTTACTAGTCTCAACAATTAAACTAGCGACCAACAGACTTCATTGGACATCTCAGCATGATGCATTCAGTGTTGACAACACACAGATTTTAGTTCCTATTTACTGAAGGGTTTGATTGGTAAAGATGAAAACACTTTTAATTGTCAAGATTTTATTTTTCATCAGCCTTAATTTCTTGAACTGTATGACTCCCCCCCCCCCCCCCCCCCAACACATTTTAATTAAGCTACTCCTGTCTCATTTTGACTGGCTTTTCTCTTTATTCCTAAAATTTAAGTGACCAAACTGTCTTTAGTCTGGTCTTGATTTTTACACGTGGCTTTCTCAAAGCCCACTAGAGTCTTTAAGGGAATGGCAGCCGGAACACAGATATCACCCAGTACTGTGCACGCCTGCTGTGTGACTCCATCTCCCCAGGGTTACAGAGGGTATTATTAGACCTATCACATCATGAGACGAGGAGAGGGATTCTGCACTGTGGCAAAGCTTGAGCTCTACAAGAAGCGGTGGGAAGACTGAGGCAGTTGTGAAACAGCAGTTAATAAATAATGGAACTGACCTAGATTTAAAAAGACTGCAAGGATGAAACTGTTGGAACAGCAGATCAAAACTGCTAGCCTCCTAGGGTAGAGCTGCTGATTGGAAGTTGTTCCTGACATTACACAGTGCACTTCAAACTGCTAGGGAAGGCAGACAGCCAAGGAATGGTAAATAGATACGCCAATAAAAGGAGGTTGCTATGAAAAAAAATATATCACTGACTCTTAAGCTCGCATGGAAATATGCAGGAATGTCAGTAATTCCCCATAGAGCTGAGGGCTGTAAACCCATTATATAAGTCTTGTCAGATGCGATCACTCTATGGAAAAAGTGAGCCAAACAAAAGTGGTAGAGTGGGAGATGGGACAGAAAAGGAGGCAAAGGTCAAATGCAGAGATGCACAGATAAAGGGAAGGGGGTTGAGGGGTAAGAGAGGCCAAGACTAACAGGAAAAGTGGGAGTAGGCTGGTACTATCTCAGACTAAACTTAATGGTTGTATCGTGACTCAGGACACAACCAAGACAAAGGGAACTTCTTCACTGACCTACATCAGTGTTCTCTCCGCTTGCTCTTGTTGAAACAAAGCTCATCTCCAACTTCCCCCTACTTTGTCTTGAAATTTATATGTAATGGAGAACAGGCAGAGCCTATGGCTTAGTCGCAAAAATCATGGCAGAATTCCTCACAGTACAATAGTGAGCCTTGTTTACTTTCCTGAAAGAGGCCTAGATTAGATGGCGTGAAGGCAGTCTGCATTCTAAGGCCTGCCTGTTGATCAGCTAAGGCACTGGACAAAAGAGACTAGAGTGAAGCTCAGTGTGCGTCTGCCTGTGTTCCAAGTGGGGGGGAGGATTGGAATATGGAAGGCCATTCTTCACACCTCTGTGTTATGACCTCAGTAAATTTCCATTGGTTGTACACTCACCCCACATGGCTCAACATGTGGGCGGTGTTGCTGGTGCGTTAGGGTTATGTATGCTGCAGCTGAAATCGGATGACTGACCAGAAAATACTGTAGACAGAGGTTGCCTGAATACAAATGAGGATGCACCAGCAGGTTGGGTGTCAGTTGTGTGACTGTGCATTGCCACCTCTATTTGTGCATTGTCCACCGCACGATCCCCTGCTTCCTGGGTTGCTTGGCACACAAAGGTTATGTTCTAAATTTCCAGTCATAACACGCACAGCTGCATATCTAGACTGATGAACCCTTTGGCCCATGTTCAGTGATCAGAGACAAACCAACCATTTGTTATCATACACTGGCAGGGGAAGTGAAGTGCTCGCCTCATTTCAGCCCCCAGGATCTGGACAGAATAGATGAGACCAAAAATTAAATACTTCTACTGATTAAGTATGCTCCTACCCTTATACCCTCCCCTTATGCCATGCATAAGAGTGTGCATAGTCAAAACAAGTGGGAATACTGTGAACTTTTAAGCATCTTCTGATGCAAAAGTGGGCTGCCCACGTTTTAATTCAGTAATTATCTGGAATGCACATACTTAAACCACATGATTTGCAGTAGCTCAGAGAGGCACTCTCCAAGCAACATACAAACATGAACATGCAGGCATGCAAAATGTGACCATGTCAAGGGCATTTGAGTTGTGAGTCACACATTGCACCAAGCCACATTGGGATCAGTTATTGGGCTGTCATGTTTTCACACCATGTCACAGGTGTAGCAATTGTTGATATGTTGTGCTGCTTTTCACATTGACAGAGGGCAATGTCGGGGTTCTAGACCAGATCAAAAACTCCACAGCCCTGCTCTTGACTGCTAGGTTTGCCATACTGTGAAATCCCTCCAGATTAGCTCATTCTCAACACATACTGCTGCACACACTTCCCTGCCCTGGAGTATGATGCAGAACTGGCAGCCCAGGGTTATGTCTCTGCACCACTGAGCCTATTTAAAATGCAAAACATTGTTTTGTTTTGTTTTGTTGTTTTTTTTTGCCCCTGTCATGCAGGGTGAATTCAGTTGACTCTTTTTATTAATTTAAATACTAGTTATAGTGACTCATTCTAAATTGTTGTGAAAGCACATTGAATGTGAAATAAATCAATAAGATATGCTTTGTTTTACCTTTGTTTTCACTGAACAAATGGATGGCATATTTATATTTGCCTATTTTCCGTGTCCCATGTTTTCTTGTAAAGTGTCTTTGGGTTTGAGAAAGGTGCCATATAAAAGTTTCATGTTATTATTCTTATTACTTAACATGCTGACAATTTGACCACTTCTTGCTCTACTCACAGTATGAGTGTGTCTGCTTTTATTTTTAATAATAAACCCTTGATCAAAAATTTGGTGGCAAATTGAACACTGGAGGTAAACATAATGTAAAATGTAAATGTATAGTATATAGCATGGGTACAGCCATAGGAATAAGGATCTCAGTGTGGTAGGGTTTCACAATTACAGCGAGAAGAGAAAATGGCAAATATGTAGCTTATAAAGGCTTGGCAGGCCATATCATGATGCTGCCGAACTGTTAGGTTGATAGTGGCTCCATGCTAATGCTTGTTTCATAGATGGATGTAGTAGGCAATAGGCTCAGCTTCCCAAAATTCTAAGCTAATTCACAGTAAATAAATTGTTGGTGCCTCACTGATTTGTTACTCATTGTTAGAGCTAAATGAAGGAATAGAACTGTGTGTTCATCTCACATAGCCACCTTAGAAAATTCTGAGTATTACTGAGGAAGTTTCAGAATGCTATTATTCTTGGAAAAGGGGACTGTGTATGGATGTATTTACTGGCTCAAACAGAGTAGTCTGGTGTTTTCCAATGAGATGTGACCACAGAAGCCATAAACCTTCCTCGATGGGATTTTTAAGTAAACTCTCCTTTGAGGCATGTTGATGCAGAGGTATCGTTCGAAAAAGAATAATCTGCCATATCTGAGCTAAGGTCACTTTAAACTAAGTAGTTAGTGTTGGCTAATTGTATATTGTAAACAACTTGTTAATTGCATACCTGAGACTTGAAAGTGAGGGACAACCTGAAAGCAAGGAGAGTACAAGCTGAGAGGGAAAAATTAGGTGGGACAAAAACTTATGAATTAATCAGTGATGTTGATCAAAGATTGTGACAGGAAATGTAATTATTTTTACCCATTTTAAACATTATTAAGTTTTTGACTGTTCTGACTGTTCAAAATTTTTTTTCTGAAACTCCCAAGTTTGTATTTGTAATCACTTGATATAACTCAGATGCTCCCTAACCACTGATTTAGCTGGGAACCCCCCACCCCCCACCCCCCATCCGTGCACCAGGAATCCATTAAAAAAAAAAGTTTTCTTTTGTCCAGATTGTTGTTTATTTCTCTGGATTCCTTGTGTTTATGATTACCAGTTTGTTATGTAATGATGTCTGCTTTTTTATCATCATGATTTGTTATGCAGAGGGAAAGTTCAGTGCTGTCTTGCAATGGAGCGAGTACCAGAGTAACTACGGTGCATAATAAGCCATAACAAAGGAAGGGACGGAAGTGTCATTTTGTGCTTAAAGGATGATGTTTCAGTCCAAGCAAAGCCTTCTCTAGGAGCCATCTTCCTGTTTTGTGTGCATGTGATGGATTTTTGTGACTAACTAGCTTTCGCAGCCTTGGGCCTCCTCATCCAGAGAAGCGCCTCCAACATCCCCTGGCACTGACATTTCAATCACAGCAGGTCTATGGGGCTATAACCCAGCCGGCCTCCCTCAGATTAACCCGCTTATGTAACTTTCATTCAGTCATTTAAAAATAACCCAGAACAAAACGCGAGCCGGATCACAAATCGCGAGCTGTTGTTTATGGTTTTTGTCACTCTAGCATATATGCCGAAAATAAACACACACACACACACACAAACGTGTGCACATGCTTGACTTGAGTTTACTGCAGAGATCAATGGTTTTATATGAATTCTCCTCCACATCCACCCCAAGTCTCATCAATAGGTCTGCCGCAATAAGAAAAACTGGATATTTCTGTCTGACACATTTCCATTTTAGAGCTGGAAGGCATAGTCAGTGATAGCTTCTGAGCAGACAGCTTTATTTCAACATTTGTCATTTGTTGTATTGCTCCTCTATTTTCTCTCCAACATAACAGACTATTTTACATTTCAAACAATGACTCTCAAATAGAACCAGATTGTTATCTCCGCACTCTTGAATAATCCTGGTAAGAAAAATGGTGACCTCATATTTGTTAGTGTGGTCAAGTGAGACAGGATTTCATTACCCACAGGACTTAATTACTGGAGTGTGCTACCTTCCCCAAGGATGCATAGAGAGTTCTCTTTCATAGCATTTTTTTCGTGTCTCACATTGGGAGATGCCTACGCTGGGACCTAATCAGATGCTCCTATTGCATTCTGCTAGCCAGGATTGGCTGGAACTAAGCGCATCAGTGTCAAGGAAGCTGGAGACCTTCCCTCTATAAAAGGGCTTGATACTACGCTGCCAGTAATTCGAAAACCTCTTCTCGCTTTCTCTCTCGAGCTAATTGTCTTTCCAGGACCTAGCTAAACTGTCCATCAACATGAGCAAAAACTCAGTCATCGGGCGCTTTGCTCTCATCTGCTCAGTTATTCAAGAGTTACCACTCATACTAGTCTGTCATCAAACAGTAGTCTGAGTTGCTAACTGTGGAGAATAGAAATACTTTCAGCAGCTAGCAAATCTGAGTGGTAACACTCTACAGAGACAATACCCAAAGTAAAAAATACCTTCCCAGACTAATGTTAGCTTCTCCTTGCTAACGCATCACAGAGTAGCAACACTCCCGCTGTATAACCCCCCTGGAAGTCACAGCACTCCCAGTCGATTCCTGCTATCCCCTAGCTATGCCAGGTTAGCAATAGCGCACTCAAATACAGCGTAGCTTCACAGCTAATAAAACCTGCTAGTGACAAATATGGCTGCTGCTAATGTGTCCACTAAAACGGAGGAGAAAACACAGGAGTGAGCCTGCCCTTGTGGGAATAAAATGCCAAGCAAGGACACTCACCAGATGTGTGTGATGTGGCTTGGCCTGAAACACGACCAAGCTGCCTTTAAGCCCACAGAGGAGTGTACATATTGTAGGCGGTTCTCTGCCAAAGTGCTCAGTTGGCGACTGGCACGTCAGATGAACTTGTCCGCTGGTGACTCAATTATGTCTTCCACCACAGCGGCTCAGGAGCTGATAGACCTTGCTGAGACAATGGCTCCCGAAACTGAGGTTGGCCCAAACTTGGGGGGATCAACTTGACTTCATGGACCCGCTGCCCCAGGAATTAGTCGGGACCGCCTCGTGGCAGGTGTGCTGGGTTGTCCAGTGGAAGTGGCAGATGATTTTTCTGACGGTGGGTCGGAACTCTTCATGACCAGCGAGGATGATGATGACGACTCTTAACTTGCACTGTCAGTTTTGTATCATCTGAAGGACGGCATCTCCTACAGCACAGTGTCCCTGACACTGCCCTGGGGCATTGGGATTTTTGTTGTTGCTGGTTTTGTTTTTATTAGGACCAGAGAGAAGACTGCCCCCTACTGGCCCACCAACACCAAACACCACTTCCTGCAGCAACTCCGTTTTCCCAGGAGGTCTTCCATCGAAATACTAGCCAAGCCAAACCTGCTTAGCTTCTGTCATTCGACACAGCCAGGGTACATGTTGGTATGGTTGCCAACATGTGCCCATACCATGTATATGTACCCTGACTGTGGCAAGAGACAGCTTTGTTGCTGTCTCTTGCTTCAGCTTAATGAATGGATGAGATTCATGCGTTTTCAGTATACCAGGTGTGTAAAAACTTCTCTTCGGGAATGTAAGGATGACCTTACAACCTAACCCTACCTTTACGCCTAAGGGTTAGGTTGATGTTCACCAATTGACCTTGTGTCCTTCTATTCCCTGTCATTCCCCTCAGATGAGCATCAGTGGTTACATATGTTGTGCCTGGTGCAGGCCTTATGCATCTACATAGACAGAACCAAAAGCTTTAGGGAAAGTGACCTTTTTGTGTCTTGGGCAAAGAACCACTTGGGGAAGCCAGTCTCAAAGCAGCGGCTCTCTCACTAGATTGTGGGGGCTATTGCTTTAGCTTATAGCTCTAAGGGTTTACAGCCACCAGAGGGGCTGCATGCACATTCTATCAGGGGTCTCACCACCTCATGGGCCCTTTTCAGAGGGATCTCCATTCAGGAGATTTGTGCTGTAGCAAGTTGGGCCTCCCCACACACCTTTGCTAGTTTCTACAGGCAGTGTGGCTAAGCCTCAGTAAGGCTCATTTCAGGAATGTTGGTCCCTCATTAACATCTGCCCAGCTATCCAGGAGTCGGTGTTTCCCAATGAGAAACACGAATGGAATCCTATGAAAATGAACTTTAGGTTACTTATGTAAACTGGTTCTCGGAGTAGCTTTAGTAAGTCTCTCACCAGACCACCCTACTTACTCGTTTGTAGCGAGGAAGAGGTGAGTGTTTTTTGAATGACTGGCAGCGTAATGTCAAGCTCTTTTATTGGGAGAGGGTCTCCGCCTTTATTTTTTTAAAATACACTACCGTTCAAAAGTTTGGGATCACCCAAACAATTTCGTGTTTTCCATGAAAAGTCACACTTATTCACCACCATATGTTGTGAAATGAATAGAAAATAGAGTCAAGACATTGACAAGGTTAGAAATAATGATTTGTATTTGAAATAAGATTTTTTTTACATCAAACTTTGCTTTCGTTAAAGAATCCTCCATTTGCAGCAATTACAGCATTGCAGACCTTTGGCATTCTAGCTGTTAATTTGTTGAGGTAATCTGGAGAAATTGCACCCCACGCTTCCAGAAGCAGCTCCCACAAGTTGGATTGGTTGGATGGGCACTTCTTTGAGCAGATTGAGTTTCTGGAGCATCACATTTGTGGGGTCAATTAAACGCTCAAAATGGCCAGAAAAAGAGAACTTTCATCTGAAACTCGACAGTCTATTCTTGTTCTTAGAAATGAAGGCTATTCCATGCGAGAAATTGCTAAGAAATTGAAGATTTCCTACACCGGTGTGTACTACTCCCTTCAGAGGACAGCACAAACAGGCTCTAACAGGTACTATTTAATGAAGATGCCAGTTGGGGACCTGTGAGGCGTCTGTTTCTCAAACTAGAGACTCTAATGTACTTATCTTCTTGCTCAGTTGTGCAACGCGGCCTCCCACTTCTTTTTCTACTCTGGTTAGAGCCTGTTTGTGCTGTCCTCTGAAGGGAGTAGTACACACCGGTGTAGGAAATCTTCAATTTCTTAGCAATTTCTCGCATGGAATAGCCATTTCTAAGAACAAGAATAGACTGTCGAGTTTCAGATGAAAGTTCTCTTTTTCTGGCCATTTTGAGCGTTTAATTGACCCCACAAATGTGATGCTCCAGAAACTCAATCTGCTCAAAGAAGTGCCCATCCAACCAATCCAACTTGTGGGAGCTGCTTCTGGAAGCGTGGGGTGCAATTTCTCCAGATTACCTCAACAAATTAACAGCTAGAATGCCAAAGGTCTGCAATGCTGTAATTGCTGCAAATGGAGGATTCTTTGACGAAAGCAAAGTTTGATGTAAAAAAAATCTTATTTCAAATACAAATCATTATTTCTAACCTTGTCAATGTCTTGACTCTATTTTCTATTCATTTCACAACATATGGTGGTGAATAAGTGTGACTTTTCATGGAAAACACAAAATTGTTTGGGTGATCCCAAACTTTTGAACGGTAGTGTACATTTATTTCTAGTTTTTCCCCTTATCCCACCCGATTAACCCAATCGCATATGGCCGGAACTCTTGTCGAATAACTCCCCTGGCTCACATTTCCACAGGAAGGAGATAGCCATAACACCAGCTTCCTTCAAACTCGTGTCGGCTGTTCTCGCTATTTTACACGATGAAGCCACGCATGGATTGCATTGCCCTCAGGCCGTGAAGGAGACATAGGGAGAATGCTTTCGGTCACTTGGCTGCAGGTGCCCGGATGGGCCAGAGGGGTCACTGGAGAACGACGAGTCCCCAAACACTACACCGATCTACACCCACTATCCCTTGGGTAAGGGTGGCCTAATGAATGCCTTACCCCATGGACGCTCTGGCCGTGACCGGTTACGGCGAGGCTAGGATATGAACCTCCCAGCCACATGACGAGCGGATTGCAAGAACGGTGGTCTATTCCGCTCGGCCACCAGAGCGGCCATAGAGGGTCTCCACCTTGACACTAATTTGGGTTAGTGTCAGGGAGGGTGGAGACCCCAACTAGGTCTTGACATAGTAGGGCCTTTTGGGACAGCTGTGCCCACCTGCTGTTATGCTATTACGCTGACGGACTACTACTCCAAGTGGCCTGAGTTGGCCTTTTCCCAGCTGCAACAACTGCTGATGTAATACAGTTTCTTACCTCTGTTTTTAGCAGACATGGTGACCCAGAAAGCATTGTTACAGACAATGGAGCTCAATTCACGTCGGCAGCCTTCACTGAGTTTCTTGAGAAAAGGGGCATTCTCCACAATCGGGTATCAGTCTACTATCCGGTGGCCAACTGTGCCGTTGAACATTTCCACCGTGTTCTGAAGTGCTGCGTCCAGACTGCAATCCAGTAGTCTCGGCCATGGAAAGAGGCTGTGTTGGATTGGCTACAAGTCTACAGGGCCACTCCACACGCCACCACTGCCATCTCACCACATGAACTGCTTTATGGCAGAAGAATGTGCACTAAACTGGACATACTGCTCCTGCAACCTACTTTGACAGCACAGGGTGACTCTGTGCACAGAATGGTCCAAGAAAAACAGGCCAAGATGAAGCACTACACTGACTCCAAACGTGGTTCCTGCGCACCTCTCTTTCATGAGGGAGAGAGAGTTAGGATAAGAATACCTCACCACGTTCCCAAAGCACACCTGAGATTCAGTGGACCAGTGACTGTAGAAAAGAGGGTAGGCACAAGCACCCTCTTGCTTCGCAATGGAAAAAAAATGGAATGCATCCCACCTGGCTCCCTTCCCTGCTGCAGCTGAGTATGAACCTGTCAACAATCCTGCTCCAAAATCACATCACATGCACACTCCCCACATCCAGCCACGTGCAAGAAATAAGCCTAGTTGGCATAAGGACTATGTCCCGTACTGAAAGTTTGACTGTAAGTTTAAGCCATTGGATGGCTAGAAAAAGGCATGGGAAAGAGAAAAAAAATAATATTACAAGCAAGCGTGTTATAAGGGAAACATACTGTTGACAAATCTTTATTTGATGTATACTCTGGTTTTGAAAAATTTACCATGGCCTAGAGAGAAAGATAGTATCAGAAAAAATGGTAAATGAAACGTAATATTATTGTAGGATTAGAGATATTAAGGTGTATTGTTTACATACCATTAAGTGTTTTGTTACTGTTACCTAATGTTAGTCATCTTTGGAAAATAATAAGCAGTGATTACAGAATCTTAATGATGCTGGTTTGGCAGTAACATTCTTTTACAGAGAGGAGATGTTGTGTTCTGTTTATATTGATATTCATGTTGCCCGCTTGCACCACTAGGTGATGCTATGTTAATATGCTGTTTCTTGTTTTGACGTGAAGAAGAAAATGTAATGACGGCTGCCTACATAATCTTTGAGTTAAATAAATGTCCGTTCTAATCCGACCTGCCTCCTCGTGATTGTGCACCATCCAACACTACACACGTGCGTCGTGTTTACATTCTAAGCTAGGCTACTTCTTCAGTTTTGGTGAGAATGGCTAAATGCGAGCAACCGAAGTTGGATACAATCCAACCAGGACCCTCTGGCTTAAAATGCCAGCGTATGGAAGCATTTTGGCTTCTATGAAGCTGAAGGGAAAAGGGACCCGAACAAGAACCACGCTTATGCAAGTTGTTTCTAACTAAAATAAAATATTTTGGCAACACAACAAATATGAGAAACCATATTTCACGTTCCTATCCGGAGTTGGAGGAAAAACAACTAGTTGTAGTTGCTGCCAACCAGGGAACAATTGAACAAGTGATATCAAAGCTGCCACCAAACTCGGAAAGGGCGAAGCGAATCACAAAGTCGATCGCAACTTTATTGCCAACGATTTGCGCTCCTTCTCAGTCATTGAGAACTAGGGCTTTCGCACCTTGCTGCACACTTTGGAGCTGAGATACAACATCCCATCTCGATGTTTTTTCACTGACACAGCGATACCCACACTCTACAATGAAACCAAAACCAAAGTCATGGAATCATTGAGGAAAGCGGGTAGGATAGCAGTAACATGCGATGTGTGGACAATCAATTGCTACAGAATCTTATGTCACCGTAACTGCACACATTATTACCGATGACTGGCAGCTCATGTCTGACGTGCAGGGTAGTTACTGGATTGCGGCGCACACTTACACTGGAGCATGTAGACCAACTCCTGTTCTTACGCAACAGCTTACACATTCCAGCATTCACCAGCTAAGCACATTTGCTATGTTCCACTTCCATGCATTTCCATGATTTCTTTGTGGCCTATTATTTGCAGTTTTTTCATTATTTATTGTTTTACCACATATTCCACAGAAAGTGTTAGTTTTGTATGAGCGCTGGTAAAGAATTCTATGTTGTTTTTGTTTGAAAACTGTTTTTTATTTTAATTTACAGCAAAATGTTTTGTTTTGTTTGTTTGTTTGTTTTTTGTCTGAGCGATTCTCTGCTCATTGCCCATACCATGTGGATTTTGGTTGAGGGTTTTATTATTTATTTGTGAATGAGGACAGCTTTTTATGCTATCAGGTGGTTGCTGAAATCTTGCTGAAGCCCATGTTAATTTACAACAAGGATGCTGCTACAGGCACACTTTTGTTTCTTTTCTTGTTGGTTCTTTGCAATGCTGGGAAACGTGGCCTTTCAGTCGACACATCTCTTCTATTTATTTTAATTATGGATCATTACAAATATGCTATGTTTTAAAAGTAACAAGTATTCACACAGTGACAAGACATTAATCATGTATAGAAATAAAAAATGTTGATGCATCAAGATGCATCAGTAATCGTTTTATAATCGCATCGTAGCCCTCTGAATTGGAATCGAATCGTGAGGTGCCTAGATTCCCACCCCTACTATGATTTGATATCAGTTTTGTAAGGCTCCATCTGATTCTGAGTCTGATCCCCTCATATCAACCATATTATTTGAAAACTGTAATAATCCAAAGAAAACATGTAACAAAATTCATTTATTTTCAGCCTGTGTTACAAAAATATATATAAAAAATTAATATACTTTCTTGAGTAAATATTTAAACATTCAGTGATTAAGAAAGAAATCATTACATCAGACCTCTTCACAGCATCTGTTAATTGTGTTTTATTGCAATTCAAGGTAAATACAGTATTGTGATTTTGAACTAGTAATTTTATTTCCTTCTCCCCTCCACCCTTGTTGAATAATGGTTTGGTAGTGTCAATACTGTTATGAGCACAGCAGATTTGAGGATCTTTCTGCTCTTCCTTTCAAGTCATTATAGGCTCCAACCAGCTAAATAAAGCATGGCAGCATCAAGCATCTGCCTGTAAGCGTAGTTTGACAATATCTGCCTCATAGTTAATATCCATAGCATCACATTTCTTGCTCTTGTTGGTGTACAGAATATAACTAATGAATTACCCTTCTTCCCGGATCTATGTCAGGAGCGTGGCAGTTCCATGGGGAAGCTGGAGCCTATCTCCCCTGTCAGTCCGGCCCAGATGGACCCTGATCTTGATATGGTGCCAGCCCGCTTCTCCAAAGAGGAGCTGATCCAGAACATGGACCGTGTGGACAGAGAGATCACCATGGTGGAGCAGCAGATCTGCAAGCTTCGCAAGAAACAGGTTGGCACTGCTATCTGGTATTACTTGTAGCTGAGAGTTGCTCTCTGTCCAGAGATTTTAGTCAGTTGCTGCCCTTGAAGTCAATTGTAGTGGATTACCCTTGAATTCTCGTGGTACTCAAATATCACTTTTTCACTGTAGATTCTGGGTATGAATTTTCAAGTATTGTCCTACACTTAGTACTGATCCAATCATTACTTTTGCTGAGCAGTGCCGACTTGGACCATTTAGTTTGGGGTCAATGGACAAAATTATTGTGATAGAATCAGCCCCTCCCCTCCCCCCACTGCAGAAAAACAGGCTTCCTTGTGCCAAAAATATGGTGAATCAAGCCATTTCTCCTTTTACATTGTATTTTGAATTATAGTCTTGGGTAAAAACTCTGATACCGATACACCATTTTAGCATGGTATCAGCCTGATATCCGATACCAGTGGTACATCTCCACTTTGAATTCTCCTGGTGGGCTCCTAGTTTTGGCTTTGGAGTGCTACTTGTCATAAACCGTTTCACAAGGCATTATTTGTAAAATGTGGGTGGCATTCAAATTGAGGGCACCTTATACAACAAATATTCAAAAATTGGCCAAGCATTAGCTGTAATGACAATTTACAGTACTTCTTCCCCTGCAGTTACCACCTTATTGGATCATTCATGTACATTCAAAGTACGTTATGATGCATCTAAAATGCCTTAAAGGCACCATTTGCTACCTGTATGTTAAGTCTGTTGTTAATTCTTGTAGATGTACAAGTGTTTGCCATAGTTGACATCAGTTTTGAATTTGCTTAATGGCAGTGTTGAGATTGTTCACCTGTGGTTTTGTAATACGTCCCGGTGCCAGCCTTTTGTTGATGGCAACACAAAAAGGTCTTGGACGGAGACTTTGATGTGTTGCAATCACTGAATTATAGATCTGCAGTTTGTTCTTGCTCATGGTGCCACAACTCCATACACACTTGTCTCTGGGCAGCTGCATTCTCTCTTCTTTACTCCTGGCTTTTTTATTTAGGAGAAAAGTAGGTTAAAAATATATACAGCTATAAATAACAGCTCCCCTGCGGGAGGGTAGGATTATAGCGGGGGGTTTTGTGACTGTTAAACCACTCATATTCCTTCCTCACTGTCTCTTTTTTGGCTGTCTGCCACATCATGTTTAGTGGAAAAGCTCTGTGGTGGAGCTCTTTTGCACCCACCCCAACCCCCCTCCACCCTCTTGCCAACATGCTGATATCTTCAGCCATCCCTTCTCCTCTACCTCCCCCGTCTCTTCTTTGGCTGGCACTCAAATTAAGACTCCATAAATTCAAACCGCCTGCAGCTTGTGGTCTGGTCCATTGTGGGGTGGGTATGTGGGATGGACTGTGGGGCTGGGACAGCAGCACAGGACTGTTAATGTTGGGAGTGGATAGGCCTAAATGTGCTCAGGAGAGAAAGCTGTGGTACCTACAAATATAAATTGACACCCCCTCTCTCCACCAAAACACATGCCGTTTTTCTTATTTTTAAAAAAAATGTTTTAACAGTGCACTCCTGATCTCGCCCCACAATATTGCTTCCTAACCCCCCCCCCCCACACACACACACACACACTGAGCTTTGTACTCCAAAACATCTGGAGTAATTAAGTGGCAAGGTAAAACTTAATTTAAAGAGTTCTGGTGGGGAGGGGAGGCTGGAGTTTAGGTTACAGCCAGCCTGTGTTGTGTCAGCCAGGCTCAGGACGGCTGGTTTATTTTATTTTGCTCCGCGGTGGGTTTGGGAAGGGAAGGAGGCTCTCTGGGAATGTATATGTTTCCCTCGCCAGATGCTTATCCAGACCGATTGTGGCACATGATGATCCATCACGCTCAGCTCTCATGTGGATATTCTGGAGGCCACCTCTCCCCCTGCAGAGGCCCTGGCCAGGAGAGAGCAGTGGAGAAGAGAAGGGGGGGGGGCACACTGGGGAATGGCTCTACTGTAGATTAGCTCACCACACGCCACTCAGCTTGCCAGCAGTCAGCCCCGGCTTCCAGACAACCTGCTTCTCAACTCAAGACCTTCTGCTGTTCTCCAGCCTACACACAACCACCATGTTCTCCTTTGTAAAAGCTGGCATTGGTGGGTGTGGTTTCATTTGGACCAATTATAAAACTCCTGTATGTGCTGTGAAAACTCTGCTGAATGCACATTGACTTAATAGGTAAATAAATCAGTAGAGTACCTGCCACCTTGTGTTTTTGTCCAGATTTTTTTATTTTTTTTATTATCAGGATGTCTTTCCTTTATCTGTTATAAAGCCACAGAGTTTTTGATCAGTGTGATGAAGTAGTTAAGTCTCAGGGCAGACATACATAGGAGCCAAGAAATGTTTTTCTTTCCTTTTTGGTGCCTCATAGCTACTTTCTGTCTGGTTTTAAGAAGACAAAAGGCACTCCTCCATTAAAGACTGATTGAAAAGTGCAAGGAGAAGCATATAGGACATCAGTCATATCACAGATAAAGAAAAGAGTATGATGGCCATATAAATGATCTTGTGCTGTCCTTCCACCACCAATATATTCTCTCTCTCTCTTTCTCTCGCTCACTCTCTCGCTTGCTCACTTGCGTGACATAGTGTAGCTACACAGTAGGCCTTGGCTTTGTTTACAAGCTGTTGTGGTAACCCTATGATTAAGAACCCCGAGGAGTTAATAGCTATTGCCGCTAATAGGGCAGATAGTCTCCTCCCTGTGGAGTCCTTATCTCGCACAAGTTATTCAAATATTTTTTATTAATTTTCACATACGTTGTACAGTCACAGATAATACTCACTACTCAAACAAACAAACAAACAAACAAACAAACAAACAAACAAACAACAAAAATACAAATGCTGGACAAAAATAAAAAGGGTAAGGGGGGTTAGCTACATTGTATTAGTGGAAGGGACCTCAATCTCAAAATAACAGAAATGATTGACAGACCTTATAATACTTCTGGGTGGAACCTTGGGTAGTGCATTTAAGCTGCTCAAGTTTAAGATGGGACATTACCTCCTCACCCAGCACTTGTGAGATGGTGGCATAAATTTCTTCTAGCTAAGGAGTATCAGATGTCTAGCAAGTAAGGTAGAGAATGCTATAGCCTCAGCCTGTTTAGTCATTATCGATGTACCCTACAGGACTATGCTAAACAGTGCGGTCAGTGGGTTAGGATCATAACTGTGTTACACATACATGAAAAGGTATTAAATATACCGGTACAAAATGGGGTCAGTTTGGGACATGACCAAAACATGTGACTAACGCTAGCTGGGTCTCGACTGCACCTGATGTAGGTTAGGTCTAAACCAGGGTAGAGTTTGGCCAGCTTGTTTGCAGATAGATGTAACCTATGCAGAACCTTGAACTGCAGCAACCCATGTCTAATACACATTGATGATGAGTGTATCAGTGTAATTGCGGCCTGACAATTTACCTCTGATGTATTAATTCCCAACTCCGCCTCCCACTGCATCCTTAAGTGATCAAGTGATGGGGAAGCGACCTTCTGAATAATATCATAATCCAGACCCCTGCCAATTGGATCCATGTTCAAGTATTCATCTATCCAGGTACTCTGTGGGGTTAGAGAGAAGTGTGTTTTGACATACAGTGCATCCGGAAAGTATTCACACCCCTTCACTTTCCCCACATTTTGTTATATTACAGCCGTATTCCAAAATGGATTAAATTCCTTTTTTTCTCATCAATCTTCACACAATACCCCATAATGACAAAGTGAAAAAGGTTTTGCAGAATTTTTTGCAAATTTATTAAAAATAAAAACTGAAATATTGCATGTACATAAGTATTCACACCCTTTGCTATGACACTCAAAATTGAGCTCAGGTTCATCCTGTTTCCACTGATCATCCTTGAGATGTTTCTACATCTTGATTGGAGTCCACCTGTAGTAAATTCAATGGATTGGACATGATTTGGAAAGACACACCTGTCTATATAAGGTCCCACTGTTGACAGTGCATGTCAGAGCAGAAACAAAACCATGAAGTCAAAGGAATTGTCTGTGGACCTCCGAGACAGGATTGTATCGAGGCACAGATCTGGGGAAGGGTACAAAAAAAATTCTACAGCTTTGAAGGTCCCGAAGAGCACAGTGGTCTCCATCATTCGTAAATGGAAGAAGTTTGGATCCACCAGGACTCTTCCTAGAGCTGGCCGCCCAGCCAAACTGAGCAATCGGGGGAGAAGGGCCTTGGTCAGGGAGGTGACCAAGAACCCGATGGTTACTCTGACAGAGCTCCAGCGTTCCTCTGTGGAGATGGGAGAACCTTCCAGAAGGACAACCATCTCTGCAGCACTCCACCAATCAGGCCTTTATGGTAGAGTGGCCAGACGGAAGCCTCTGCTCAGTAAAAGGCACATGACAGCCCGCTTGGAGTTTGCCAGAAAGCACCTAAAGGACTCTCGGACCATGAAAAACAAGATTTTCTGGTCTGATGAAACCAGGATTGAACTCTTTGGCCTGAATGCCAAACGTCATGTCTGGAGGAAACCAGGCACCTCTCATCACCTTGCTAATACCATCCCTTCAGTGAAGCATGGTGGTGGCAGCATCATGCTGTGGGGATGTTTTTCAGCGGCAGGAACTGGGAGACTAGTCAGGATCGAGGGAAAGATGAATGGAGCAAAGTACAGAGAGATCCTTGATGAAAACCTGCTCCAGAGCGCTCAGGACCTCAGACTGGGGCGAAGGTTTACCTTTCAACACGACAACGACCCTAAGCACACAGCCAAGACAATGAAAGAGTGGCTTCGGGACAAGTCTGTGAATGTCCTTGAGTGGCCCAGCCAGAGCCCAGACTTGAACCCCATTGAACATCTCAGGAAAGACCTGAAAATAGCTGTGCAGCGACACTCCCCATCTAACCTTACAGAGCTCGAGAGGATCTGCAGAGAAGAATGGGAGAAATACCCCAAATATAGGCGTGCCAAGCTTGTAGCTTCATACCCAAGAAGACTTGAAGCTGTAATCGCTGCCAAGGGTGCCTCAACCAAGTACTGAGTAAAGGGTGTGAATACTTATGTACATGCAATATTTCAGTTTTTTATTTTTAATAAATTTGCAAAAATTTCTACAAAACCTTTTTCGCTTTGTCATTATAGGGTATTGTATGTAGATTGATGAGAAAAAAAGGGAATTTAATCCATTTTGGAATAAGGCTGTAACATAACAAAATGTGGGGAAAGTGAAGGGGTGTGAATACTTTCCGGATGCACTGTAACTACGTACATGTAAATATCTAAAGTAACCTGACTGGAGAACATCAAAGCCCTTCTTTAACTGTTCAAAAGAAGTAAAGTACCCATTCTTTAAAAGGCCTTTCACACACTTGATCCCTCTCCTATGCCACAATTGAAAAAATGGGCCTGTGAGAGATGGAGCAAAACTTCATTTGCCAAAATAGGGGAAGTAATAAGAGGCTGTTTAAGTTTAAAATGGATTCTAAACTGAGACCATATCTTTAGAGAACCCTGAATAATTGGGTTATTCATCCAAAAACATTTACTAAAGGGTAGTGGGGCACAAATTTAAGAGCAAAGTGACACTGCATTACTTGAATGCTGCCCCATAAGAGACAAAACAGGAGATTCCTCCTCTGATAAATCAGAGACCCAAAACACCAACTTGTGGATGTTGCCCGCCCAATAATACAAATAATTAGGTGAAGACAGACCACCCTCCCCCTTTTTTCTTCGCAAACATTTTTTCCTTATTTGAGGTATATTTTTATTCCAAATAAAAGTGGATGTGTACTGATCTAATTCCTTAAAAAAAGGATTTATGAATAAAGACTGGGATTGTTTGAAACAGATAAAAACTTGGGCATGATAGTCCTTTTTACAGATTGATCCTACCAGCGAGTGACAAGGGGAGAGTTGACCATCTCTCCATGTCCTGTTTGGCCTTATTAAACACTGTTTTAAAGTTAACTGATCTCACACAAGTTAACCGGCGCTAGGGTGTCGCAGGGATGCTGAAAGTTCAGATATTTTGGGGGGGGTGGGTTCAGCAATTCTAAAGGTTATCTCTCATGTATGTGTGCGTGCGCGTGTGTGTGTGTTCCACAGCAACAGTTGGAAGAGGAGGCAGCAAAGCCCCAGGAGCCAGAGCGCCCTATCTCACCTCCACCCAGCGAGGCCAAGCACCGCAGCCTGGTGCAGATCATCTATGATGAAAACAGGGTCAGTACACACACACACACTAGCCTCACTTTTCTCTCCAGGCACACTATACCGTATGACTTACCTTTCATTACTTGAGCCAAAATTACGGTGGAAATGAGGTTGGCTTCACTTCACATGTTCAGTGTCGTCCTATCATGCAGAGAGTGAGTAAATTAGAAAGCTAGCTGCATGTCTCCCTTGGTTTATTATTGCCCTTTTGAACTGATTCAAGCTGACAAACTATGTGTGTCAGTTTCCGTCTTTGTCCAAATATTTTCCATTGCCTGAGCACGTCAATGTGTGTGGCGATACTAGGAATGAACTTTTAAATTTTGTTGGTGTGATTGAAAAGAAACTCTTGGCAGTAAGTGACCAGATTACCCAGCAGGAGTGTAGAGGTTGTTTGGGGTTGGAAGGTGGCACAAGGAAAGCCATTTAAAAGTCCCTGTGAGATGAAAGATTTGGCAACAAACATTTGCTGTTTCTGAGTTGGGCCTCATGTGCACTCCAAGGTTATTATAGTTTGCTAAAGCTAAACTAAAAACTAAAACTAGGTGTGAAAAAACATTTTAATGAACTGAAATATAAATAAAACTAGACTTTAGAAAAAACAAAAACTAACAAACGATATCGTGTACTTACAAAACTAAACAAAATAAAAAAATATACAGAAAATGTCTTCAGTTAGTCTTTGTAAATTTGGTCAAATTTGTCATTATGACAAGCATGAGGAGGCATTGGTACATGTTTATTGAGATTTGGATGTCTACATGACTGTGACTCAACTGCCTTCACAAAGTGTTGTTTGTGTTACAATACCTATTTTGAACTTCTTGTATCTTGCCCCTGACAGATACTTCCCATATTGTAAAAGAAAGAAAGAAAGAAAGAAAGAAAGAAAGAAGCTAATGCTGAAACTAATAAAAACTGAACTAAACATTTTTAAATAACAAAAACTAAAATGAAAAGTGCAAACCCACTCTGGAAACTAAGTGAAACTAAACCAAATTGGGGGGATAAATAAATAAATAATGAAAAATACAAAGCTATAATAATTCTGGTGCACTCCTATCATTGTCATTGTTGTGACAGCTCATAGAAGAAGAGACAAACTAAAGATTTTTCATGTACGATCCAGGGCTTGACACAGTAATTTGCCTGCTGGCCTGAGACTGTTTTCTCATGTGGCCAGGCCAGCAAAGCTGAATTTGCTGTGGCCCACTTGGCCAATGATAAAAATGGCTAACATATCATTATTTTTTTTACCTGGATTATTGAGCATGCATCAAGACATCATAGAGATAGCTTTCCCCTCCATGAATCGAGATCAGAAACACAGATGTTGTGCAACTTTACCAGTACTCTCTTTTCATAATCTGTGAATGTACTCAGGTGAGCACTGTCGTTCAAGCACACAATATGAGTGCGGCAATTTCTGCTGCTCAATCTGCTATATACCTCATAGAATCTTCTAGACTGTCTTTAAAGAAAACAGTCCCGCAAAGACAACAAAGTTAGCTAACAGATTATCTTAATTTGACTAGTCAGCCTTTTATAAGCCCCCAGCTCCTGACCAGGCGCCATAGGAAAAAAAAATCAAAAATAGAAATTGTAAGAAGATGAGTTAAAAGAAAACAGCAGGGAGTATGAGACGAGTAAGAGATGGAGGAAGATGGAGTTCTCTACACAAACAACCTGGTTATTGATAAAATGATTTACCAGTCTCTGTCCTTTGTAGCGCAATCAGTGATTTCATCATTGCTTTCTGTAATGACATTAGATTTCTATTAATTACAGGATTCTGATTTCAGAAACATGAACATACTCTGGGATAGGTGGTTTCAGAGTCAGGGCCAGTAGCTTTTATAACCTACGGGCCCACCTGGCCAGTGGTAAATTGACCTGAATATCAGTGCCTTGTGTCCTGCTATTATGGAGCTCAGAGGTTGGTACTGTGAACATATTAAGTGATATTTTGCATGTACTGTGCACCATGCTATTTCTCCTGGGGAACTGTTGTACATACTTCCCTGGCTTGACTCTTTCATAGTTATTTACATTTCATGTGAATAGAGAGTAGGCAGACAGCCACATTGTACTTAGTCTCTCTGCTAGCTGTTCACTGTCCCTGCAAGGCCACGTCCAGTTGTCTTGAGGTTAAACCAAAGGTTAATGTAGCAGGCATGGTGAGTCACACACATGCAGCACGTCTAACTCAATACAGTGCTGGCACATAATGTTTTGTTTTAAATAAACAGGTTGGCACCTGAATTGTCCTTATTTTTCAGTCAGATGATAAACTCTGGCACTAGCTATGTAAAGATATTCACAAATACTTACTGTAATAACTGATTTAGTTGCAGTAAAACAGTTTGACATTCTGTAGCACAGTTACCTTGTTTTTGCTGGAGTCATTGCCTATGCTCTTAGTCCACCTAGTGGTGAGATGCATACCTTTCTTACCACATGTATGGCAGGGAAAGCCCTTTTCATGCTGCAGGAAAGTGCAACAAAGATAAAACCTCTTTAAAGTACAGCAGTAGGGAAACTACCCTAGACCAGTGTATGTCAGCAGGAATCTGACCTGTTGAACTGTGCTTGAGCAAAATGGAGTCTTATCAGCTCCAAGGATGTTCCTCCATTGCTGACCCTGCGTTTTGACATATCTATAAAGGACAAACTAGTTTTACCCAGCGAGTAGTATTACCTTTGCACAGTGAGCAGTATTCGTTTTGTACGGCAAGCAGTATTGCACAGTATTAGTTTTATACTGTGAGAAGTATTAGTTTAATACACTGAGTGGTGTTAATTTTACACAGTAAGGAATGACCTACAAAAAAAGCTGATGGATTGGACCCTGGCCCATGATGACAAGAGGGTAGGGTATGTATGTTAGCCTGTTAAGCTGCCACACAAAGCCTTTTTTAAATGACATCATGGTAAAAGAATTTACTGCATGCCTTTCACCTACACTCATCGAGCAGATTTGAAACACAGCACCCCTGAAAAACTTGCAGCTGCAGGACACGACGGAGCATTCAAGGCGGGTTCGTTTCAAAGGCTGGAAGTTTAAGGATGACTCATAGCTTGCTCCACAATGTAGCCTGACCTCTGTAACACTTTCCACTTCCCTCTAGCTGCCAGTAAGTACTCAGATCTACTGCACGTTTCTTACTCCCTCACCAGACCTCCCCAAGCTTCCCCAGCTATTTGTCAGGCCACACACTTGCCACTAGAAGCCCACTGCCATGATAAGACCACAGCAAATTTAGTTGATACATTTTTCATGATATTCTATTATTCAAGGCTAAAGGTTACATGCAGAGCTTGTGTTGCTACTTGCAGATATTTACAGTGCATAGTCCCTCAGGATATAGCTCATAAGAGGTGTAGTTATAATAAACAGTTGGAGTGTATTACTGCTTTCTCCTCCCCGTTTGTACCTTTTGTCTTTTGTACTGTGGCGTTGTTAGGTAATTGCTGCTTGTGTGATTCAGCACCTGGTTGTAATTACTCCAGCCCTGACATGTCTTTGGGAGCCGATGTCACAGCGGTGTCATCTGTCCCCTCTGGGCTTAGTGTCAACTGCTCTCTCTAACAGGCCTACATCCACTCCACCTATAGCCCTTTGTCAAAACCCCAGGGTGCTTCTAGCCACATTCACTCCTGTCACATTTGACATTGCAGTCAGGAATCTAAATATAAGAGCACTCACTGCGGTTGTATTATCATAATAATGAACATGCTTTTTAACTGTAGGTGTCTTTCTACCTCTCCTTAATCAGTATTTTTTTTTTGGTCTTCACCAAAGTGCTACCCTGTACTCAACGATTTTACTCTTTTGTGCACCAACTATTGGGATGTGTTGGCTTCCTGGGATGGTGTCTGCTTCAACTTTTCCTCTCATTCTATGACCTACTTGCTGTGTGTTGCTGATGACCAGTTGGCACACTGTTGACCACAGGCAGAAGCTAACAGCCGCATAGCTTAATGGGTTATGATAAGTCCAGTGTCTGATTTCTTTGTCATCCCACCTCCTTTCTTACTGTTGAATTCCTCATTACTAGCGCCTATTGTCAGAAACTCCAAATGTATGGTTAATTTTTATGTAATCTTAATGTTTTGCATGGAGAGTCATGAATAGGAAATGTCGAGAAACGCCCACTTTATCCCTCTTCCTCCCTGAGGATGAAAGGCTTCTCTTAATAATTGCTGCTCATTAACTGCTCCTGCAGCAAGTGGACTCGATGAGGCAATACTTTGCAGCCTGTTACACCTACTCACTGACAAGGAAGCAACTGGAATGAGGAAATATGGGATCAATGCAAAATGACTTGTGGGAGGGTTTTTTGCTTTATGAAAATGTATTTGCGTTTGTGGGATATGTTTATGCAAAACATAACCTGTCAGCCCTTCCTTTTGACCTATGTTCGTAGGGGAAAATGCGCAGGAAATGAAAAAGGGCACTTTTCACTTTGGAGCCAAGTCATTTTGCTTTATTCACAGGTGACCCAGTTTGAGACTGGTGTTCTGTCAAGTTAAGCTGTGTGTGCGTGAGCTCCACTTTGGTCTTAAATCTCTGTTAGTTTGCGTGTCTAAACTTAACAACACATCTCCTACCCCTATGCGCCTTCCACTGAAGCTGGAGTGAGAGTGTTTGGGAAGCGCAACATGACATAGTGGGTGGTGAGGAATGGAAGTTGACAGTCATGTACACTGGCAGCTTCTGTCACCCACCACCCCCACTACCCACGCAGACACACTCACACTCTTCCGGTCCTGTGTGTCTACCTCAAGTGGTAGCCACACTGCTGTGGTCATTGAAGGAAAGTAAGTGAGATGGAAAGAAGCTGAGCATGTGGTGTGTCACTAAGGAGAATCTATTTGATCAATGACGCAGAGGACGGATAAAGAGGGAAAACTTTGTGTGTATAAGGGGGTAGTTGTAGACACTGCTCACATTAGCTGGTAAAGGCAAATACAAATGTATAGAGGTGCTGAGATGTATTGTGGTTGTGTGAGGTAGAGACAAGTTTTTTTTTCTTTCTTCTGCTTACCCATCTTCACACCCTCACACCTTGACTTTCTTCCTTTTCTTAAGCTGCAAGGAATTCTAGTTTTAGGCTGAACATTTTAGGTATTGAGTGTGAGGTGAGAGCTTTCCCTGTCTTTCATCAGATGTCTCTCATGGGATAAGCTCAAGCCCTATCACTAACTCTCTCTCCTACTCTCCCTCCCTCCTCTACCCCTTTCTCTCGCTCTCTCTCTCTTACTCTCCTGCCTGCTCTCTCTATCTCTGCTCTTTCCCTGAGTGTGCTCAGGGAGGTGAGTAATCTTTCCTTCAGTAAAGAACATGGAGAACTGAGATAAGGCACGCTGCAGCCCAGCTTCAGTCAACTGCTCTAATAATAGATGGTGCATCCATCTGTCCATCCATCCAACCAGCGAGCGGTGGTCCAGTCTCCATGACTGAGTGAGCAGACGCAGTGTGTTGCCGTGGTGATGGCAGAGATGCATGCGGATGGCTAACACATTCTGCTTGTCTGTTTGTGTTTTCTTCTCTAGAAAAAGGCTGAAGAAGCTCATAGGATACTGGAGGGACTGGGGCCCAGAGTGGAACTGGTGAGTCTGGAAAATTTAATTCACTATTCTCCCCCCCCAAGGTTCCCCCCCCTGTCTTTCTTCCTCATTATTAACATGTGGCAAAACAGTTTATCAGGAACGCAAAAAGGCTAGTGGTGTAAATCAAAGATTCGCCCAATTCTCAGGTGTGAGGCCTTGGAGGACATTGTCGTTGTGAATAAGGATGGTCCTTGTCTCCTCCAGTTACATAGGTACATAGGAGGCTGTTGCTTTCCTTTCCTCAGTATATGTCTGGAAAAAAAAGGCCATTATTGATCAGTGGTTTGCCCTGAATGTCTTCACTGCAGAGTTTTGTTGTCAGTCATACAGGCAAGAGATTACAGTCTGACACAAGAAGCAAAAACTAAATTGAGGATTTCACAGATCATAATCAAATGCATGCTGTTAACTCTGTGATATTTGAGAAATACATTTGAGGAGGATTATGAACTAGATTGTTCTGGTCCTCAGTTGTAATTGACCAAGACATGTTTGAAGATTTGGTGAACCTGATAAATGGACCACTTTTTCTCAGATCAGTTCATTTTAATATCAAATATTAATATTAAAGTGCTGCCACTTTCAAATTCCTATTAAAGAACTGCATTGCTTTGTGAAAGAATACTACTTGGTATTGATTTTTGTACAATGAAGTATTGATGATATTTGAGTAAGGCAATAAGCCATTTAACATCATGCTTGACAGTGATTTTAGAACTCAGACCTCATAATTCAACTCAATCTCCGCTTCATGATTATTGAGCACCTCTTATTTTTTCCAGAGTAAAGGGCTTTGCACACCAAGTCTGAATTTTCATCCAAAAATTTTGTGCATTAAAAAATAAATCCTGTACGGCAGCTCTGAAACTGTTGTTTGCCATAAATGTTTTTGAAACGGTCTTGATTTTCTGCTTTGTTTTTTCATCCCTGATATTGTGTTTGGTCATGCGTCCGTGTGTGTGTGTGTGTGCGTGCGCGCGTGTGCGTGTGTCCACGGCTAATCTCGCATACTACTGGACCTATCAGCCTAAAAAAAATTTTTTTTTTCACAGTTATGACAATGATTAAGACCCTCCCGTGGCTGCGGTGATGAAAAATCTTTGAAAAACGTTTGTTCTCGCTACCCCTGCTCCCTCTCTTGATTCACTCTCTAACTTGCTCAACCAACACTGCTCTCTGTCGCTGCCCGATCTAAGTCAACCGTGCACATACATGACTTACATCTACAGTTGACTCAGATTGGGCAACAACACAATCAAAAGTTGGTAAAAGAATTTTGATAATCCCAAAAATGCATAAGTTATAAAGGAACAACTTCCTCTAGGTTGCAGTCAAAACAGGAAGTGTTGCATATTCTTGTCGCTGTCGGAGCTGAGTTGACCATAGATGTGAGTCGTGCATGCGTGAGTGTAAACAGTTTACCCAGCTTTATTATGAAAATAAAGACAGGGTTAGACAAAAATGGTCGCATAGAAAACCTTTTCTTTTGGAAAGTGCAAGTTCGTATTAGATTTGGTCGCATTTGTGCAAGGGTCTGTCTAGGAAGCTGCAGATCCACAGACTGAAAGGGCAAAGGTTTTATTGGGTAGATCTATTTAGCTTGAGCGCTGCATATTAAAAACTTTCTTTTTCTATATTTCCCATTCAATTGACTTGGGTGCTGCCCAAAAGTCTTACAATGGCAGGAAAACACTGTTTTTTCTGCCTGCGTGTGTGTTTATCTGTCCACTGCTAATCTCGCATATTACTGGGCCTAATAATTTTTGTGCGGTTATGACTGTATGATCCAGGACCTCTCGTGGTTGCAGTGATTCAAAACCTTTGAAAAACCTGTTTCATATTGCAATTGAGTGCTAACTGCTCAGCTGTTTTTTTGCCCAAGTCTGACTACTGGAGAAGGGGGAGATATGCAGGCAGTGCCTCCATATTTTCCCATCTCCCAGTAAGCAAGTCCGAGCACCGGAAAAGGGGAGTTGCGCCTGGCAGGGATCAGCAGTCTGAGTGCACCCTTCTAGTTTTGTTTGTTTGTTTTGTTTTTTTTGTATGCATCATTAAGCTCTCAGATTTTTTTTTAAAGCTGTTGGACCATGATGGTGGATTTAAAAAACACGTGCAAAAAATTCGGAGTTTGTGTGCAAAGGCCCTGACTCTCAAGTATGCCCTGTTACCTAATGGTTACATCTGACACTACCGCAACCTTTGCCACTTGAAACTCTCAAGAATAAAGACACTGGGAATAGATAAAATGTTTAAAAAGGGGAATAAAGTATGACCTGTGTGTACAAATACAAAAAAAATGTGTTGTGTAAGTTTCTCATTCATGCTGGCCATTTGAATAACTGCTCAGTTTAGAGTTTGGCATAAATGATGTTCAGCCCTATTTCATGGTGAATTGAATCATATGGTATTGTCAAATGAATTGACTCACCGGGAGTATCAGGATAATTTAAGACAGGCGCTCCTCTCTGAAGACATTCATTTCCAGTGATGTCTAAGTACTGGATTAGACTTGCTTATTAGGACTGCTTCAGTTGGAGCTTCCCACTTATATCAACTGGATTAACATTTTTCACCAAGAGAGGAATTTTTGTGGCTGGGCAAGACAAGTTCAGATAATGAAAGTGTGGGTTAAGACCCCTTATCAGTTCTTTATTTTCTGGCTGTGAGACAGAAGTGTCTCCCCAGACAGCACTGCTGACTGTCTCCTCTGCTCTTCCAGCCTCTGTACAACCAGCCCTCAGACACCAAGCAGTACCATGAGAACATCAAAATGTGAGTTTCATTATGCATGCATGCACACGCACTCACACACCTTCAGATGCTTAATTTTAGTTAATTAAATGTTAACTTCTGGGGGCACCTCCGTAGCCCAATGGTTAAAGCTTATACCACATGGTCGCAACCATCACCGGTTTGATTTCAGCGGGCAACCTTTGTTGCATGTCATACCCCCCCCTTCCATTTTCTGTCTCTTGTCCCTGTCGCTATCTAATAAAGTTAAAAAATGCCCAAATTTTTTCCCCCCAAAAATGTGAATATTATAAGTTAAATGCACATACACGTACACACATACATGTGCTGACACACACAGTGGCCCTTTCTGATTCGACACACAGTGTTGTTTATGCTATGTAGCTGTATTTAGGAATAGAGGATTGTGTGTTGACTTTGGTCCTTAATATTCTACAGTTCAAAAGGCGTCTTGACATTCTTTTCTGGATGCACTAAGTAGGAAATTAAGTTGGGTGAAAGCAATAGAAAGGAGCACTGGACCTCATTCTTAGGCGCACAGCAAAATGGTGCATTTTCTTTTTTTGTATATCCGTACAATTAGGCTAAACATCCATTTCAGTAGCCTTACATTGTCTTAACCCAAGCCAGTTTCATTGTCAACACTAAATACTGAATGCTAAATATAGTCAGTAACTGTTTTGGATTACTTACATCATTCAAGAATGACTGCAAACATCATAAACCCTGTCACTGTCTCAAAATACCCATTTTTCAAGTTCTGAAGTTGGTACTCGGCTGTGACAGGCAGATGAGTCTGAATTGACACACCAACATGCCTGACAAGCCAACAGGGGTTCATTTTGGTGGCATGATGAATAAAACATGTAAAATTGGTATTGTTTCATCTGACATGTGGAAATACTGCTGATTTTCTCTCTTGCCCTCCCCCCGACAATGTTTATATATAAACATAGTATTTGTACCTGAAGTCTTTTAATGGACTGTGAGACAGTCTTAACCCTTATGGTAGGGTTAATGGAAGGTTGTGACCTCTGTTGAATTAGGCTACGGTGGCATACCACAAGACCTTCCGATCGCCAGCACTATGTCCTCACTCTTTTTGATCCCTGCACTGTTTGATCTGTATTAATGCTTCAAAGCAATTAGCCAAAAAGTGTGTCCGTGTGTGCGTGTGTGTGTGTGTGTGTGTGTGTGTGTGTGTGTGTGTGTGTGTGTGTGTGTGTGTGTGTGTGTGTGTGTGTGTGTGTGTGTGTGTGTGTGTGTGTGCTATTAAACCCCACTGTCTAACTTTGAAGCAGAACAGTTGACTCCTTTGTTTGGCTAACTGATTTGATAACCATGACATTCTCTCCCATTGAGATAGATAAGTAATCTAGCCCTGTGAAGCCCTCACCCTCCCAATCTCACCCCTTTCCCTTGCCCAGTTTGTCAGCTATAGTCAATACCTTTCCTTTATCTCCCCTTCACACACCTTTTCTGAAAACTCAATTATTCTTAAGATTGCTAAAATCCTCCAAATTCAACCTTTGTCGCTTTTTTTTCCATTGTTTGTTTTAGGCATTAAAGGGACAGTTTTTACTCTGAGATTGTTTCATTGAGAAACATTTCTATATAAGTATTTTGCGTGTAATGGAACTTGATGCCATGATGTTTTGAAGGTATTTACACTAAATTACAGAGTTCTCTAGTTTCTCAGAAATGGCAGAGGCTTAGTATAGGACAAAGGGAACCTTTCGCATGGGGTCTAGGGCACCTAATCTTTCCCTTCACCATCTGGTGGCCAGAGGACAATGCCATCTCTGTCCTTAAAAGGCTTAATGTGTCAGGCCAGCCTCTGTGCTGCCACGTTACTCCTCCTCACCCACTTTTTCACTCACAGCCTTTAGCTAGATTCAACTGTGTTTCTTTCTGTTGCTGTGACTTGGCTCAGTCTGTGCCTGTGTTTTTGTTTGGGTGGGTGTGTGGGAGTGTTTTTTAGTGTTTATGTGGGGGCTAAGGTGTGTTTAGATTTGGCATTGGTTTGTTATTGCGGATAGCATACTCATGGAATCAAGAGTAGGCCATCCGGTATGCTTTATCACTGGCTGTTAAACACTATCTGATGTCCTCTGCATTACACCCAACTGGTACCTCTCTTCCTCCATTTCCGTCCTTGCCTGTGACCTGGGGGACCCTGGAGCCCAGCTGAAGTGACTAATGTAGAACAAGATTACATTAATCAGTAGAGAACGTGACCTTACAACTGACAGATTAAGTGTCAGGAATAAAACTCAGTCTTGCAGCAAAGAGACAGACAAACGGAGTGACTGCCTAAGCAGATTACTGGCCCTGACCTTTATTTGAAGCACTGTGGCTGGCTGTTCCCGCCCCAGACAAGCTTTACAAGTTTGGCTACCCCCGAAGCGATTTTGCCTTTATCGACTTAGTGGTGGCATACAAGGTCAGGCATTGGCTCTATTTGTGCACGTGAGCATGAGGCAGAATGAAAGAAAGTGTGTGCGCGTGCGTGCGTGCGTGCGTGCGTGCGTGCGTGTGTGTGTGTGTGTGTGTGTGTGTGTGTGTGTGTGTGCACGCGTAAGAGAGAGATGAGT
Organism: Lampris incognitus; assembly: GCF_029633865.1. Taxonomy (NCBI): domain Eukaryota; kingdom Metazoa; phylum Chordata; class Actinopteri; order Lampriformes; family Lampridae; genus Lampris; species Lampris incognitus. The sequence continues at coordinate 129,853,664 of NC_079211.1, forward strand.
AGAGGCTGGGTTTGTTTATAGGGGAATGCAGACAAGTAGATGCGGTAAGGTTAGAGAAAAACGGTTCCTTTTTAAAATTTCCAATACTGAAATTTACTTTATGAATTTAATGGAACTCCTGAATCAGATTCTCTCTCTCTCGCTCTCTCTCTCTCTCTCTCTCTCTCTCTCTCTCTCTCTCTCTCTCTCTCTCTCTCTCCCCCCCCCCACACCTCCCCCTCCCCTCACCTTCATCCTTCCCAGAAACCAGGCAATGAGGAAGAAGCTCATCCTATACTTCAAGAGGAGAAATCATGCGAGGAAGCAGTGGGTGAGTAGAGAAATCAACACTCTTGACTTTCTGCTGCAGTCTTGCCTGTCACTAATGGCTGGTGCAAAACTGGACAGGAGCATCTGAAGTAAGTGGCCATTTCAAGCAAACCAAAGAGGAAGAGAGCTCTGCTGAATAGTGTAGGAATGAGCTGTTGTCAGAACGGGTATTGGTTTAGAGAAATGAAAAGGCTAAGAAAAGATTTGTCATACTTTCACTGCAAAGATAGTCCAAGGAAATTTTTTTCTTTTGTCCAACCACATGGAATCCACTGTCAGCCAAGCACTATAATGAGCCTTGCATAGGGTGTGTGTGCACTCTTTTCTGCCAGCGATTGAGCAGTGCAAACTCATAAAGAGCAAGGCTATAAATAAGACAGGGATCGATTGGGAGGGTGCAAGGTTGCCAGAGTCAGGTGGACACCCTCAAAATCAACTGCCCCGACAGAAAAAATATTACTCAAGTTAAGTCTGTCTGACATCAGAGGAATTTGTTGTTTTAAGACAATGATTACCGTCACAACCATCTCCCATCTGTAAATTGATTTAAGTATCCCACTTGAATGCAGTGTATATGAACGATACGTCAGTGTCCAGACTTCTTTCTTGTTATGTCTTAAGTGGGGGTGGTAGTGCCTGGTGGGCAGAGTGAGCGGAGATGTAGACACGATGGTTTAAGAGACCTCAGAGGGTTTTGTCTCCTCCAGGGTTAATGGTCTGCTTAACAGCCTGTCTGTGGAGGAGCTGTGAAAACACTGGGCTGTCCTTTGCCAGAGTCGTGGCTTAAGGCCAGACTCCTAGAACACCAAGAAAGCACACAGCATTCTCTGAACATGAGAAGAAGCAGGTCAGGATAGCAGAGTGTGCAGAACATTGATGGACATTCTTGTGGGACAAAATGTAATCGCTGTTTTTTTTTTTTAATATAAATATCTCCATTCAGTCTTTCCTTCAGGTCAGTGTTGGGGCAGTATGAAATATGTGTGTTTGAAAAGGGATGTGGTTTGTAATAGTATGGGCTTCATGACTCCTTAGATGAAAGTAATGAGGAAGATGTACACAAAGTGTAGATATTTGAGTGCGTTTCCACAGTGTGTTTGAATTGCTTCCCGGTGCCTGTGGCCTCTTTAGGAGCAGAAATTCTGCCAGCGCTATGACCAGCTGATGGAGGCTTGGGAAAAGAAGGTGGAGCGCATCGAAAACAACCCACGGCGGCGAGCCAAAGAGAGCAAGGTGCGCGAGTACTACGAGAAACAGTTCCCTGAGATCCGCAAACAAAGAGAGCTGCAAGAGCGCATGCAGGGGTGAGATGACATGATGATCTTCAACCTCTTCCGTTCTGTCCTCTCAACAGAGAACGCCATGAATGTTAAATGGAGTAAAATACACACCAGCGTTGTTTTGGAGCCAGCTTTATTTCATTAATTTGTTGTCTGGTTACTGGTCAAATGTACCTGACTTTGTAACTTCAAGGAGCTTTCATAGTGTTTTCATGCCTGTGTGTTTTTGCTGTGCAAGTGGTTCAGCCACAGTGATGTTGCCTGTGGCCTGTGTTTACCCTTTACAGTCGTGTGGGGCAGCGTGGCAGTGGGCTGACCTCGTCCGCAGCTCGCAGTGAACACGAGGTCTCCGAGATCATTGATGGCATATCAGAGCAAGAGGTGAGCTCTTATTTTCTGCTTGTATCTCCCTTCTCCTGGACATTTAGATTTATTTGTTTTTATTATAGCCTCCTACTTCATTTTCAGCCACTTGTGTATCACTGTCCCTACGCACCATTGATGTGGTATCACTTGTGCTTTAACCAGCCAAACGGCAGCAACTTACCTGTCAAAGCATGGTTGTGCTTCTACATCCTAGCAAGCGTGTGTTTGTGTGAAAAATAAATTATTCTTTTGGAGCTTTTCGGAGCGTGCTTGCACACACTTGCTTGCACGACTCTTGCTTAACATGAAGGTTAAAAGTCAGTAGTGACTTGGCGATGTCGCTTGCGTGTGTAATTCAGTGGCTTTGCTCCCTCCCTGAGGTCTCAAGAGTTCCCTTCCCCCAGCCATAAATTCTCAGCTCTCTATGTCAAGGACAGATGATGTAGTCCTGTGCTGAAGATAGGACCCAGTCGACACATACAGAGCTATATTGTAGCACAGCTGACTGGCATATCCGTTTATTTTTTTGTCTCATCTCACAGAGCACTGTCTGTATTAACACTCCCCTTGAGCAAGCAGCTCAGCATCTGTCTTTCTTTCCCTGACCTCAGTGAGCCGTCAATTGGATCCTTTTATCTTATCCCAATTTGAGATTTTTCTGAAGATATTTTGCTCTTTTGATTGTAAATTAGAGTGTCTGTATAGATGAGTGGTCAGAAAGTTGACAAAAAAAAAAAAACAACTTGTGAGGTGGAATTAAACCAATGAAATTGCCAAGTACATGCAAGCTGAACCACCAGGATCCCCCGAGATACTCTTCACAGAAACGGGATTACCACATTTTGTTTTGCATAGCAATTAAACACTACACTGTAAACAAGCTTCTCTCTCAAGTCCAACCAACACAGTCGCACACCTCTGTTTCTATGCATTTCTCTGTCATGTCTTTTGTGTGTGTCGCCGTCTTTATCAGAACACGGAGAAGCAAATGCGTCAGCTAGCGGTTATCCCTCCCATGCTGTTTGATGCCGAACAACAGCGCATCAAGTTCATCAACATGAACGGTCTGATGGATGACCCCATGAAGGTGTACAAGGACCGGCAGGTCATGAACATGTGGAGTGAGCAAGAGAAGGACACCTTCAGAGAGAAGTAAGGCGAACTGGCCTGAAACAGTTTTGAGTGGGGAAAGTAATCGTTTGCTCTACCGTTCACAGTAACAGGAAACCAAAATCATCTTCAGTCAATGAGTAAATCTAAACTTTTAACAAGCCTGACAATGCGTGCAAACCGCTGCATGGAATTGACACATTCCTTAATCATCAGCCAAATTTTCATTTGTAGATTTCAAAACCTGTACACAGTGTTAAATGGTCATGAATTTTTTTTACCTTTTTTTTTTTTCAGGGTTTCTGTGGAACAGATCCTGTGGATTTCTGATGGGAGAACATTGTTTTTCTATTTATATGTTCTCCTAATCAAATTCCTGATTAGCTCTCATCTCCTTGTTCTGGTTGGGTAAAAGAGGTGCCATTTAGAAGTAGTATAGGTTTACTCACTCTGAAAATTCCTGCTAACTATCTACAGAGGTCAGCAAGTTGGTGGTGAGGAAGTGAATCTTCCCTTTTCGTGAGAAATGAGGTTATGCACATAAACCAGCCAAACTTAGTCCAAACAACAGCAGCTGAATTGGTGATTGGTGATTTCACCATCTTGCAAAAACTGAAATATTCAGAATCTTCTCATCCTGTGTTGATGAATACAAAACATATTTGGGTTTGTCATATTTTACTGTTTAAAGCTGTCTGAAATATGAAAGAACAGATGACACATGATATGCTAATGAAGGCTCAGTGTATTTATCTTGTACTCCTTTATACGTACCTTGAGTGAACTTCAGATCTCTGATTAATGTAATCTGACACTGGTTTGCATCAGTGCTGACTTCAACTCCTTACTCATTTTCTTTTATTTATTTGCGATCTACTTCATGTGTATATTAGCAAATAGAAACGATTTGAAATCATCACATGAGCAGCATGTCTTTGTTCTGCTCTCTTAAGGTTTATCCAACACCCAAAGAACTTTGGACTGATTGCTTCTTTCCTGGAGAGAAAGGTACATTCAAATGACGTCTTTGATATAACTGCAGTTTTAAAGTTAATACACCCATTCTCATCTGCAAATGAGTGTCAGTGAGGTTTTATGTTCCTTTGTTTCTCCAGACAGTGGCTGAGTGTGTACTCTTCTATTACCTGACCAAAAAGAATGAAAACTACAAGAACATAGTACGCAGAAACTACCGGCGCCGTGGCAGGAGCCAGGTACATTTTAAGTTTCTCTGCTTGCCCTTCAGAATGATACTGAACTTAATTTGAAGAACACCCGCTAGTCTGCCATCAAGGTCAGAGCTGTTGCTAGTAGAGTTGTCTCAGCAGAAAACTGAGGTAGCCTAAGCCATAAAACTCCCATGAGGCCATGAGCCGAGGAATCGCCAAAAGTCATACAAGCATGCTGTGTGAAACACTCCCCTACCCCCCCACACCATGTGACCACTAATGTCTGTGATCACAGAAAGTTGAATCAGTTCATCAGGTCACAACGTTTATTGAGAGAAACGTTTCATCACTCATCTAAGTGACCTCTTCAGTCTCACTGACTGCAGGTATCTCCACCCTTATAAACAATACAGTGGCATAACGACCAAAAACAACAGTCGGTTTCATACGCAAATTGCTGTGACCATTAACTAGAGTTACAATGGCAATGTGTACTATTGACAGAGGATTAGAGAATAGTTGCAATCAAAGCATTGTAAAATGGCAACAGATGACAGATATCTATACATATATATGTGTGTGTGTGTGTGTGTGTGTGTGTGTATATTAATTCCCCTCCCCCCCTTTCCCTCCTCAATTGTATTTGGCCAATTACCCCACTCTTCCAAGCTGCCCTGGTTGCTGCTCCACCCCCTTTGCCGATCCAGAGAGGGCTGCAGACTACCTCGTGTCCTCTGATATACTATGTGGAGTCGCCAGCCGCTTCTTTCCACCTGACCATGAGTTTCATGAGGACGTAGTGCATGGGAGGATCAGGCTATTCCCCCCATTCCCCCTCCCCCTGAACAGGTGCCCCGACCGACCAGAGGAGGCGCTAATGCAGCGACCAAGACACATACCCACATCCAGCCCCCCCCAGACACAGCCAATTGTCTGTAGGGACACCTGACAAATTACAGATATTTTTATCACTGAACTCTCAGCAGTTTTAACCACCCTTAGTGCAATGTCTCCGAATGTAATCCTAGTAGGGGATTTAAATGTTCATTTGATAACACTGACAATATGTTCACCAAAGATTTTAAAGGAATGTTATATTGCTTTGATCCGATGCAAAATGTCAACTTTACAACCCACACCAAGGGTCATATCTTTGACTTGTGTGCTGTTCCGGCATCGCACCATATAACATCACTTCAGCTGAACTACCCATCTCTGACCATAAAGCTGTGTTATTCAACACCAACCTACTGCTCAGTAAATCAAGGGTGTATCGTACCACAACATTAGATATGTTAATCCAGGTGATCTCAGCAGTTTGTTTACCTCGAACCCCATTCCTGCTCCCACCTCCTCACTCTGATCTTATGGACTACTACAATAATATTTTATCTTCTGTACTTGATACTTTCGCCCCCATGAAAACACGGGTTGTCTTGTTTGCCCATACTGCTCCCTGGTACACACCTGAATTACGCCAGCTCAAGGCTATAGGTCGGCACTTTGAGAAGCTAGGATTGAAGTTGGGGGCACTGCATATCAGTGGTTTGTTTCCTACCTTACAGACAGGACACGTTTTGTACAAATTCAGAATTACCTGTCAGAAAGTTTCATAGTTCCTGATAGAGTTCCACATGGTTCAGTGTTGGGGCCACTCTTGTTTATTATTTACCTCCTCCCTCTTAGCAACATCTCCTGGCACTATGGTATCCATTTCCACTGCTATGCTGATGATACACAGCTTTGTGTGTCCATTAAGCCCACTTAACTCTCCCCTCTACTACCCTCACTGCTTGTCGCCATGATATGCAGATATGGATGACTGAAATTCAGGAGTTGTAAAACTGAACTACTCCTCATTGGCACTAAATCAACACTCTCAAAAATCAATATTTGCTCATTGCTGGAGCCCCACCATACCCGTCTCCGCTCAGGCTAAGAGCCTTGGTGTTATCCTAGATTGTACCCTTTTCTTTTCCAGTCATATAAACAGTGTCTCCTGGATTGCCTTTTCTGTCTGTGAAACATCTCAAGACTCTGCACTGTTTTAACATAACTCTCCACAGAAGTCTTAGTCAATGCTTTGGTCACATCACACTTTGACAACTGCAATGAAATCTTGGCAGGCATCCCCAACAAACTTATTCAACGGCTTCAAATTATCCAGAATTTTGCAGCATGGATTATTACACGTTCAAAGTCCACTGACCATGTCTCTCCCCTACTGATTCAATTACACTGGCTTCCTGTGTCACAGCAAACTAATTTTAAAATTTTACAAATCCCAATTCCAATGAAGTTGGGACGTTGTGTAAAACGTGAATAAAAACAGAATACAATGATTTGCAAATCCTTTTCGACCTAAATTCAATTGAATACACTACAAAGACAAGATATTCAATGTTCAAACTGATAAACTTTATTGTTTTTTGCAAATATTCACTCATTTTGAGTTTGATGCCTGCAACACGTTCCAAAGAAGCTGGGACAGGGGCAACAAAAGACTGGGAAAGTTGAGGAATGCTCAAAAAACACCTGTTTGGAACATTCCACAGGTGAACAGGTTAATTGGAAACAGGTGAGTGTCATGATTGGGTATAAAAGGAGCACCCTCGAAAGGCTCAGTCGTTCACAAGCAAGGATGGGGCGAGGTTCACCACTTTGTGAACAACTGCGTGAGCAAATAGTCCAAAAGTTTAAGAACAACGTTTCTCAATGTACAATTGCAAGGAATTTAGGGATTTCATCATCTACAGTCCATAATATCATCAAAAGATTCAGAGAATCTGGAGAAATCTCTGCACGTAAGTGGCAAGGCCGAAAACCAACATTGAATGCCTGTGACCTTCGATCCCTCAGGCGGCACTGCATTAAAAACCGACATCATTCTATAAAGGATATTACCACGTGGGCTCAGGATCACTTCGGGAAACCATTGTCAGTTAACACAGTTCGTCGCTACATCGACAAGTGCAAGTTAAAACTCTACCATGCAAAGTGAAAGCCATATATCAACAACACCCAGAAACGCCGCTGGCTTCTCTGGGCCCGAGTTCATCTGAGATGGACTGACGCAAAGTGGAAAAGTGTGCTGTGATCTGACGAGTCCACATTTCAAATTGTTTTTGGAAATCCTTGAAGTCGTGTCCTCCGGGCTAAAGAGGAAAAGGACCATCCAGATTGTTATCAGCGCAAAGTCGAAAAGCCAGCGTCTGTGATGGTATGGGGGTGTGTTAATGCCCATGGCATGGGTAACTTGCACATCTGTGGAGGCACCATTAATGCTGAAAGGTACATACAGGTTTTGGAGCAACATATGCTGCCATCCAAGCGACGTCTTTTTCAGGGACGTCCCTGCTTATTTTAGCAAGACAATGCAAGCCACATTCTGCATGTGTTACAACAGCGTGGCTTCGTAGTAAAAGAGTGCGGGTAGTAGACTGGCCTGCCTGCAGTCCAGACCTGTCTTCCATTGAAAATGTGTGGTGCATTATTAAGGGCAAAATACGACAATGAAGACCCCGAACTGTTGAGCAACTGAAGTCGTACATCAAGCAAGAATGGGAAAGAATTCCACCTACAAAGCTTCAACAAGTAGTGTCTTCAGTTCCCAAACACTTAATGAGTGTTGTTAAAAGGAAAGGTGATGTAACACAGTGGTAAACATGCCCCTGTCCCAGCTTTTTTGGAATGTGTTGCAGGCATCAAATTCAAAATGAGTGAATATTTGCAAGAAAACAATGAAGTTTATCAGTTTGAACATTAGATATCTTGTCTTTGTAGTGTATTCAATTGAATATAGGTCAAAAAGGATTTGCAAATCATTGTATTCTATTTTTATTTATGTTTTACACAACGTCCCAACTTCATTGGAATTGGGGTTTGTATTATTAACATTCAAAGCTCTTAATAATCTATCCCCTGCTTATCTCACAGACCTCCTTCAGACTTACACCCCATCTTGCTCTCTTGCAGTCTTCATCCGCAGGTCTATTGGCACTACCAGCCATCAACCTCCGCACAATGGCTGCCAGGGCTTTTTCCTGTGCTGCACCCAAACTCTGGAACTCGATTCCCCATCACATGCGCTTACTGGACTCCATTACAGAATTCAAAACTGCTCTTAAAACGCACCCTTTTAAACTAGCATACTCACTTTAACAGCATCAAATTGATCCTTTTTTTTAACTCCTACTGATGTATGCTCTACTGCGTAGTGTGTGTTTTATTGTTGATTGCACTAATGTTTTTACTACTTTGTGTTGTGGTTTGATGTGAGGTGACCTTGAGTATCATGAAAGGCGCCTTTAAATAAAATGGTTTTTTTTCTCCATACTTTATTTTTTATTGTTTTTCCATTATACAAACACACCTAAGAAAACAAAAACATAAAAAGGTCTGGATTGCACCGTCTCCCCGAAGTCCACACATATCTGTGACATAGTCAGCGCACCATTCACTTATCTAGTCGTTGACATGTAAACATCGTCCATTTCTCCTGTGTTTTTTATTATTATTATTATTATTATAATTATTATTATATGTACTCTTACCTCCCCCAGTTCAGGGATGGTCATTCCCTCTTCACATAGATGGCCTCTTTCTTTGACTCGCCGTTCAAACCGTTCTTCTCTATCAAGGACGTTCACATCCTCATCCTTGAAAGAGTGGCCACAGGTGTCCGGGTAGTGTAGTGGTCTATTCCATTGCCTACCAACACAGGGATCGCAGGTTTGAATCCCTGTCTTACCTCTGGCTCAGTCGGGCATCCCTACATACACAATTGGCTGTGTCTGCAGGTGGGAAGCCAGATGTGGGTATTTGTCCTGGTCGCTACACTAGCGCCTCCTCTGGTCAGTTGGAGCGCAAGTTTGGGGGTGGGGAACTGGGGGGGAATAGCGTGATCCTCCCACGCGCTACGTCTCCCTGGCGAAACTCATCACTGTCGGCTGAAAAGAAGCAGCTGGCGACTCCACATGTGTCAGAGGAAGCATGCGGTAGTCTGCAGCCCTCCCCGCATCGGCAGAGGGGGGTGGAGCAGCAACCGGGATGGCTCGAAGAGCGGTGTAATTGACCACGTATAATTGGGGGGGGGGGGTGACCACTGGCCTGTAGATGGGTGTAGATGGCAGAGTCCTGGCCTGATGGGTTAGCTCTTCTTTGTTGTGCAGTCCTATGTGGATAGAACACGTTGCCATTGTAACTCTAGTTAATGGTCACAGCAATTTGCATATGACACCGATCGTTGTTTTCATTTGTTATGCCACTGTATTGTTTATAAGGGTGGGGATACCTGCAGTCAGATGAGACTGAAGAGGTCATTTAAATGAATTATGAAACGTCTCTCTCAAACGCTTTGTCCAAATGCACTGATTGAACTTTCTGTGATTTCCTTACTTGGATTATTTAGCATGCATGAAGACACTGTCTGTGGTTTTTCTGTGTGTGTGTGTTTGTGTGTGTGTGTGTGTGTGTGTGTGTGTGTGTGTTTAAAATTTGTCATTTCCATTGCTAATGAAGTAGTTATTACATAGTCTCAGATCGGGTGTTTAACTCTTTGGCAGCGGCTGCTAATGAAATGCCGCATTAATTAACGGGAAACCTTTTCCTGTGGGTGCAGACGTGGTGTCTCATCTCTGTAGATGACATCTCTACTCATTACCTGGCAGTGGTCCTTGAGTGAGCTTGTTTACATGTGAACGAGTAACTCAATCGTTAACCAATTAAGGTTTTACTCTGACTTTAGAGACAGTCGGAGTAATGTTTTTGTTTTTGGTGTAAGCATAACCTGATTACGGTAGAGATTGTTATTCGGTCTTTCAATTTATTATTAATGTAAGACCACAATGTAGTTGGCTTACCTGAATTTTTTAAACTGTGCATGCGAAAGGATATTGGACACAGTGAAATGGATATTATTTAACAATAAAGATAGTGAAATGGTTTATGTTTGGGAGACTTGAAACAATGGCTATTTATAAGTTGGGTCTGTTTACCCTCACAAACTGAACATACAGCCTTGTAATCAATAGGGATGCAATGGTTCAACAAGCCGACGGTTCGGTTAGTGGTTCGGTTTCTGGGTCATAGTTTCAGTGTGGTTTGTTTTGCACATTAGGGAGAAGAAAAACGTTACCATTTCCAATATTCTCTGTATTTTCTCTTATTTGCAAACATAATACTTTCTTCCATTCAGAGATTTGATATATGAAATCAATATTCTTTCAAACGCAAAAGTGTTACTTAGCCTATTTAAAACAAACATCAATTATAAAATAATTAGGTATACTTTTTCTAAAGTAAAAGTGCCACTTTGCCTACTATTTAAAACAAACAAAATACTTAAGTATAGCTACATTTTGTGAAACATAAATTCAGCCTGCATTCGTCATCAGCTAAGTATGTGCTTGTATGGCTCTCATACAGGGGACGTGTTTGTAATACTGCATTTTTCATCTCCCAGTTCAGAATATACTGAAAACTCACGGTCAGGTAACTCTGTCGCCCTGTAGGTCCAGTCATCACTGGTGAGAGCTGTGTAGGATGTTTGGCTGGGTGGTTCTCAATTCCCTCGTATGTCTGTTCATAGAGCTCAGAGATTACTTTGTTAGTAAAGTGCATGTGGGAGGGCAGAATATAACGTGGCTCAAGCTTTTTCACCAAATGGTGAAATCTCCACCACTAACAACTGAAAATGTCTGTAAATCCTTAGCTATGAACACCCAAACAGCTTTGGTTATTTCTTTGTATTCATCTTTATTTGTCTGAAAGGTCTTCTGAAAGGCAGCGGGAAGGAGAATTTGTTGCTTCTTCCCTATTGAGTCTGACTCTTTCCTCGTTCCAGCCAGGGATGTTTGGGTGATGCCGGCGTAGATGCCCTATCATTTTAGATGTATTACAGTTAGCATACCTGACATGTCAAGCAATGCTTACAGACGGGTATTTTTTTGTTGTTGACGACAATCACTCCCTTGCTATTGAAGTCAACGCTCAATCTAAAATGCTTCCACACAGCTGACTTAAAAGATGATTGTGCATCCTCAAACTTTATATTTTCTCCTCCGTCTACACACTGTATTCTTGTCTCTTAGCTTTCATTTCGTTTCCCTCTTTCCAGTTCAACCTACATGACTCGTCATTGGTATACTGACAGTTCATTGGACAGCCACTCTCCGGGGATAGGGGGAGGGAAGGGAGAGTCCTGCATGCACACAGCTTAACAACTTCTGTTTCCTCGTGGAACATAAAAACTGCGGCTCACATGTGCAAACCGGGAGGTGGTTTGTGTAGCGAACGATTCGGTTTTTTACGGTTCGGTTTTGCATCCCTAGTAATCAGATATGTTCACAAGGCAATGTCACTGACAGCCATGACACTTGTTTAATGTCATTTGAATACTAAACAAGTGAATGACCTCATTTGCATTTTTTTTATCACAAAAGAAGACATGAGTGGATAGAGGCAGGGTTTTCCTATGATAGTTTTCATAATGTCATAAGCTTGAAAGCTTATGAAAGTTATACCCTCTTCATTTCAACTTTTCTATACTTTAACCACAAGCGAACCACTTAAACTATAACGTTTAACACTAGAACGACCGGGATTTCACCCCTATCTAAAACGACAATGGGCGGTCAAAATGACCGCCAGTTTTTAAGCTCTATATTCTGTCAAGATAAATAATCAATTGAGTTATTAATGTATTGCATATGTTAATATGTCTGTTAGGAAATGACTGACACCAAAATTAGAATTTTAACAGCTATAATACTATTTTTAAAACAATTTAAACTTAAGAGAGACATGGTCGAACGTGAATAGCAAAATTGAAAAAGTGAAAATATTACCTGAAAAACAAAACGGAAAACACATACTGCTAATCTGACAAACGTAACAAGGCCTATAAAACATGAAATGTAAAAAAAGAACTGAAAATAACCATTGAAACAGTCCCAAACAATGACCGAAACTTAAAAACTACTAGAACGACCACAGTTTTAAAACTCTATATTCTGTCAAGACAGATACCCAATTGAGATATTAATGCATTGCATATGTTAGTATTAGTATGTCTGTTAACAGGGTTGCTGTGGGATCTTAAAAAGTCTTAAATGTGATAATCAGAATTGGGCCTTAAAAAGTCTTAAATGTGATAATCAGAATTGGGCCTTAAAAAGTCTTAAATTTGATCTAAAATGTGTCTTTTGGTCTTAAATATGATTTTGATAAGCCTTAAAAATATAACTTCTCTGTATCAGGTTAAATGTGTTTGAGGGAACTGTCCGGGCTGCAACGTAAGCACTACAGTAATAGTTCTGCTCCAATAATCCGTATTGGAAGAAAACAACATGGAACCCATAGTCATTACTTTGCAGCTCCCCAGTCAATTTATCGGAGAACACTGAACTAGTGTTTAATGTTTGTATCCTGTAGCGTGTGTCATGCTGTCAGTCCGAGCCAAGAGATAAATGAATGCTGAAGTCTTTAACTTCTGTCTGTTACTTTTCTAACTTCATGGGGAAGTGCAAAGTCAACTACCAGTGGCTGGAGAAAAGCACCTTTAGTGCTTGGTTGAAACTGGTGGAGGGGAATGTTTTTGAAGCCTGCTGCATTTTACGCAAGAAAACTATTAAACTCGGGACACGGGGGGGGGGGGGCTGTAAAGGCTTTAGAATCGCATGGTAAGTCAGAGAAACACAAGATCCAACTGAAAAGCTAACAACAAATGCCTGCCATCTGTTCGGTGTTCGCCACTGCTGCGGGAGTGTCAAGTGCAGCAGCTCCTGTAACAACATCAGGGATAATCGACCTCCGGACGACGTTTGGGTCTACACCAACCCCAAAAGTGGAGGTGCTTTGGACACTAAATACTGTAGCTAAACACCATTCCTACAGCACCAACGAGGGCATAGGTGAGCATTTTAGAAGCATGTTCCCAGATTCAGAAGTAGCAAAAACATTTGCGTACGGTGGTGACAAAACTGCCTACATCACGAAATTTGGTTTAGCGGAATACATCAAGAGAGACCTAGTCTCTAAAGTAAACCGTTCGTTATCATGTTTGATGAAAATTTGAACCAGACAACCAAAACCAAGCAGCTGGATCTACATGTATGTTTCTGGGAGGAGGGGCAAGTTCAGTTGAGGTACCTGGGGTCATAGTTTATGGGACATGCAAAAAGCACAGGATTTGCTGGAACATGTCAGAGTAAGTAATCAATTATTGACCATTACATTTTTATATGTATTTAACATATTTAGTTATTGGTATTTAGACATACATTCGATTTCAGCAATACTATGAATAACACACACACACACACACACACACACACACACACACACACACACCTACACACACACACACACACACACACACACACACACACACACACACACACACAAACTTTCCCCAAACTCCATTCATACCCCCCACACATAATTTGTGATCTGTAGGAGGTGCCTGTACTGTAGTTGTTTTTTTACTGCATGTCCATTGGAAGAATTGTTCTGATGGAACGTGAAGTTGTTCTTGGTGAACATTAATACATTTACTTTGTAAGTAATTCTAGGACTTTTTGTGTTCTTTCATAGTAATTTTCCTTCATTCTTTTTTTGCCATTAAATAGGTCTTAAATTTTATTGTAAGTGGTCTTAAAAAGTCTTGACTTTAACCTGTTGAAACCTGCAGGAACCCTGGTTTAGAAACGACTGACACCAAAATTAACATTTTAACATCTTTAATACTATTTTTCAAACTATTCAAAATCGCCGCTGTCCAACGCCTGTAAATACTGCAACACCTCGGTGGTCATCATGGTGCGTCTGAAATGGCGGCTGTACCCAGACATGTTGGCAATAAGTTTAGGGGTGGTGTGGTGGTCTATTCCGTTGCCTACCACCACAGGGATCACCGGTGCGAATCCCCGTGTTACCTCTGGCTTGGTCAGGCGTCCCTACAGACACAATTGGCCGAGTCTGCGGGTGGGAAGCTGGATATGGGTATGTGTCCGGGTTGCTGCACTAGTACCTCATCTGGTCGGTCGGGGCGCCTGTTCGGGGGGGAGGGGGAACTGGGCGGAATAGCATGATCCTCCCACGCCATCTTCCCCTGGTGAAACTCCTCACTGTCAGGTGAAAAGAAGCAGCTGGCGACTCCTCATGTATCGGAGGAGGCATGTGGTAGTCTGCAGCCCTCCCTGGATCAGCAGAGGGGGTGGAGCAGCAACCGGCACGGCACAGAAGACTGGGGTAATTGGCCAAGTACAAGTGGGACAAAAAGTGGTGGGGGGGGATCAAGTTACTATTACTCTGCACTGGAGAACACTAATGTGTTTCTAGGACAGAGCAATGAACTTCACAGAGGAAATGACGGGACCAACACATGTCATAAATAGTGACGTGCACGATGCGCAGATTACGTGCGGCCATTTTGACCGCTCATGGTTGTTTTAGGTAACTCTTATAACTTTTTTTGTGCAATTGATCTAAAACTCATTTTAATGCAAATAGTATATGCAATTTTAGGAGCATTCCGGGAGTGGCAGATCTGTATCTTTTTCCCCCAGAAAGTTATTAAACTTTGAAAATCCAAAACCGCCAAATTGATGGCCTTGTTTGTTCTAGTGTCAAGTGGTTCACTTGTTTACTGTTAGAATCATGGACGCTGACATTGCGTATGGTGAACACAGATTGATTACACTGTCAATGCTCAGTTTGCATTGGTTTACAGTTTTCTGCAATAACATGGAAATAAGGACAAATAAACACAAACCAGCAGAGAACAAGGTTGGAAAGGCTTGTTTGAGGACTGTCACTTCCACGATCAGGTAGTGACAACAGCACGTGTTGAAAGAACAGACTTACCAAGACTGATTATTCAAAGAATCAGTGTACACCCAGAATAGAGAGCAGGCGAAGTATTGCTATTAGCTGATTACTTGAAGTAATGGGGTTATTGGTTTCCACGTGAATTTACTCAGTGCTAGGTTACTGAGCCCGGTGTGAGCAGTGGCTAGCTGTACAGGAGAGGAGAGAGTGCAGTCCCAAATCTCACCATGACTACAACAGCTAGCATTAATGACAGGAAAAGAGAGATGGTGAGTGATATGAGTAATAGCTTAGCACAAAAGATAATGTTTGCCCAGCCTTATTGAGTCTGCCTTTTTTCTCTTGTGTCAGTTGAGCCAACAAGGGCTTCTCCATTTCTATTTTAACAAGAGCGTATGTATGGGTGCTATTTGATTGGTTTGGGCACTTGAAGGCCGAGTGCTAATAAATGCCTGTAATTTGGGAAGATGAAGATCGTTAGGCTGATGTGCTCAGGGGAAGAAAAGGGCCTGTAAGTAGCAGGTTGTTCTGCTGGAGCTGGAGGATCATTTAATCTTATTGAGTTATGGCTTTGATTTCTTCTCTGTTTTGTTTTCTGGGGGTAGGGGCATTGTTGAGCCATTGCAAATGGAAAAAGGTGCCTTGATGAGTGAGAAGTCTATTTTGATCATGCATTCCTTCTCCAAGCAATTTTTCTCTCTCATCTCTTGGTTTCCATCAATTTTGTTGTCCTTTTACATTTCCTTGCTAGGAGTTATATGTACCAAGTCATTTGTTCAGGTGGGTATGTCAATAGAGTAACAGAGTGGGGGTTACCTTCAGCAAGACACACGCCTTAAACCAAAGGCATTAATGGCAGGAAGGTTATGTCTTGTACCAAAAAAAGGAACAACTCTAATCATTTTAAATATGAAGTAAGGCTTTTTCCTGTTTGTGCGTTGAAATGTTGAAGAAAGTTTTTGGTTAGACTGCATGTTTGCACTAATCTGAACCCTAACCCTCAAAGCCCAGACAGCCAGGAAATGGATGAGGAAGTGATCATGGGTGTGAAACAAACCTTGAGAGGGTATAGGCTGTCCATATGGTGTGCTAAATTTGATGTCAGGCAAAGTGACTATATAAATGCACACCTGTTTGCTTTTCTGTTTTTTGCACCAAGGCATGTGTGTTTACAAGTGTGTGTAGATGAGTCTGTGCATGTGTCTACACAGTATATCTAGTTACCGGGGATTACCCTTGTAATGGAGTGGGTTGTTGTCATTGCTTCTCTCAGCATGGGCAGCAGCAGCAGCAGCAGCAGCAGCAGCAGCAGCAGCAGCAACAACAACAACAACAACAGCAACAGCAGCAACAGGTGAATCGCAGCAGCCAGGAGGAAAAGGAAGAGAAGGAGAAGGAGGGAGAGAGGGAGGAGGAGAAGACTGAAGCCGAAGACAAAGAAGATGGAATGAAGTGAGTCTCATTCCATCACTTTTTTTTTTTTGTAATTTTATTTTAAATGAAACCTTTAAAGAGAGATACCTACACACCACATCAGTACAAACTTATGTTAACAAATTTTAGGCTTTATGTTTTTGTGTGGGCAGCATGGCGGCACAGTGGTTAGCGCGGTCGCCTCACAACAAGAAGGTCCTGGGTTCGAACCCCAGGGTTGTCCAACCTTGGGGCTCATCCCAGGTCGTCCTCTGTGTGGGCTTTGCATGTTCTCCCCGTGTCTGTGTGAGTTTCGTCCGGGTGCTCCGGTTTCTTCCCACAGTCCAAAGACATGTAGGACAGGTGAATCGGCCATACTAAATTGTCCCTAGCTGTGAATGTGTCGGCCCTGTGATGGCCTGACGGCCTTTCCAGGGTGTCCCCCTGCCTGCCGCCCAGTGACTGCTGGGATAGGCTCCAGCATCCCATGACCCGAATTTGGATAAGCGGCTTGGATAATCGATGGATGGATGTTTTTGAATAAACAAATGAGTATTAACCCAATGTTCTTTATCGAGCATTCTGTATGATAAACAATCATCATTCTGTACCTTGTATCAAGCTTGTGGAGGAAATTTTGAACTGTGGAGAGTGAGAAAAGATGGGGGTTGATGACATAATGCCTGATTTGAACCAGATTGGAAATCACAAGGACCCAATTTACACCTGTTATTATCATGTGATCTGCATGATAATAATAGGTGTAAATTTTTATTATTATGTTGTCTGGATAATGAATGACCCTTTCATGCCCTTTCTTTTATACCTTCCATTTAATGTGTGTTCTCATTGTGTGTACTGTGTTGGCATTTTGATCAGATATGATTTTTCGAGCATGCTGTACAAAGAGAATGAGTGGGTAGGAAGATTTTCTGTTATCAAATATTTTCCAAACAAAGGGATGTCACGAATTTTGTCATTTTAACCTCACTGATGTTCAGAAAGTACAAGATGTTTTGCCGCAGTCATATCTGTAACTGCTCTGAAGTTATCTGAATGCCAGAGTTTGGTGAGTCGAGTGAATGGCAACCTTCAGAATAATCCTCAATATGTTTAACCGCGGTCTGTGGGGACAATGCTTCTGTATGGCGGAGATCTGATCATAATGCGAGCCAGACTACCTCCAGAGGTGGTCTGGAAGATATGGTCTTTGTGTGCTACCTGCATTTTATACCTTACATTAGTATGTGCTTTTCCCTATTCAGACAATTTACCTGGATTCAGATCACATGATTACACTGTAAAAAAGGGTCTAGTACACTGTATGCACCACTACTGAATGATCCCCAAGGACAGAATTTTCTTTCCTTGTTTTTCTAACACACAGTTTCAGGATTGTTCCAGGTCAGGCCACAGCAAATTAAGCAAGTTAGATTTGGCTTGGTGCAGCTGATCTGGAAAGCTAATCATTCTCATCTTTTTCAGCTCCCAAGCAGTTACTCCCTCACCTTCGGCCAGACTTTCCATCTACTGCAGTCAGGCGTCTAGTCCTTCTCCCCAGTAAAACAGCTGTTTTCCTGTTTTTTAAGTCTCCCCTTCCAACCTGCTACCAAGTCTCATTTTTGAATTCATGGACCACTTTTAATTTTTTTGTAGTGGATGAAATATATGATTAGCATAGCAGTCAAGAGAGGTTTAAAGCAATGTCCTCAGGCATAAAACCTGTCTAACAAATGACAAATTTAATACAGATGGTGTTTATTGTTCCTAAACAATAACACACAACATTCATCATTTGCACTCTGTTAGCTAAGGCTGTAGACTATGGTACTTTACTTAATTGGTGGCAGGACTGTTGTATTGCAGACTAGGAGATGTTGATGAAAGAAATCTGGTGTCTCCTTGCTATGAGGCATGGCCAAGGGACTCCATGTGTTCCTTTCCACTTTCCTGTCACCTCTGGCACAGCTGGCTCTACTATATTTAGGGTGCCAGCAGCTCCCCTCAGCAAGATTAATGAAGTAGGGTGAAGATGAATGGAGGAGCAGAGGGTTCTGCTTCACTGCCTGCCTCATGACATGCCATAGTGCTGATGTTAATATACTGCAAAAAAAAGCTCTTGTACCCAGGAACTGTCATTTCCTTGTGTGTGTATCTGTGTGCGCACACACAGCATATCTTGTGTGAGTTTGCAGCATTTTCTAGTCCCTCTTCATCTACAAATGTGTGTGTGCACTTAGGTGAGTGTTAGGAAACTTGTGAGAATGATGCTCAAATTAAGATCAGAATGATAAAGTTGGTTTGTTCTTGGGTCTGATATAAATGGTTGCCAAACAGTGTAGCCAATATTGCCCTTTCAAAGATTCATTAGGGATCGGTGGATCTCAATGTTGGTGCCGTGTTTCCATTGATAAGATCTTGGCATGGTAACCTGCGGTTATCATTTAGAATTTTTGTCATTTTGACATTTGCTGTACACTACATTTTTGGGTAAAACAGTTCTAAACAATCAGTTTAAAATCCCAGTGAACACTAAAGTCTAGATAGGGTCATATCACAAATGGGGATACATAATTATGTTTAAAAAGACCCATGGTAATTACTTTACCAAATGCACCATTATTATCGATCGGTAACAATTGGTGGTGATAAATTGTTATGGGGGGGGGGTTTAGTACGTTTTGCATTCTATAACAGCTTTGACCAAAGAATGAAAATAATTGTTTAGATACCAAATGCCAAAATTACCCAGTTATCTACATCAAACCAAAAAACCTTGTGTTAGTCAGACCTCCGTTTCGGTGTGTGTGATGGAGAGTGAAAGGCAGTGACAGACTATGTTGTATATTTCCCCAAAGGGATGACACCTCTGGAGAGGATGGAGAGGACAAAGAGCCCACGGTAACTGTCAAGGGTCGACGCACGGCCAACAGCCAGGGCCGCCGCAAGGGCCGCATCACCCGCTCCATGACCAGCGAGGTGGAGGAGACTACCACACCACCCCTCAGCAGTGAGCTAGGTCAATCCAGCTACATACCGCACTACTCTTCCGCCAGCGCACTGGTGCATGTTTGGCATGTTTTCAAAATGTAGACACTAATGGCTAGCTGTTAAAAGCACACCACATACAGTGCCTTGCAAAAGTATTCAGCCTCCTTGACAGTCATCACTAATTTCTGGATTATGAAAGATACTCACACATCTGTTCCTGAAATATTATTTTTGTGAACCCATAAGCTCTAACAGCATGTTCCCAAAGCCAAAATAATTTATCTTTCGCTGACTTTTTGTAAATAAATTAAAAACTAAAATACAGTGCTTGCATAAGTATTCAGCACCCACATATCAATATTTTGTAGAGTACCTTTTTGCCGCAATAACAGCCATGATTCTCTAGTGGGTAAATATGTGTAAGCTTTGCACATTCTTCTGGAGTAATTTTTGCCCATTCTTCTTGGCAGAATTTGTACAGGTCTTGCAGGTTTCGTAGGATGGCAATTTCCAGTCTGTGCCACAGATTTTCAATGGGGTTGAGGTCTGGACTTTGACTTGGCCACTCCAAAACGTTCACCTTTTTGTTGCTAAGCTATGCCATTGGTGCTTTAGCCTTGTGCTTAGGATCATTGTCCTGCTGGAAGGTGAATCTTCTCCCAAGCTTCAGTTTTATGACAAACTGCAACAGGTTTTCTTCCATTATTTCCCTGTATTTAGCTCCATCTATTCTTCCCTCAATTTGAATAGGTTCCCAGTGCCTGCAGATGAAAAGCAACCCCATAGCATTATGCTGCCGCCACCATGCTTCACTGTAGGGAGGGTGTTTTTTAGGGTGTGCGCAGTGTTAGGTTTGCGCCACACATAACACTTGTGAGTTTTGGCCAAAAAGCTCAATTTTCGTCGCATCTGACCACAAAACTTTTACCCACATCCCAACTGGGTTCTCTCGTGCTTGGTAGCAACTCCAAATGTCCTTTGATTGTGCATAGTTTTGAGCAACAGCTTCTTTCTTGCCACCCTCCCATACAGACCAGATTTATGGAGAGCCCGTGATATGGCTGACTCATGCACATTTACTCCAGTTTCAGCCACTGACCTCTGGAGCTCCTTCAAAGTGATTGCAGGATCATCTGTGGCTTTTCTCACCAGCCCCACGTCTTACTCGGACACTTAGCTTTGAGGGATGGCCTGTCCTACAAAGTGTCTGGTTGGTGTGATACAGCTTCCACTTTCTGACAGTGGATCCAACTGTGTTCCGTGGGACATCCAAACACTTTGATATTGTTTTGTGTCCCTTTCCCGCCTTCTGCATTTTAATCACTTCGTCTCTTACTTCAGTATTATGCTGCTTTGTCTTCATTTTTTGATGGAGTTCATGCCCGGCTAATGAACTTCACACAGAGTGTTTTTTTTTTGTACCCGTAAATGAGACCCTTACTTTAATATCTTACAGGTGCACACCAATTATGTCCAATTGTGTTTTGCTGAGTTTGTTTTAGGAATAATTTGTCATTTGTGTAAACTTGGAGCTTTCAGAAGGGGTTGAATACTTATGCAAGCACTATAGTTTTTAATTTTATTAATAAAAAGTCAGCAAAACAACTTATTTTGGCTTTGGGAACATGCTTTTAAAGCTTATGGGTTCACAAAAATAATATTGTTCAGGAGCAGATGTGTGAGTATCTTTTATAATCCAGAAATTAGTGATGACTGTCCAAGGGGTTGAATACTTCTGCAAGGCGCTTTACATTTATTGTAATAGGCAGCTGGAAAATGTGCAGTAAGAATGAATCAAATTTTATATAAATAAATGTCCATCATAACTAAGTAAAAAAAAAAAAAAAAAGCCAATGAGGTATTGTATAAAGTGTCCATCAGGTGAGACTACTGCAAACCTAAAAACATTGGTGTGGACACTTTTTCTTTTCTTTTTTTTTCATCTTAAGCAGTACATAATTTTTTTCTGCATTAAAATTAGCACTGTAATGTACAGGCTACAAACAATCCTAAGAACAGTGAGGAAAGTCCTCTCTCGTTGCCCCATCACTATTGTGCTCCATTTGTTGACTCCTGTCCCACACCACAAGAGTGCACTGTCGTTCCTTAGGTCTTTATTTGGGTCAGTCTTTCAAATTTAAACTCGAACTGTTTGCTTAAGTGACACTGATAAATGCCTCAGTATCACAAATGTGAGTTACTATAGCACTCCACTATCTTTCTCTAATGAATGCCTTGTTGTCTGATGAGAATTATCAAGAGCTATGTAGTGTCTGTGTAAGCGCAATCATTTAATTTCAGGCTCTTAACAAAAACCTAGAGTATTATTGAAGACAAACATATAAACTGTGATAGCAATAGCCCCCCAACCTCAACTCTTTGTTTTCTTGCAGATGACAAGTCAGCCATGCACACGATAACATTCTTGCTTCAGGCTATTAGAGATTTTTCATGTTTCAGCACTTGTGTGTGTGCACATTGCGGTTGCTCCTGCTGTGCAGGGTTAGTCACTGGGATTCCCCAGGTGGCTTGCGCCGGAGGGGCTCTCATCAGCAACTCTCCACAGCCACTGTTTATTCTCCACTGCCGGTAGTGCTAGCCAGCCCAGTGTGCCCTTCACAGGACAATATAGAGGACATGCCAGCAAAAGCGCCTGCTCTGCTGTCTGCCAAACAGGCCAGGGTCAGCCTGGCTTGTGGTGCACACAGCTAGAGAAGCCAATTGTTATGTCTATAATCATTAACTGACATTTCTCCTGGGTTTCCTGCTTCCTCCACGTAAAACAAACAGTCCCTAACAACCCACGCTGCAGCACCTCAGTAGCGAGCACCAAAGGTTCCCCTGCCCCCAACGGCCTTTCTTATTTTTATTCTTTCTCTCTTTCTCCCTTCCTCTTCTCAGTCACTCCCTAACTGACTGACAATTATGCTTCCCTGCAGTCCCCCCTCCTTCCCCCTGTAACTTAGTGGTTCTTTTTTTTTTTTTTTTTTTTGCCTTTCAGCCAATCTGGAGATGAACGAGAGCTCTCGATGGACTGAGGAAGAGATGGAAACTGCCAAAAAAGGTAATACAAATGCAACTTTCCTCTATGTGTGAAGTGTAATTTCATTGCTTTTATCATTTAAAATAAGATTTGACAAAGGAAAGAACTGCAGCGGTGTTTGTTCAAAAGCAGTGATGTGGCTGTGACTTCCTGTTCATAAGGCAGGCGGCCACCACGTGCTGAAAAGCCTATCTGTCTGTCTGTCTGCCTGAGCTGGGGCCATTGCTCTCTGGAACTCTACCTCATCTCTCTGGGTCAAGTTGGCCTGCAGACTCCAACCCCAGGATCCTTTTATCAAGGAAGTGTGTCCCTTATCAGCCAACCCCTCGAACCAAAGGAGTCATTAACTTGGTCTGTTTATTGTCTCTGACTGAAGACTACTTGGCAGCAGAGCCTGTGGCTGATGCACAGAGGAGCCCCGTATTCTGCTCCTGCACTGGCGCTGTGTTTGGCATTACGTGCAGTGTACACATCTCAGTCCCCAGCTCAGTCCAGCTCTTCACCGTAAGGGGTTTCCCAGGCTTACTGCCCCTTGGACAAAGATTTCCTACTGATCTGGTACATTGGTGGGTGATCAGATGTGGTTCACATTTGTGTTATAGTTTTAAAAGACATATTTAAATATACAAGGTTAAAGGGGTCTGGAACTGCCAGGTGTAGGGGTAAGATATATAAACGCATTACTCTACCATAACTCTAATAATGAAAAAAGAACATTGTCATTAAGGTCAGAAAATGTTAGCCTGAGCAGTGTACACATTTTGATAGAACTTGGCTATCCAAATGCATTTTGCCCTCTTGCCATTTTCTGTGTTGTTTCTTTCTTCATGAAATACGGAATGGATAATATCTAATGCTCCTCTTTGCAAATGACTAAACACGATTTCAGTGTGAGCTGTGTGGCTTTATGGCCTCTTCTAGATGACGTGTCACTGTGCCCTATGTGGCTGTCAGTTGTACTGCTGATTTATCTAACCTGGGCCCATGCCACCCGTCTCGCAGATGTGCCTATTACAAGTTCCTATCAGCATGAATCTGATATCGAAACCTGAGGAGTTTAAGGGGTGTTGTGTTATGTCCATCTCTCGGCATGCTTGTGTGTGCAAGTGTGTGTGTTTTCTCCTGTAGTCGAATGGGTGATTTGTGATGACTGGTGCTGGCCCAGTTTGAACATGGGCCCTGTGTAGTAATCCTTGTTAATGTCTTCAATTCCATTCTCCTGCAGTGGGATTAGTGGGGCGCTCCATCCCAGGGGATTTGCCTGGCAGCTCGGTGGGAGTGGGGCTTCTGTGAAGGGCTTATGAACCATAACAGCAGGGCCCCAGCCACAGAGCCAAGGGGGTAAGGGTATGGGTTGGGGCTGAGGAGGAGGAGTGGGTTCTGCCATTTTTCATCAGTCTGTAACTACACTGAACCCAACACCTGCCGGAAGGGATTCCCCTTCCAAGGGCTCTTTTTCAGTGAGACTTTAGGTGGGTGTATCTTGATCACACACTGTATTTCACTTAACCTGAGATATAAAGATAAGGTGTACTTTTTGTTAATCCCCGTGGGGGAAATTCTTTTTCTGCATTTTAACCCATCCCAACACTTGCTGGAAGCAGTGGGCAGCTGTGTAGCTAGGAGCAATGGGCAGCCACCGTGCGGCGCCCTAGGGACCAACTCCCAGCGCTTCTTGCCATGCCTCGGTCAGGGGCACTGACAGGAGCATTAACCTTAACATGCATGTCTTTGATATGCCAGGCAAGGTGCATGCCCATCTGGCACTTTTCCAGCATATGTTTAATGAGGCTTATGTGTCCTGATGCTTATCTGTTAGCCCTTTGTGCAAAACAGATCTTGATAATGGCATTTACTGTAACTGGCAGGACATCGGCATTTCAGCATGTTGGGGCCAGGGCTTCCCTTCGATGCTGGCTTGACCAAACCCAGTGATGGGTTGCTCTTGTCTTCACTACTGATAAAAACAGACTTCTTAAACGAGGGATGGCCAGGCTTTTTAAAGCCTCTTTCCTACGTCCTGCAGCTTTCCTAGCGTATGTAATATGTTTTGTTAAAGGTAGACCCTGTGTGCAGGCTTAATTACCAGTCAGAGCAGTGTGTCTGTGTTGAGCATGTGTCTTTGTGTTTTGTGTGTGTGTGTGTGTGTGTCTGCACTCCTTGGCTAGCGTTTATGTAAGTGCATTAATCTGGCAGGCTTTGCTTGGGTGCAGGCAGACAGCTGGATAATGGCCCCCCTCTGCCTGCTCTCTTTGAGCCCATTTATAGGACCAGCAGGTTGGTAGAGGACTACATCAGTGCAGAGGGTTCTCTCTCTCTCTGTCTGTCTCTGTATCTGTCTCTCTCTCTGGAATGGGATATGGCATAGGCCCATATTGGCAGGAACTGTGGAAGATTTGGCAAGCATCTCCTTTCCCCAGTCGCGTTCTCTCTCCCTCACACTGTGTTGTTGTAGACTGGAGGGAGGTCACATTCAAGATGAAAAGCAGGTCAGTCAGGAAAAAATGTGAAAGCCTATTATGCTTTCTCATGGTATCAACATCATCTCTCTCTCTCTCTCTCTCTCTCTCTCTCTCTCTCTCTCTCTATCTCTCTCTCTCTCTCTCTCTCTCTCTCTCTCTCTCTCTCTCTCTGTCTCTTGCGTGTGCCCTCTGTCCTTCTCTTGCTCTCTTTCACTCTCCTCTTGCCTCCTCTCTTCTCTGTTTACCCTCAGACTGGCTGAGTGTGTGTGTATGTGTGTGTATGTGTGTGTTTGCTAGAGTATTAACAAGTGAGACAGAGAGAAAGAGGTTGAGTCAGTGTTCACTCACTCATGCATTTGTGTGAGGTACGTGTGTGTGTGTGTGTGTGTGTGTGTGTGCGCGCAGCTCTGCCTGCTGGCAGAGTGAGGCAGGGGGAGGGACAGATGGGGGGGGGGGCGAGCGAGAGATAGAGGAGAGATCAGATGAGGGGAGAGAGAGGCTGAGCATGTAGCACCGCCCCACAGTCCCACTTTCCTGTGGAAGTCTTCCCAGACAACCGCCATTGGGGAGAGACACGGCTGAGAGGAACGGACTAGCCCTAATAGAAACACAGGGAGACGGAGGGTGAGTGGAAGAGAGAGAGGAAAAAGAAGTGAGGGGCCAAAAAGGAGGGGAGAGGCCAGGAGCATGTGCTGTTTGGAGCATGTCAACCTGACACCAGCTCAAGTATCAAAGCCTGCAGGAAGGAGGAGTGCCGAGGCTGCCCTGTTTTCTTTCCCTCTGTACTGGATCGGGAACGCCCAGCCTGAAGTGCTTTCCTGCCGCGTCTCTGGAGATCAGACAGCCTGATAGCACGATCCAGAGCAGGGGCACCAGGGGGCACGCAAAGTGACAGGCACGTGAAAGACAGGGGCAGCCGCGGGCAGCCGCTCTCCTGACATTCCAGGTGTGGATTGGATCATCACTATCACTGGGAGGGGCTAATGGAAATGCATACTCTTGATTGGATGTTGATGTGATACCACCTGCTTCAGTATTGCTGCAGCTGATTGGCTGATGGCTCCATGCAATGTTGTTAGTGACTGGGCCCTGAGGCCATTGGAACTGGAGTTGCTTGGGATTGTTGTTCTTGTGTTTACATAAAAGTGAATGGAATGGACTGGATAGGACTAGTGGTCATAGCCAACTGACCCTTGACTCTCAGTGAACCAAACTGCAGTGACATTGCTTCAGGTCCATAACTGGGGTGGTTGTGCGTGTGCGCACGCGCATGTGTTATGACATAGTATAGGGTTTCTGACTGTCTTGTTTGCCGTTAAGTTGTCCCTCCCACCTCATTGGTGGTAGGCTGTAAAAAGTTAATAGGTGTTGATCACATGTCCCACTCCTCTTAGAATGAGTCAGGACGACCAGTGCTCCTTTCTTTTTCTCTTGCATGGAGAGGCCTGCCTGGCCTCACTTTCCATGGCATTAATGAATATTTCAGCCAAAATACTCACTTCACTTCAACACTTGACAAGTTGTAGGTGCGTAGCGGCTGTTACACAGCAACTGCTCAGACTTGAAGATTACCTTTGCATGTAACGGTAGATCCTTTTTATACTGGCATTGATATCTTTTTGGCACGGCAGTGAGTGCTCCCACTTCTCCCCACATTTGCTAGTTGAAGTGTGGTTTCTTGCCTTTTTTGGCAGAAATTTTCTTTTTATCAGTAGGTGTGTAACAGAGGTTCTGTAGACTTATGTTAGATACAGAGATAAATACATTGCAGAGGATGGGTTGCGATGAAAACCAGTTTGCATACAGTTTTCTCAATACTACCTTGTACTGGTTGCAGTCTTATTTGGGATAACATGATTTATATGCATCTTGATATTGACTATCCCCACACATGTTAAACAGAACTTTTTGGGTATTGTCATGGAACCAGAACTTACAGACAGCTAAAATCAAGAAATAATGAAAAAACAGAATGAGGCATTTAGCTGCCTAGTATTCCAACTTATTTTCTGCTTAACCCTATTGCCATATCAGGGCTTGTGAAAAATGTGGATTGCTGATTGTAGCTTTATTGCACTTTCTTTTGCTAACTCTTAAAAAAAATTGTCTTTGCTGTGAATAAGAGGGGAACATGAATGATAGGGTTGCATACTGCTCGCCTGTGGAGCAGAGGTGGGCGTGTTTTCCTACCACCTCCATTAAGCTATAGATGCAGAGATCTCTGAACCCATGTCCAAGGTTGTCCCAGGAGGTGTTTGCTCACTGCCCACTGATAACGGCACTCCCCCTTTGAGAGCTTGTCCTAGGAGCTGTCAGGCTGGCACAAGAAATGAGTGGGTGGCGTAAGCTAAGAGCCTTGCAGCACACACTGTTAATGAGCTGCCCTTAGCTGACTGCAGACCTTTGGGGGAAAAACTGGAGCACATTGTACACTGTCTTTCTAACTCACTCACTTTCACTCAGACTACTCTTTCTTTCCTCCTGTTCAACACACACATGCACGCACACAGACAGAGAAGTAGTGTATGTGCATCCCATGACAGGTTGATCTATCACAGCTCAAGCCCAGTGGGTGCCTCTGGACTCTTTGTAAGGTGCAATCATGTGGTTGACTGGGTAAAGGACTAGGGCTTCTTGGAATTGGGTCACATCAAAGTCGGACAGAATGTGACACACAGTGACCCCAGTGGGGAGAGTTGGTGATGTCATTAGTCGGACTGACAGTCCTTGGCTTTCCCCCCCATCTCTCTCTCTCTCTCTCTTTCTCTCTCTCCTCTCTCTCTCTCTCTCTCTCTCCTCTCTCTCTCTCTCTCTCTCTCTCTCTCTCTCTCTCTCTCTCTCTCTCTCTCTCTCTCTCTCTCTCTCTCTCTCTCTCTCTCTCTCTCTCTCTCTCTCCCCCTCTCTCCCCCCCCCCCAAAAAAAAGCTTACGAAGCACATGGCAGCAAGCCATACTGCTACTGAGAGATGTGTTGTCTTTGTTGGGCTTTCGGCTGGACTACAGTTCTACAACAGCTGTTTTGATGATGGTATTGAGAGATGTGGTAACGTAGGAAGGAGACTCCAGTGTGCTGCACTCCCAACAAAGGGTGACTTTAGATTGTTACTATCAATAAACCAAAATGCTACCTATGCTCAGCCATCATCAGATTATTTAATTTTTTGCACATGCATTCAAAAATTGTGTGATCTTTTATGTGATGTTTGTGTCTGTATGTTCGTGCTGCCGTCCGATGGTCCCATGTCCGGATCATGCTGTCTTTTTATTCCAGGCCTTCTCCAGTATGGTAGGAACTGGTCTGCCATTGCTAAAATGGTGGGCTCCAAAACCGTGTCCCAGTGCAAGAACTTCTATTTCAACTATAAGAAGAGGCAGAAATTGGATGAGATTCTGCAGCAGCATAAAATAAAATCGGTAAGACTCTGTAAGAGTTACAGACCAAACACTTTTGTTTTTGTTTTTTTGTTTTTAAAGAGCAGCGATCACCTGAAGCTGGTGGTCACTGCAAGATACTGTAGGCAAAGAGAATCCTGTTGTGTTTGTAAAATGTAGACTTGTGATCGTAGCTTTCTGCTGGAGAGTTGGCCCCCAATTCCTCGTTTTTGAGTTAGTGTTTGTTTTGATCCAGGAGAAAGAGCGTAAAGCTCGGCGTAAGGGCAAAGCACCGCAGAGTGAGGAGGCCAGTGCCCCGTCTGCAGCGGAGGAGGAGGAGATGGAGGGCTCCGGGGCCAGCGGCAATGAAGAAGAGGCCCCCGAGGATGGAGAAGGTAGGTGGATACCAACTCAATAAGTCACCGACCAAAAGCAAAACACTGTAAAAACCGAAACTTGTAGTCTCTCTCAAAGTAAGGTGAGGTTTAGTTTAACTACAATAATTATTAATTTAACAGTTTCGGTTAACACACATTATGTTTTGGAGCACATTGCTTTATACCCTGAGCTGGACAAGTATAATGGATGTACGTAAGTATGGATATGTTTGTTTTTCATGACCTGGCGTAATTTTGAAGTAAGAAAGAAACATAAACAAAGTTGCCTGAGTCAGCATTGATTTCATATTTGGTAAATAAAACCATGGTTGTTTATTATCCAACTACATGATGTGAAAAGTATTGCGCTGCTTGGGACTTTAGAATGAAGGTGCTCACTGTTGCCTCAAAGAATCATATTCCCCACCGGCAAATATAATAGAACCCTGAGAATCTTGGTGTAGTTTGTTTATATTCATATATGGTCTCTATTCCACAATACAGCGCTGAAGCCCCAGGGGATTTTGTCCATCATCCAAATTGGTATTGTATTATCTTCATTGTGCAGTGAAACCTGATTAGGTGGAAAGTGGCACTTTGAAGAATCTGGATCAGCACAAAGAGACAGGAAGGAGATGGAAGGGAGAGAAGAATTGAAGGGATGTAACTTGATTTACAGTACGAGCACAATCTTCTCTTATTTGTTGCTGCCATCTTCCCTTTGTCCCCTGCCCTTGCCAGGTGGAGCCAACAACAGTTCGGACACAGAGAGTCTACCCTCGCCGCGCTCCTCAGAGGACAGCAAGACTAAAGAGGAGGCTTCCGGTAGGGCTAAGTCCAGCTCCAACAGCGCGGAAAAAGAGGTGGCCTGCTCAGACGCAGGCCAGGCAGGGGATGAGAAGCCCCTGAGCCATGGAGATGGGGAAAGGGTTATCAAGCAGGAACTGAAGACTGAGGAAGGCGAGTCTAGCAAGGAGCAGCACCAGCTTCCACTGCCACCTAGTGACTCCACAGACAAGAAACCTCCCCCCATAGAGACAGAGGAAGTCAAGAGCTCCACTAAATCCTCCAAGAGGGACCATGGGGCCAAGATAGGCTCCCATGGGGACAGCGATTCTAGCGCTACCTGCAGCGCGGATGAGGTGGAAGAAACGGACAACACAGACAAGAGCAGGTAGGACCTCAGAGATTGTAGAGAAATAGTTTCTTTTTTCCCTAGGTTTTTAAGATGCACATGACAATGTCCGATTCTTATTCAGTTTCTGGTCACATCCCTGGTCCTGAATGAGACTCTGGAAGTAAGGGTCAGAGTTGGACCCTGGGCAACTGTTCCCCTAGATATCCTAAATCTGTGGACTACCACAGCATAAATCAGTCAGTAGAGCAGAGACGGTTTTCAAGTGTTATTGGTTGCCTAGCTACAGTCAGCAGCAGTGAAGCCATATTTGGCAAGCCTTGTACATGTGTGTACACAGCGAATTGCTTTCTTTCTCCTTATCAGCCTGAGATTCTGTTCGTATTCTGTGTTCCTACTAATGTGAAATGTCGATATGCATGTCTGAATGTAGCACAAGAAGTGTATGTGTGTGGGTGAGTGATTGAGTGTGGTGTGATTAGTGTTGTGTTTGTGTGGTGTTTGTTCATTTTTTTCCATGACAGCAGACTACATGTACTGGCAGGGCTGAAGAGAAACGTTTCTGTCTGTGCCAAAGCAAACATTGTGTGAGTGTGACTGCAAGCCTGTGTTGGTGTGCTCAAATTTAAGTGTATTTCCTTTCTTCATTTTATGCCTTGTCCCTGTTACAATGTGTGTTCTACAAGGATAGGATTTTTCCCTTTGTTGACCCCCCCCCCCCCGAAAGGTTCAGGATTTGTGGACACATGACCGATTCATTTTTAATGAGCATTCCTGTTTACCCCATTTTTGTGCTTTTGTCTTGTCCTGTACACATCCCTGAGTACAGTATCAGTAAGTGGGAATATAAATGAGTGTATGTTTCTGTATCTGCTGATGGGGGGGGGGGCTCAGCATGTAGAATAGAAACACAATCAGAACCACTGGTCTGTGTTTTTTTTCTAACGTGATATTCTAGTCAGGGTCAGTCTCTGTTTATGACAAAAGTAAACAGGAGAAAGCTCTCTGTGGCCATATTAAGGAATGTGCTGTGTCCATTGGCAGCAACGGTGAAAGGGAAATTCAGTGCTCTGCTTCCAGTGCTCTTCTCATTCCTTCCATTTTCTTTGTATGTTCAGAATGACTTCTCCAAGGCCCAGCCTGCTAAACTACAGTCATGATGGAGTCATCTCATCCCCCTTGCAGAAGCCCATGGACCTGAAGCAGCTCAAACAGAGGGCTGCTGCTATCCCACCTATTGTGAGTCACGACTTAAACTGATTTTTTTTGTGTACCATATATATTTCCTTTTCACACTTCATACATGCAGCAGTGAGTTTGGGAGCATCTCAATTCACCTCTTTGAAGAAAGAATATTTGACCCAGGCAGACTCAGTAAGGGTGCATGTACGTGCACACATGCGCGCACGCACACACACACACACACACACACACACACACACACACACACACAGTGGTATCAAGGTAAGCCCCCTGTCTTATCAGCTTACAGAGATTTCAATGTGACAGCTGAAATGAAGTCATATTTACATGAGATAAGCAAGGCAGATGGAGAAGCAGTAGAAAGGTTGACTGATGGGGAAGAAAAACGATGCCAGACATTAGAGAGAACTGCGCATTGCCCATGTATTTGCCAAGTAAGCATTTGCTTGTGTGTTGTGTATGTATAATTAGTTCTTCCTCCATCCGTCTCTCCTTCCCACTCTCTGTCCCCGTAGATGCCAGAGGTGTCTGTGCAAGCTGGCCAGCGGGGTGGATGTGGTAAGACCGTGCTGCCCCCTCATGCCCTTGCACTGTACCAGCAGCAGATCACCATGGCTCACGGAGAGTCCTCCCAGGAGTCCAAACAGCAGCAACAGCAACTCCAGGGCCAACCAGGCAAACAGCAGCCTTATCCAGTGCAGCCGGATAGAGAGAGCCTCTGTAGCAGCAGCCCCCGTGTCCGGCCACGCAGCCCCTCCACCAACGACAAGGATGGTAAGCTCTGCCCTGTCAGGGTAGGAGCTCTTTTTATTTTCACTGACATGTGAAATGTGACATGACTAATGCACTTGATAGTTGGTGAATAGCCAAAATAAACCAACACCACTAATGTTTCACCATCCATCGAGCCATAAGAATGTATTGGACCTCCAAAGGATAGTAGGTTTCTTGCTTAAGTGTTTGCTGATGTAAACATGGTACCACAGCAGCAATTTTGGCTGGTGGTTATTTCTTTCTTTCTTTTTCCCCCGGATTTCCCATCTTTTTCTCCCCAATTGTATCCGGCCAATTACCCCACTCTTCCGAGCTGTTCCGGTTGCTGCTCCACCCCCTCTGCCGATCTGGGGAGGGCTGCATTCTACCACATGCCTCCTCCAATACATGTAGAGTCACTAGCCGCTTCTTTTCACCTGACCGTGAAGCATTTCGCCAGGGGGAACTTAGCACATGGGAGGGTCACGCCCCAGTTCCCCCTCCCCCCTGAACAGGCACCCTGACCAACCAGAGGAGGCGCTAGTGCAGCGACCAGGACACATACTCACATCTGGCTTGCCAACCGCAGACACGGCCAATTGTGCCTGTAGAGACACCCGACCAAGCCGAAGGTAACACAGGGATTCGAACTGGCAATCCCTGTGTTGGTAGGCAATGGAATAGATCACTACGCCACCTGGACACGCCCGGTTATTTCTTTCTGATTGCATCCCTCTTCTTCCCTCCTCAGGCACTCCATTACTTTCTTTTCCCCTGCCATCATTCCTTTTTTTTCACAGGATGCGCACTCTCACTGCATATTTGTAGGTTGTATCAGACAATATCATGCTACACTTGACTGATTATATGAACCTTTGAGAGATGCTTATACCATCAAAGGATACTCTGGCTTATAATACCAGTACATTAGGTTGGCACCAAATAGATCTTACGCCCTGTTTAGACCTGGTATTAACATGTGTCTTAGGTGATCTGATCACAAGTGGACAGTCTAAGTATAGGTGTGAATGCACTCAATGCGTTCTCAATGCGTCTTGAGAGCCGATTGCTCAGGCCACATTCGGAGGTGGCCTAGGACACATTTGTCCACATCGCATTTGAAGTGTAAACACACACCTGTCCCAAGCCGCTTTGAAAGACCACCTAGTAAACTGACATCCTCTGCGTAAGCAATATAAATAATATGTAATAGAAAAAATATCTTGCATGATCCTGCTTAGCACAGCTGAACTGTCAGAGGTGATGGACGAAATGCAAACTGAACTGCAGGTAGGCCATAAAACAGCTGTTTAGTGAACATAAAACATAGGCTGTCTACCTGATGCTTGTTTCACCAAAGCCTCCTCTGGGTTTCGTTTTTCTTTTTTCTAACTCATCTGTGATTTCTGACACACATCAGACCCACAACTGTGGAAGAGCCCCCACCTGCTTGCACATTCAAGTTCAACTTCAGGTTTAAGTTCATTTATCCACCGCAGTGCAAAGCCCGACCCTCTATAATCTGCTGGAATAGTTAAATAATCTGAACCTGAACAGACGTGATTGGGTCAAGCCTGACAGAGTTTGGGTTAAGAATTACAAACCCAGGCATATACATTTTCCCATGTACCAAGTTTTAAAGTTGAGATGAAATGAAAGGTGCCTTTTTAACTCTTTTATATCAC
The DNA here is from genome assembly GCF_029633865.1 of Lampris incognitus. Classification (NCBI taxonomy): domain Eukaryota; kingdom Metazoa; phylum Chordata; class Actinopteri; order Lampriformes; family Lampridae; genus Lampris; species Lampris incognitus. Next base: position 129,887,161 of record NC_079211.1, read on the forward strand.
ATCCCAAGTCATATTTTGTACTTATTTAACAATATATGCCAAAAAAATTAAAAAAATTAAAAAATCAATTTCTTTGTATTTTTATATCAAAATACAATCATGTTTTTTTCCTGTAAAACAAAATGACGCGTGCTTATGTAGGCTTGAACCAACCAATTTCAAACAGTAATACCATGACATCCACCCATCCATCAATCTTCAACTTTTCGTGGCACAGAGCTAAGATTCATTTAGTTAGCAAGCTAGCAACACCCTCACTTTTCCACATTCAAATCAAATTCCTCCCAGTGTTATATACCGCCGGTTTATCCTGTTTCACTCGGAAATACGTCACGATACGGAAATCAGACTCCCTTGAAATGCCGTTTCAGCTGGACTTTAAGAATGAGTTTCAACTTTTGCTCTGTATTTTGAGCACAAAATGAAAGAAGACAATAATTGGAGCCTGACGCTCCTGATTCACGCAGTTAATTGCCATGCCATGTGAATGGCATGTGAAACTACCCACAATAGCTTATTTCTTAAATTAATATATCAGGTCAGGGGTCTGAAGGCTTTCAGACAGATCTACATCCTCATCAGAACAATGTTTATTTACACAGCACTTTTTAAAATTGTGTTGTGCTTCACAACAAAGTGGAATGGAAATAAATGAAAATAAGTGCATTTATGGGATGATTTATTGTAATTTTGTAAGAGCATTTCAAATTTTGTAAGACAACATAATTTGGTAGAATAATTGACAGTAATAAAACTGACGTGAAATACGTCATACTAATTGACAGCGCATTAAAATGAGGCTCAAGTGAGCAAGGATGTCTCATTTTATTAAATGCCTGTTGCTTCGACTCCTCTCTCCTCGTGTTTCAGTGCATTACGTGTTTATTTACTTGTTTATTTACATGGTTGTGACATATCTATGCCATGGGGTGGAGGGTTCGAAATGAAGGTGGACACGGTTTTAGGCGATTAACAGAGGCTTTATTTAATAATGTCTTTCATTCGTTCACTCGCATGAGCGGGTGCACTCTGGTGCTGAAGTCGTTTCCTCGCTCTCTCCTTTGAGAGCGTGTGGCTCCCCTTTTCTCTTTCTCCCTTCAGCCCTGATTCTGCATGTGTCTGCCATGTGTCAGTCAGTCAGCCCGGGACTCAGCTTCACTGCGGTATTTAAGGGACAGGTTGTTAGTTTGACACACCTGAGGCTGATCACTAACAGGCCTCCCTAATGCATCTGCTGTCCCGCGAGCCACACTCCCTCTCTCTGCTTCCAGCCCAGGCTAAACCACACCCCCTACCACTGTGTTGGACATGTTTATTTGCATATAAAGTGGGGAAGTGAGATCAGATCATAAGTGGCCACTTGAGATGCCTGTGGAGACGCATTCTAATGCCAGGTGTGAACTGACATATTTGTTGTCCACTTGTGATTGGATCACCCACGATGCATGTTAATACCAGGTCTAAACAGGGCCTTAGAATAAAAAAACCAAGTCATAAGTGTCAATGAAAGTGCCCCATTTGATGCATTTGTAGTAGTCTGATCCAGTTTTACTCAGTTGGTCCTTGCCATGTGCTCTAACCTTGAGCCAGTGTTCTCTTGTGTTGAGGGGGTTGGAGTGTTTCTGGGACACAATCGGAGAGGGAACTGATTAATGATCTGGTATTGTTGTTGACCCAGAAGGGAGTATAGTGTAGTGCAGAGCATCTACAGTAAACTTGAGGATTGTGAAAAACTAGAAAGCACATCATAGGATTAGTTGTGATAGTCTAGGGAAGGATACAAACTTTTATGACTGGTGAAGGTAACTGTTCCTCAGTCACTTTTTGCCAGCAACTTAGAATTTTAGATGGAAAAGCGCCTTTCAAAAGTTGTTTGTTGATGTGACTATGGACAAACCTGCTAGCCATAGTCAACATTTACTGGCATTTGGCTGGTCGCTTTCATGTAATATGCCCAAAGGACATTCTGTGTTGCTGTGATGAGTTGTGGTATGTCTGTGTTCCTTCAAAGCCGGGAAGCAACAAAAGGTGACTCTAGTTCATAATTTGCGAAGGTTCAACCCCCTTCCCTTCACACCTCCCTCCTCCAATCCTCACTTACTAATCAGCTCCTCCTCTGGGTTTTACCTGTATGTACTGTACACTAAATATTGGCAATGAATTGATGTAGACTTTTCAACGGCAAAGGTACTCCCTGGCTGTAGAATGGGGTGGCTGATTAAGCAGGTGTTGCCTGGCTGCATTCTCTGCTAATTGATAATAATGATGATGATGGTCATGTTTGACAGTGAAGAGCTAGCAGTGGCCAAGGGACTGCTTTCTGTTTGGTGGATTCTAGTTAGATTTTTTGTTTGTTTGTTTGTTTGTTTGTGTGTCCTGACTGTGTGTGTGTGTGTGTGTGTGTGTGTGCGTGCGTGTGCGTGCGTGTGCATGCATGCGTGTTTTCTCTTCACTGTTCCAGACAAGGCTCGGGCTTTCTCTCCTCACGGGGATGCCAAGAAGCAGGCACTTGGCTCAGATGACCCCAGGACCTCTAACTTGGCTCGACCAGTACTATCCCCCTACCCCATGTCCCCACGAGACATGGCTAAGATCAGTCATGACCAGCATCTGCTGCACTATAACTGTGAGTCCCTTACTGCTCTACATCTTCATGTGAATTATAAATATCTTTATGTCATGGGACTTAGGTCAGTTCACTTTCACTCAGTATAAACTGAAATCACAACTTTCTATTTAAGTTAAGAGTTTGGTCCGATCCAATATTGTTATCGGGTGCCGATACTGACGTAATTCACCTATCGGATGTCAGAGCGATATTACCGATCCACGACATACTGATCCAGATTCCATAGTCTGAGGTTTATGAATTATAAATATGTAACAATGCAATTTTAAGCCCATAGCCAACATGTTATATGTAAGTTTAGGTAGTATGAAGTGTTTTGATTGCGGGGACATGGGACACAAGCAGTTTGCTTGCCCGCATAGAGAGCGGGAAGTGGGGGATGTGGAAGCTGCTGACCACATGAAACCCCACAAAATGTAAACCTGGAGTCTCCTAAACTCTATAGTAATTCAGAGAAAGATAAAATGGCTGTAGCTGTGTAGTAATTGTATCAGAGGGACCCAGTGTGCATTGAGTTAGTGGCGCTGCTGCGTGCATAACCTCCCTGGCAGCTGCTGCAGCTGAGCCCAGGCAGGAGGCACAGAGTGACAGTGGGGAAGCGGCGGCAGACCAGCCTATCACCGAGAGCCAGGAGAAGGAGGATGGAGATGTTATCATCCTCTTTCTTCTGGCTCTTGGTGACAGCAAGTGACCGGGCAAGTGAAGAACTACATTTACAATCTTCTATCACTTTATCCAGGTTGTTGTCACAATTTTGATTTAATTGATGCTTGGAGAATATTCAAGCATCAGACAATACACAAAGGTAAAGGTTTCAGGGAACAGGGTCAGTGCTTTCAGTCTAGACTGTGTGTGTGTGTGTGTGTGTGTGTGTGTGTGTGTGTGTGTGTGTGTGTGTGTGTGTGTGTGTGTGTGTGTGTTTGTATTTCAGGGAACAGGGTCAGTGCTGTCAGTCTAGACTGGGTGTATATATCACCAGACACCTTAACACCCGGTTAGTCAGGAGCAACATATTTCCAGTTGGTTTTACAGATCACCACTTAGTCAGTGTTGTTTTGTCTTCCACCAGCTAAAAAATATAATTCTTTCTGGCATTTTAAAATGAAATGACTACAGGATAGACCTTTTTGTAAAAAAAAAAAAAAAAAAAAAAAAAAGATTAAATTAATTTGGATAATTTGGAGAGGGGGGAAAAAGCACAGTTTGACTCTTTAAGTCAGCCAACACACATTAAAGGAGTTGCCATAACAAGTTACACTCCTATACCTGTTGGTATGTGAAGCCTACTTAAACTGTAGTTCAAATAATTGCTTTGAAATTTTTTAAATTTAATGGCCGTTTGTGTATTTTCTGCTCTTTTAATAACTTCTATATGGTTTACTACAGCCTCATGTACCTTACACATAATACCAACAACAACAACGATAATATTTAAGAAAAAATTAGCTTTGGTATCAGCAGATATCCAAATTCAAGTTTCTGAATCAGATCGGAACTGGGGGGAAAAAAAAAGGATTGGTGCATCGCTACCTTAAGCTCCTGATAGGCCATATAGAAAGTCCCTTCACGAAGATCACCCATTTGTCTGAATTTGGGAGAGCTGAAAGTTGTCTGAACTGAAAGCAAACTGACATTTTAGGCCTATAATCTAATTTCTCACCTGTTTGTTTCCTACAGCGTTCCAGCAAGTGGGCCATTCTGCACCCCCTGGTCTGCAGCAGGATGGTACCAGGCTTGCAGCAGTGAGACCTCTCCACATGCCTGAGCCACCTCCTCTTATCTCCTCCACCAAGCCAGGGGGATCAATCACCCAGGTATAGCAGCATAATGTCACAAATGCAAATCTAGACTAGAAGTACACTCAGTAGAGTGCAGATCCCCGCCAGGCATATCTCCCCTTTTCCAGTGTTCAGACTTGGCGACAAATCACCCCTTTTTCGCCTACCGGGAGAAGGGAAAATACAGAGGCACTGCCTGTGTATCTCCCCTTCTCTGCTGCTCGGACTGAGGCAAAAAACCAGCTGAGGGGTTAGCACTCAATTGCGGTATAAACAGTTTTTTCAAAAGGTAATGAATCACCGCAACCAGAAGAGGTCCTTGATCATACAGTCATAACTGCGCAAACATTATCAGGCTGACAGGCCCAGTAGTGTGTAAGATGAGCAGTAGACAGATACATGCACACACGGACAGAAAAATCAGTATTTTTCTGCCATTATAAGATTTTTGGGCAGCACCCAAGTCGATTGAAGTGAAATACGGAAGGAAAAAAAAAACAGTTAACATGCAGTGCTCAAGCTAAAAAAATCTACCTCCTGAAAATGTTTTGCCTGTCAGTCTGTAGATGCACAGTCTCCTAGGTGGACCCTTGCATGAACGCGAACAAGTCTAATATGAATTTGCACTTTACAAAAAGAAAAGGTTGGCTATGCGACCATTTGGGTCTAACCCTGTCTTTATTTTCATAATATATTAAAGCTGGGTTTGTGTGATTTGTCCGTGGCTAATCTCACATACTACTGGACCTATCAGCCTAAAGGTTTTTTTGCAGTTATGACTGTATGATCAAGAACCTCTCATGGTTTCAGTGATTAAAAACTTTTGAAAAACGTTTGTTTTCACTACCACCGCTCCATCTTCATTCACTCTCCAGCTCGCTCGACCAGTGCTGCTCTCTTTCACAGTGCAATTTAAGTCAACCATGTGCATTCGTGACTCACATCAACGGTAGACTCAGATCAGACAGCGACAAGAATATGCAACACTTCCTGTTTTGACTGCAACCTAGAGCAAGTTGTTCCTTTATAACTTTTGCATTTTTTTTGATTATCAAAATTCTTTTAATAACTTTTGATTGTGTTGCTGCCCGATGTGAGTATACTGTGAGTCACGAATGCGCATGGTTGACTTAAATTGGGCAGCAACAGAGAGCAGCATTGGTCGAGCGAGCTAGAGAGTGAATGAAAAGAGGGAACGGCGGTAGCAAGAACAATAATTTTTCAAAGGTTTTTAATCACTGTAACCACAACAGGCTCTTGATCATGCAGCCATAACTGCAAAAAAAAAAATCTTTAGGCTGATAGGTCCAGCAGTATATGAGATTAGCCGTGGACAAATCACACACGCGCGACCAAACGCATAATCCTCCCAGGCTTACCCACCTGGCAGGAATAATAAGTGATGGAATTTGAAAGGTGTATTTTCAAGGCCCTGGAAAAGAAAATGTCACATGGCAAGAAAAAAGTCTTAACAGGTGTCACAGAAATGTTATGTTGTATTAATCAAATTTATTCAGAAGAAATTGTATCAAACAGATTCCCAATCTTTGGCAATGTTGTCATTGTTATTCACTTGTGAATAAAACCAAATACATTTTTTCCCCCCAGGGAACCCCAGTACAGTTGCATAGCCCGGCTCACGGGCTGGACCATAGCAAGATCCCACCTTCAGCAATGGGTTTGTCTTGGATGGATCAGAGGAAAGTTGGTAAGTCCCAGTGTCTGGGGTGGCTGAAGCACTCCCACTCCGTATCCCATCTCCTATTCACCCTACATCACACCTCTTTGTCAAATATGATCATTGTGGAGACACAAGTGTATGTTGCATCCTTTGTCTGGGTCCTTTGCATTCTGTGCTGTATGAACCTGATAAAAACAATATCACAGGAAATATTTCTCATTGCACAATTTTTTTTTTACCAGCTATAGATAAGGGAGGAAGCTAAATGCCTCAAGTGTGAATTAGATATGTAGTTTATCATCTTTATAACGAGTCTTGTGGTCCCTGACACCAGCATGGACATGTGCCCTCTTATCTCTCTCTCTCTCTCTCTCTCTCTCTCTCTCTCTCTCTCTCTCTCTCTCTCTCTCTCTCTCTCTCTCTCTCTCTCTCTCTGGGATTGTTAAAAGATGCATGTTGAGTGTTTGTAATTTGACAAATATTGTTTATATGTTTAGAAAGATTTCAAGTCTGTTTTTTGATTATTTTTTCTGTTAAAGACTTGTTTTAAAATTCAAAAAAATTCAAATTTTCTCTCTCTCTCTCTCTCTCTCTCTCTCTCTCTCTCTCTCTCTCTCTCTCTCTCTCTCTCTCTCTCTCTGTTTCTCCCTCCCTCCCTCCTCTCTCTCCCTCTCTCTCTCTCTCTCTCTCTCTGTTCTTCCCTTGCCTTCCCTTATTGATGCCCACTCCATAGCAGGTTCTTTCCCAGTGGTAAAGCAGGAGCAGCTGTCTCCACGCTGCTCATCCTCCCAGGCCGAGAACCTGTCCACACAGGGGACACCTCATGACAGCACTGGACGTGGTCAGTCACACTAACACACCATTCTGTGACTCATACTCTTTTATTTGTGTCACTTATGAATGAGCTTTGGTGCTGTGTTTCTGCTATGGTCCTGGTTCTGAGTAGTTCAGGGTACAGGGTGCCACTAGCATTGCAAAGGTTAGGGATTTGATTGGCACTAGATCACCAGCCACGCACCTTAAAAGGTACTAGCACATAGCGGCATATGTGCCTTTCTTATTCTGCTATTGTATCTTCAGGGTCCATACCAGCTGTCCAAGGGGGTAGTATTACTAAGGGCATCCCAGGGACCAGAGTGCACCAGGACTCTCCAATCTCCTACCGTGGGGGCTCCATCACTCAGGTAAGCTTAGACCATCAATGGGATACATACCCTCTGTTTTTCCAATGGGAGACCACAGTTCTCTTGCTATTTGTGCTGATTTTATGTGTTCCTGGCCAAAGTCTCAGTTCAGCTTTGACTGAAAGTCTGACTGGGCCATTTATTTGTAACTCTCAATAGGCAGTGTACAAAGCCAGTTAGGTAGGCTTTGGTCGCAGGATCTCTCTGCTGGTGTGATATAACCAGTGCTCTGACAAGCCCCAGTTACCCTAGCAGCAAGTACACACTGTACCACATCTGTTCCTTCCTTTATTTATCCGTTTTCTCTGGATACCGGCTAAGCTCAGTCAGCGATATGTCTTCTGTAATACCACAGCCAACTGGCCCACGAGGAGGGGTGGGAGAGTTTGTGCATGTGTGTGTGTGTGTGTGTGTGTGTGAGAAAGAGAGTGAGAGAGAGAGAATTGTCTACTCAGGTAAGGAAAAGGTAAGAGAGACCACATATTTATCAGTACTCTGGCAGCGTTTGCACAGCTCATTTATTTACCTAGCTGGCTTTTATGTGAATCGATGTGTGTGTGTGTGTATGTGTATGCATGTGTGCACCTGCAGATGAACACACACAGTCCTGCATTTCCTGGAGGGTAAATGCAGGCTGTCTTGGTCAGGGCCATTTGATGGTGTAAACAGACGCTACCCCACACCCCCACCTTTCACAGCCGCTAGTAGGCTGGCCCCTGACCTTCAACAGTGGATCCACTATCTCTTGAAAGAGCTGTCATCAACAGACAGGAAATGTGATCTTGGGCACTACATGCCCCTCACCCATCACTCCCCCTCCTCTGTGTCATAAACCACCAGGGATGTGGCCAACCTGCACTCTGCACTGAGACACCATCCACTCAGTCGACTTACATAAACCCTTGCCAACCGGGCCAGAAATATGACTCATACTAAGAATACAACTGATGTGACTCAAGAGTCCAGACAAAACCTGCTGCCCAGTGACACCCACTGTCAGCAGGTTGTTGTAGCGAGTGGTTTGGTGTTTACAATTCCCTGAGCATTGCTCTCTTTTCCTGGATTCATTTTTCTGTAGGTATAAAATGCAGCAGCGCTGGTGTTGTTGCTTTTCACCCAAGACTCTATACTGTGGTTTTGCTTCGTTTTTTTTTGGGAGGGGGGTATTTGTGACCCTATACTGAGGTAAAATAATTTTACATGACCTGAATATAAATGTTACAGTGTTCGCTGCACACCCTACTTTCCCGATGCATTGTAATTGTATGAGCATCTATTGTTAAGTTATGTCCGTTCCGCTGAGGCCGCACCAATCATCTCAGCGGACCTACACACACGAAATTACAATCACGAATAAACAACAGTCATGCATACAAGTAGGCTGCACCGTGAAGGTAGGGTGCACAGCGGGGACCGTAACAAAATACATGACAAATGACTGATATTTTATGTTACTGCACTGCTTATACTGTGGTTTTGTTTTGTTTTGTTTTTTTTTTTGGGAGGGGGGGTATTTGTGACCCTATACCCAAGTAAAATAATTTCGCATGACCTGAATATAAATGTTACAGTGTCAGTGTAAAATAATACTTTACTCAGGGTGACAGAATTGAGGCTGGTCAATGGTAACTGTATAGTTGAGAAACCACAAGTAACTTATTTTTCATGTTGATGTCATGATCAGATATTTGACCTTTTTCAGGGAATTTAATTTTTATATGGGGGAGGCTTATGAGATCCTATAACCAGCATTAGGAAGGCGTTGGTTTAGTGGATAGGTATTAATGTTATTGTCCATAAATCACTGCCTGCTTTCATTTATAATAGGAGCCTGCATGTCCTCATTTCTGCTCTCTTCACCACAGGGCACACCAGCAGATGTGCTTTACAAGGGAACTATAACACGTCTTATCACAGAGGACAGTCCCAGCCGTACCGAGAGGGAGCGAGATGAAGCCCTGTCAAAGGGACATGTTGTCTATGAAGGCATCAGCGGACACATCCTTACATATAGTAAGTACTAAATAAAGGAAGACTACAACATAATCTATGCCATGACTTTGTAGATTACCAAATTTTGTTTCCCCCTGCTATGTAGCAGTTGTTTAAATGTTAGATACATGAAATTTTGTCTGTGGGTACATCATCCAGCACTCTGGTTTCTTTGCCTTCACACTCCCTAAAGTGTTTAATGTCAGGGTGTCCACATGTTCTTAAAAAGTCTTAATTTGTATTAAATTCAATTATACAAATAAAAGAACTCAACAAGTATTAAAATGGCTTAAATACGATTTTGCGAAGTCTTAAATAGTTAAACCACGTGATATAGGTTAAAAATTTTGAATTTGGATGCAACTGAATTACTGACAGTTTGGGAAACCCTTGGGGGAAAGGGTGGATTTATTTTGATTTTTGCTGCAAATTTGGCTTTAATTTTTTTTTTGAAATGGCATGGAAAAAGGTCTTAAAAAGTATTCAATTTAAGGTAAGAGTACATGCAGACTGCCTGAATGTGCCTCTCAGTGGGTAATTGTCCTTTACTAAAACATTATCTACTAATTCGGAGTACCCCTCTTCCCCATTACCTTTGACCCCAATCTGCCCTGATCATTTCTAACTATCAGGCTCAGCTTCTCAGAACCCTAAAGACGATGGCCGCGGCCCCGGGCAGCCCGGGGAGATCCTAGGCCTGAAGCGTCACTATGATGTTATGGAGGGAGGCATCTCCAGAGGGCTCCCAATGAGGGACTCCCTTTCTGCAGCCAATTGTGAGGGTAAGAGACAACCCTTGGTTAACCTCTTTTCATTCACTCGGTCAGCCGGTGTATTTAATCTTCTTCCACTCTGGTTTAATCACATTCCACTCAGAATTAATGAAAGCATTTTTTTGAATTCTTGGTTTTTTTTTTTTTTTGTAACATCCTAAATTCTCCGGCTCCAACCTCCACACCAGGTCTGATCGGCCGAGCCATGCCTCATGAGAGGGACAGCCCACACCACACATCCTTCAAGGATGCTCACCATATCCGCGGTTCCATCTCACAAGGTAGAACTAATCCTTTAGTCCTCACTAGAAACACTGAGATGAGATTTGCCTCTGTTTTTCCAGTTTTTTTTTCTTTTACAATTCAAAACTGTCAAAAATTTCTGGTGAGGTTATATACATATTGTCCCTGAATTTTTTGCCATCTTTGTTGTGTTCCATATCCCACAGCTGTTGGCAGCCTAGCGTAACCCCACAAAGATGCTTATTAATTTCTTTTATGTAATCACACATTTTTGTGTGTGTGTGTGTGTGTGTGTGTGTGTAAATAAGCTGACAACAAAAACGCCACATTAGGACTTCATATTCTTGGTAATCGAAATAATCTGTGATTTTAGACATGTTCCAGCAACTTTAACCTTTTGAATTGAATGTAAACTTTGTAAAATGATACTATCATTTGTCCGCGGTGGTGTAGTGGTCTAAGCATCGGCTTTGTGTCGATGCAGTTGCCCACTGGGGACCGAGGTTCGCGCCCCGGTCTCGTCAGATCCGACTATGGCCAGACTCGATGAAGCAGCAATAATTGGCGACGCTGTCTTCGGGAGGGGGGCGGAGTCGGCTTGTGTTCGTCACATGAATGCGTCTCTGTGTGTCGGAAAAAGCAGTGGTTCGGCCTGGATTCGCCTTGTCACGAAAGTGGGGAGGCGTCTCCTTCGAGACCGCCGACCAGAGAGATGCAGTTGGCGAACGCATGCAGTACGAGGGTGGGTGTTTGAACTAAAATAGGGATCGATTGGCCACTACATTGGGAGAAAAAGGGGAAAATCAGAAATAAATTTATATATATATATATATATATATATATATATATATATATATATATATATAAATAATGATGCTATCATTTGTCTTCCATCACCCCTATTTATATTCTCTGGTTTTATTTATAGGAGCTACAGTGGAAAAGGAAAAAAGGTTTTAGACATATTCCTAGAGTACCAAGAACTTTGCTTGCCCTCATATTTACATCTTTGTTGGTCTAAAGCTGACGGCAGTTAAGTCACATGGCCAAAATATTCAAAGCCATCTAAGATTGAATCCCATCAGAATTTTCTCTTGCATGGTCCGTGTCTCAGCTGCCCTGCTTTCTCATTGTAAAGATAATTGAAGTAAAGCATGTTACATCACTGACTCTGCTTTTAAGTCATGGAAGTTTGGATTTTTTTTTTTCCCATAAAGGTATCCCTCGCCACCTTGACCCACAGGACGGCTACATGAGGAGAGAGGCTAAACAGATGAAAAGAGAGGGCTCGCCACCCCGTGGACCTGGCTCGCTGGTAGACCCTATTAAGGGCCGTGAGGCCATAGTTCCCACTGTGAAGGAAGCCGGGCGATCCATCCACCTCATTCCCAGGGAGGAGCTCAGACAGCCTGCCAAGGAGGGCATCATAGCACAGGTTACCATCACAACACACGTACACCCACCAACTGTTCTTTCACAAAAGGGGCAGTTGAAACATACAAGTCTACATAGTGAAAAGAAACTAGAAATTTACATTTCACCAACACTGCAAATTGTTGTTGTTTTTTTTTAAATGTGAAACTCAGTAGCCCACATTTTTTTCCTGTTGACTTTTGCCTGTTTTGCCCTGTTTCTACATTTCAGTGGATTAATGCCTGCTTAAACTAAGCATTTTGAACACTCATCAATACGGAGTCGTAATTACTGTGATTTTTTTCAGGGTACTCCAATGAAGCAGGAGTCATCTGGTTCAGGGAAACGCCATGATGTCCGTTCCATCATAGCTAGCTCACCACGTTCCTATCACAGCATGGCCTCTCACCTGGAGATGCGGCCTGAAAGGGGCCGCTATGAGGAGGCTCCCAAAGGCCGACCCAGTGCTGTGGTTAGTACGGCCAGCTCTATGGCCCGCTCCTCTCCCCTCACACTGGGGCCAGAGCAGGGAAGTAAGTCCCACCATAGTCCTGTAGGCTATGAGGACAAGGGCTCCCTTAGGGCCCCATACCCTGGGCCCTCTCATCGGGGGTCACCTCTCTCCAGGGAGGCAAGCCAACGCCAGCATGAGGGTAGGTATATCTTAAACAGGCAGGGATGTAATGTTTTTCTGAGATGACCAGTTCTTATTCATTCTTAATGGGAGGTTATGTTTCCCTGCTTATGCTGTGTTCCTCATTACATTGTCCAGTGTTTCAAACTGCACTTTGTATCCTTATTTCCTCAGTTTCCACTGTCTTTATCCCAGGTTCTAGTAAGAATCCCTCTCAGGAGCGTAAAGCCACACCTACCCCCAGGGAAATGAGTGCCACCAAGTCACCCCTCCCAGGTGTGGCAGAGCAGCAGGCCTCTCTAGCATCTTATGAGCGGCTTTTGCAGGGTCTTGGGGCTGCAGATGTGTATCGTGGACAGATCCCTCTAGCCTTCGATCCTGCAGCCTTACCCCGTGGCATCCCTATTGACCCAGGTACAACCACAGTCTTTGACAAAATTACTGTTTTTCTTTAGTCTTAAATGTGTGCCTGTAATCATGTTGGCTCTATATGTATGACAAATAATTCCTACTTTTCATACACAGCGGCCTACTACTTGCCTCGCCACCTTGCCCCTAACCCGGCCTATCCTCACCCTTACCCTTACCTGATCCGGGGCTTTCCCGACACAGCAGCCCTGGAAAACCGCCAGACACTGCTTAATGACTACATCACCTCCCAGCAAATGCACCAATGGCCTGCAGCTGCTGCCATGGCTGCCCAGCGTTCAGACCTCCTCAGGGGCCTGTCTCCTCGAGACCAGCCCCTCCCTCTACCCTACTCTGCACCCCCACGCGGTGAGGCTCATGCCAGCCACAACATTCACCACATGCACATTTTCAACGACATTATGAAGCATATCCTTCATGTTGGCTGTCCTGTGTGGACCAGCGATTAGGTCTCTGGTCCTTACCTTCCTTTTCACTCTCCTCTCCAGGGATCATCGATCTGTCTCAGGTGCCACACTTACCTGTCCTGGTCCCTTCCTCTGCAGGGGCAGCTAGCTCCCCAATGGACCGCATCACCTACATCCCTGGGGGCACCACCGCCTTCCCTGGCCGGCCTTATACCACCTCCCCCATCTCACCTGGTAAGATGCAGCCCATACCAGTTAATTCACCACTGAGACACAACTTTGTGCTTTGGGTTGTTTCTTATTTGGTGTTTTTCCTCAGTCGGGTCCTCCCACATAAACAAGATGCAAGGCACACCATCATCTGCAGAGCGGGAAAGAGAACGAGATCGAGAGAGGGAAAGAGATCGGGAGAGAGACAGAGAGAGAGAGAGGGAAAGAGATCGGGAGAGAGACCGTGAAAGGGAGAGAGATCGGGACAGAGACCGGGACAGAGAGAAGGGCAGTTCACACGGAAATGTGGAGCATGCCCCCATCTGGAGACCAGGTGCAGCACAAATATTCTTTTACGTCTAGTCTAAAACATTCAAATACAGAGGAAAAAAATGGCTATGTGTGGAGGAAAGATGTAATGTGTTATTTATTTTGAAAATAAGTGTTTTGATGCATCGCTGCTTCAGGTACAGAACATAGCTCTGGGGGCAGCAGCAGCAGCAGTGTGAGGCCTTCCTCCCACTCATACAGCCACCAGCACTCCCCAGTGTCTCCCCGCACCCAGGACAATGTGCAGCAGAGGCCAAGTGTCCTGCACAACACAGGGGGCAAGAGTCTTTCCATCAGTGAACACTCCAGCTCTTCTGTGCTAAGGTAAGCTGAAGGTTAACAAAAGACAACATTTTGGTATGCCTTTTATCAAAAGCATACGGTGGAGAGGATGAATTGAATACCTAAGTGACTGAACCTAAGTAGAAACTGAGTGTCAACCATTTGCACCAGACGCTTTTCTTTTTTTTTTGGCACACCTGCACCACAGATTATTCCTTGGACTGTATTTATGACACTATACATATATCACTGCTGTATATTACTGCTGTCACATTATATTCGAATATCGAATTTAATTTCGAATTTGCATAAAAACACGAGATTCGAACGTAAATGGGGAAATTCGAATTAAATAAATAAATAAATACATTGATTGTACTTTAAAATTATTAATTAATCAATGTCAAAAATGCCGAAAGTAGGCTACGGCAAGAATTCCAGTTCTAATTACCCATAAGTCCATTACCCATAAGTCCATGGAGCGGAAACGTAGGCCTAGGCTGCAGCCAGAAACGAGAAAATGGAGGAATTTGGTGCTGCCGACAACGAGCCCGATGATCAGCATACCAGAAAGATCGTCACTCCAGAGTATCTTAGGAGTGCGATTTGGAAACATTTTGGTTTTTGGACTGTAAATGGAAAGACTGAAAACAAGGACAAGGTAATATGCAAACTATGTGAGCGTGAACTAGCATACCATAGTTCCACGACCAACCTACATGCAGTTCCATCATCCGGCCGAATACAAAGAACTGCTAAACAATCGAGGCTGACAACGTTTTTCTCACCTTCGGCTGCTCTGTCCTCTACACGAAAAGAGGCGATCACTTCACAACTCACCAAATTCATATGTAAAGACATGCGGCCAATAAGCATCGTGGAAGGTGGAGGCTTTAAAGATTTTCTCCGTGACATTGAGCCACGTTACACTATCCCGAGCAGAACCACAATAACTAAAAACATTGTGAAACTCTACGATACTACTCGTGAAAATGTACGCCAGATACTAAGCGATAAGGAAATTGCACTCACTACAGATGGGTGGACGTCTATAGCCACAGACTCTTATGTTACAGTTACAGCACACATAATGTCGGAGGCATGGGAACTGAACGATTTTGTCCTACAAACGAAAGACTTGAGAAGTAGCCACACTGCAGAAAATGTCGCGGAGTGCATTTCTGGCACACTGAGGGATTTTCACATTCCCTGTGAATCGGTGATCGCTCTCACAACAGACAATGCACATAACTATGTAAATGCTGTGGAGAGGTACCTTGATACCGTTAACATACCTTGCATGGCACATACAATCAATCTAGCTGTACGTAAAGGGCTAGACGTCAGAGCCATAGACACGACACTTAGCAGGCTAAAGAAAGCAGCCGCACATTTCGGCAGGTCACCTACCGACAGCTACCTATTGGAGGATAAACAGCGTTTGCTGGGCTTGAAAACTGATAAATTAATTAACGATTGCATCACGCGATGGAATAGTACATATGAAATGATCTGCAGGGCATCGGAACAACAGGCAGCTGTTGCAGCTGTAATATTTGAGAAAAAATGGTCAAATCTCGAACTAACCACAACTGAATGGTCCATGGTCGAACAGATGCGTGAAATACTTAGACCGTTCAAGATTGCGACTGAGGCTTTGTCAACTAACAAATATCCCACAGCTTCTGCTGTATTGCCTTTACAGCATGTACTACTGTGTCAAATTGGCTCACCCATTCCTAATGCAATGCCCAGCTTGAGGGAAATGACCGCAAAGATCGACACAGATTTGAGGAAGCGTTATGACAAAAATAACGAAGCAACATTCATGTTATTGAATAAAGCAGCATACCTGGATCCCCGCTTTCATAGTTTAATGCATTTATCAGAGGAACAGAAGGACCAAGTGCATGCAAACATTAAAGAAGAAATGGCCGTGAGATTTGAAAGTGGGACAGATGAGCATTCGTTAAGCTCAGACACTCACGCACGAAAAACGGCCCTGACAGCAATGGGCGATCTGTTTGGAGAAACATACAAGGGAAGGGGCGAGACGAGAGACGACCAAGAAAATGTACTGCGCCAAGAGATGTGGTCCTACCGAAGAGAGACAACGATGCCAGCAGACTGCAATCCTCTTCTATGGTGGAAGACGCTGGGTAGCGCAAAATATCCCCACCTGGCGCAGCTTGCAAGAAAGTAGCTGAGTGTTCCCAGGACATCAGTGCGTTCTGAGCGAGTCTTTTCCACAGCTGGGAATATTGTTAACAAAAAGCGCTCCGCTCTTGACACTGAACACGTTAACCAGTTGATATTCCTGGCGAATAATTTGTAGCCTCCCAGTCCAGTTAGGCCTATGTGTAGGCTATGTATAATCGTATTTACAAAGGCCACATAACCCACTATTTTTTATTTTATTATTACTATTATTATTTATTTTAGTTATTTAGTTTGGTGGGCTTGCCTAGGCTACTTATAGGCCACGTTCTGTTAGTAGCCTACGTTACATTGCCATGGCAGCGCTGAATGCAGCCCAATTGCCGTGAGGATTATTGACATTATTATTACTTTTTTGAGAAGCATACTCTGTGATAATTGTTTTTGAAAATATGGCAACATTTGACTTCATAATTTGCATTAAACTTCACTAATTATTTCGACCGAAATATGTTGTCTGTCTGCTTGTCCCCTCTTGTGGATACAAATGGTAAAACGCATGATCAAAATAATTACTGGTCAATAAATTACGGGTTATTTTTAGTCTTGCCATTTTAAAGACCATTTTTTACGTGGAAATTCGAATCCAAATTCGAATATGGGTACAATTCTGCCACGAATATCGAATATGTTTTTTTCTTAAAGTGACAGCCGTACTGTATATTACTTCATTAGATAACTGGTGGTGCCACAACCAAAACCCCCTCCCATGTAATCAGCATAGTCAATTATTTATTGCACTTTTAGGCATATTTTTTGTTGTTGTATTTTATTATGTTATTATTGTATCTTGTATTTGTGTATTGTCTTATATGGCACTGTAGGATCAGACCCAGGAGAAATGCAGTTTCATGCCACTGTATACTTGTATATGGATGGGATGACAATACAGCTGAATTGAACTTGAATGTCATTTTCATTGTTTGTCTTATGTTTGACCTACAAGGTCCATACCCTCAAGCTCAACCCGCTACCCAGGATACCCAAGCCACCTCCAGAGGTCTGGTGTGCCTTCTGAGGGCTACCCACCAGGCATGGATTCTGTTGGAGCCAAAGAGAGAGATGGAGGCAAAAGCAGGGGGAGTCTACCCAAGCATCTTCAGGACCAGCATGGTTCCTCCAGTAAATCTGACCACAAGCTGCCAAGCCCAAGCCAAGGGGGATTATACCCCGGCTCCTATTCCCCGGCCTCAGGCCGACCCCCACACCTGCTGCCCCCCCAGCTGGATAACCCTCCTGGCCGTGGAGAAGGTGGTACACCTAGTAGGGAAAAGACTCAAAACAAACCGATGTCCGTTCAGGAACAAGAGCTCCGAGCACTCGGTAAGACCACCATGACTGCGGCCAACTTCATAAACGCGATTATCATGCGTCAAATTTCTTGTGAAACGGGGCTGCAGGAGACGGGCTCACTTGTTGCCAGCGGCGTCACTGATGGTAAGATGCTCTGGAACCCAGGGTCCCCTCATCACCCAGACCCTCCCTCGTCCGTCTGTGGCCTATTGCACGCTGTGGTGGTTGGCATTACCAAATCAGTCCAATTCATTTACATTTTTTTTATTTTTCAGTGCTATACTATTTTGCTTATTTTCTTTTTTTATGAAGCAAGCTTTTTTTCTTGAAAGACTTAAAGTCCACCAAGGGTGCCCTCAACAAAATACAATTTATCCTGCCTACCTAGATTGTTGAAACCATAGATCTAACATTACAATGGCAAATAACTCGGCACATTCTCATTTTCTTTTTAATAATAAAGAGAAAAATCCTAGGTGCCCTTTAAGGAGTCATTCTTATGTTGGTGGGACATTTAGGCAGAACCTCATTTGCTGCTTATTTTTACTTTTTTTGTCATTAAAGATGTTACATGAACTTAACATGTGGCACCCCTCCCCCTCTCTCAGTCTGGGCTGTTTGCTTGTAAGAGATTAAACAGGACACTTAAAAAGGTACTGTGTATTGCCATAGACTTATGCAAATCTATGAGCCGTAATGAGAGAATTTTATGTCCTATGTCAGTGAAACTAGTAATAGAAGTCTTCACTCTGGACTTGCATCTGCCAGTATTGTTAATCTTCACATGCATTAGCTTTACTCAGCTGTTGCGTGGTTATTCACAGGCAACCCCTGCCATCTAATGAACCTATTTGGGAATGTTTCTAGTGCATTTTATTGGATAAACACCATATGTAACCCAGATGACTAGTAATATTGCTTTAGAGAACCAATGTGAGATTCCCCCTCAGTAGACATCATTGTCAGTCACAAGAATGCAACATTTGACGAAAGCCTCACCACCACCAGACAGTGCCGGTGACCCACCGGATGAGGGTTGGGGGGGCGGGGGGGAGGAAGGGACTCTCAGCCATCCAGGGGGAGGGGGGTGCTGCAGCTTCTGGTCCCCGAATCTCTGCATGTCCCTATTTTGCCTCACTGTAATTTATGCTGATTGTCTTTCCACACTCCAACATGCCCAACACATTTCTCTCAATCAAAAAGAGAGTTTTCCCGTCGTTAGGAATGTGATCTTGTTTTGTTGTTTTGCTTGTAAAGCAGTGTGCCACATCTGTATTTATTACATGCCTGTAAGGCAAGTTACTGCATGCCGAGCTGAAACAAGCGCTGCGGGATGACACGCTGTTCATATAGCTGCCTACCTTTATGCCTACATGTTGCATGCTTCTTAAAGCTGACAAGAGCCATGCAGCTTGTTGGAGCCGACAAAAGGCTGCTAGATATACTTGATAAAAACCACATCGCCCTGCGATTGGCATGTAATCCTACAGCAGTAGTCGGAGAGAGATGCTTTGAAAACTGCGATTGAAATGGACCCAGTCTATTCTTTACCAAAGTTAGTAGCTCAAACCCGAAAGCGCAAAGACATTCCTCCTCCACAGAACTCCTTCTCAGGAGTCTTAAGGTTTATAAATGGTGCCTACCAGCATTGAAGTTAAATGCTCTTGTACTACAATATTCATCTGAGGTGTGTGTGTGTGTGGAAGAAATTGCTTATACACATCATGCATGTGAAGAGAGAATAGTGAAATTGGTTCTCAGGGAGTACCCCAGATTGTGCTGGTGGAATACCCTCAGATAAAGGTCCAACAATCTTAGCATATAGCTGAGGTTGACTGGGTCCATTTTGAGTACTTTTTTAATGAAGCATTCATTCAGTCTTTTTTCTTGCACAGACAACTAACTAGTCTCTGAAACGTTGCTTTTGTGAATTGTTGCTCAAGCTCTTCAATATGCAAAGACTGCTTTTAATACATCAGTCAGAAAGTAGCTTTGGGTGCCTGTCAGTTTCTCTCATTTTGGGCCGTTGATGCAAAAGTAGTCAATGCTCTATCCATTTGTGGTAAAA
Organism: Lampris incognitus; assembly: GCF_029633865.1. Lineage (NCBI taxonomy): Eukaryota > Metazoa > Chordata > Actinopteri > Lampriformes > Lampridae > Lampris > Lampris incognitus. Next base: position 129,906,724 of record NC_079211.1, read on the forward strand.
GCGAGGCTTGTTTTTCAGTTTGCTAGTTTTGGTATTGCAGCTTATCCAAAGAGCAGAGCACACACTAAATAAGTCACTACAGATCTGAAGTAGCTTGTCAAACCCAACACTGTCTTAAGTTGCATTCTTTTGGATGAAAACTTACCATTTAAGCTTTTATGTGCAGATGCCACATAAAAGTTATGTTGTAAACACAATGTTGAAAATTCAACACATACTATGAATTCTCATTGGTATGAAATTAAATTTTACTGCTTATCATCAGTACAATGTAGAATTTCTTGACTTGTGCCATCTCTTAGATCTAAAACTTGCTTCCTTTTGTCTTGCCCTTTGTGTGTGCCTGATTTTGGGTTTGATTGGGCGTGTCTGTTGTGTCTGTGACTGTGTGTGCATGTGTGCACTCTGGGTGTGTCTTGAACTCACAGCTCAACAGAAGATGGTTCCCATGGAGCAGCATGGTCTGTACCGACCTCCGTCTGAAGAGAGGCTGTCCCCTGGCCAGCAGCCCCCATCCCCCTGCCTTAAAGGCAGCCAGAGGGTGGTCACCCTGGCCCAGCACATCAGTGTAAGTATTTACTTAAAAGTTGTTCTTAAAAGTTGTTGTACTTAGAGCAGCATCAGGGAAAATGTATCAAAACTGTATAGATTTACAAGATAAGTCTTACACTTGCCCTTGCTCTTGACACTGTGGCCCCACCATGAGTGTCAGTATATGGTAAAACTTTGTATGCTGTCAACCTGTTTTTGCACCAGTTTCAGTTCCCAATATATTTATTCTACTTGGCAATTAAAGCATCTTTGATCTGAATATGCAGTCGAGAATTAAGTTCAACTTTATTGTCATGTGTAGAATACAATGAAATTCTTGTGCTCTGGCTCTCTCTGCCATGAATTAGATGAAGGCTGTCAGGTTGCTTTAGGTGAGTATATCTTTATGGGTAATAGGAGGTGATTACCAAGGACTACACCAGACAAAGCCAGCAGCAGCAGCAGCAAAACTACCACAGCTCCCCTGTCCTGGACCTCACTCAGCCACCAAGCGCCCCCCAGCCCCCACCCAACTCCCAGGATCCTGCCCAAGGGTCCCGCTACACTCCAGATGGCCCCGGAGGGGAACGCAACAGAGACAGGTAAGAACCTAGTCCTCCTCTTGTCAAATTATATCAATGAAGGAACAGGAATAATTGCTAAATTTGTTGTTTGGGTGCTGTGGCGTTGACCCTTGCCCTTTCTATTCATGACGTTGATGTAATTTTGGAAATCAAGGAATTAAAGGTTGCTTTGTTTTGTGTCATCTTTATAAGTCCAGAGAATTGTATCAACTCTGCCCAATATTGTAAATGTTACCAGACCTGGGAGAGCATGACTGAATCAGATCCACAGCTTTAATAGCAAAGGCCTTTATGTGCGTTTTTGTGCATTCCCGTCAGGTCTCCTCCTCAGCCCAAAGCATCGCCCATCAGCATGTCAAATGATGGTATTGAACCAGTGTCTCCTGCTGGAGCCATGTCTGAGCCAGAGGCCCAAGGAGCGGCCTCCTATCCCAACGAGCAGGGAGAGCAAGGGTAAGAACTCAAAGTGTCCAAAGAGCTATATTCATGAATAGTATTGGCAAGTATTCTTTATGGTTTGTTTTATACCACTTATTGACCCATTTTACTTTTGGAACCTTCCCCAGCTGGTACATGAGTGCAAGAATTTTTTTGGGCAGTCAATGTGAAGCATTTTTAATTTGCAGTACTGTTATGTGATCAGCCAACTATCCGACACTGTCTGAATAGTCCCGAGATAGTAAACGCCACTTCACTGATATTCAAGTTAGATTAGAACACTTATCAGGTACCATCCATTATCCAAGCCGCTTATCCCAATCGGAGTTGCGGGGATGCCAGAGCCTATCCCAGCAGTCATTGGGCGGCAGGCGGGGAGACATCCTGGACAAGCCGCCAGGCCATCACAGGGCACTAGCAGTGTTCTTTTTCCTGGTTCATATCATTGAACGTTTCTCAGTAATTGATGCATAAATGATTAGTATCTTGTACGTAGGAGATAGATTAGTAGTTTTTTTTTGTTCACATCCTGACCTGACCCTTGCCCCTCTCCTTATCTACAGCATGGGCTCCCGCTCCCCTCCAAATGCCTCCCAGCCACCAGCCTTCTTCAGCAAGCTGACTGAGAGCACTTCAGCCATTGTCAAGTCAAAGAAACAGGAGATCATCAAGAAGATGACTGTAGTAGGCAGTGAGGGAGACTTCAGTAAGTCTGATCTCAGTACTGCCATGATGCCACCTCTTATAAAATATCTTGTGTGATTTGGAAAAGAAAATGGGCTCTTAAGAAGAACTCTTGTTCACACTTTCAGATGCCGGTCAGCCAGGAACAGAGATCTTCAATATGCCAGCATCTACCACTGCAGGTAAGATGGAGTTACCCTTTAAATTAGCAATTGCCAACACAAATGAGGGGATTGCCTTTTATGACACACTTTTTGGGCTTTTTTCCCCCTGGTTCATTTGTTTAAAATACAAATTCTGGTAAATATTGTAGTGAATATGTATGAAGTTGATTCAACTTAGCCATACTCCACCTGGTGTTTGGACACCAGTATGGCAGCCTCTTTGTACAGAAAGTTACGAGCGTCCAATAGAACGAACTAGGCTTTGGGCTACTGTACACAGCACATGCGTAAGCTGAACAAAGGAGGGAGCTCCACTTCCTGGTTGTTATTTCAAGAGAGTTCATCCTCACCTCCCCCCTTCCCTCTACTAGCCTCTGGAGACTCCTAACCTACATGTCTATTGATAGACTGAGCGCTGTGTCAGCACAAACCCACTGACCCCTCCCTCACTGAAGATGTGCTGATGGTTTTATTCATCTTTTATCCTCTCCCAGCTCTGATAGGATTCTCTATCAATGTCATGTCTTCTGTTTTTGCTTTCTTCACTCCATCCTTTCTGGTCTCTTTTTCCACTATTTTCTCTGTCTTTTTTGTCGTTCTGTTGACTGTCGGTATATCCTCTGATTTTCTCATATGCTGGGGACCCACTCTTCTCGGCAACCCTGTCCTGTCTCTTACCTCTTTCAGTTCTCACTCTTGTTTGCTTTCTTACTCCGTTCTGATTCAAAAGGTTTCTTTCCATGTGACTACTTCTAACTTTCCTTCATGCCCTCCTCTCCTCTTCCCTAGGACCTGTGAGCATCCGCAGCCACCCAGCTCCAGAGGCCTCTGGTAATTCAATAGGCTTGGAAGCCATCATAAGAAAGGCTCTGATGGGTAAATATGATGACCAAGCTGAGGAGCGGTCACCCACCAATGCTATTAACACCATGGCTGCCAGTTTGCCCGCTGCTATGCCTGTAGGTGATGGACGGACTGAGGACTCTTACTCACAACAAGGTTTGGCAGCCCACAAGACTCTTTTCTCCCTTTGTTGCTTTGTAACTAACTTTTTACTGTGGAGTGACAGCAGACTGTCAAATACAATTGAATTTTTAGTTCTAAATTAATGGGTCCTGGGGACAGGAGGGATGACAGTTCTTGAAATTTGAATAGAGCTTCATGTCTTGCCTTGTCCTACTGTGTGTCTCAATCACAACTCTTTTCTTTCTGTTTGCAGGTGGTGGCAAGTCCTTAAAAGGCAATGGTCGCTCTAATGGACGGAAGGCCAAGTCCCCAGGTCCAGGCCACTCAGTGGGGGAGAGACCCTCCTCTGTGTCTTCGGTCCACTCAGAGGGCGACTGCAACAGACGAACCCCCCTCACCAACCGTGTATGGGAGGACAGACCCTCTTCCACAGGTAGAACACTGCAGCTTAACCTGGCAGGTTGACTATAAACACTATTTCATGTACAGAAACATCCTAAGGAAGACTAGTTGCAGGAGGATGGGGTTAACATCCAGTTTATCACGTGACCAACTCTGGTTACTCGTGCTTTTTTGCAGGTCCCACCCCTTTCCCATGTAACCCATTGACAATGCGTTTCCCGAGTGGCATGGTGTCTGCCTCATCCCCTTCCTCCGGGCAGCCAGGGGCTCAGGGGCCAGTCCAGGGCCAGAGCCAAGGTTCGGGACCAGGCCAGGGCCGGTCCTGGGAAGAGGAGCCCAAGCCTCTGCTCTGCTCTCAGTATGAAACCCTGTCTGACAGTGAGTGACAGAAATGCTACCATAGAACAGCACCCGCCAACTGTTGACCACCTCTGTGCTGCTTCAGATAAACATACACACATACAGTGCTTTGCAAAAGTATTCAACCCCCTTGACAGTCATCACTAATTTCTGGATTATAAAAGATACTCACACACTTGTTCCTGAACAGTATTATTTTTGTGATCCGATCAGTATGTTCCCAAAGCCAAAATAAGTTAGGTTTTGTTGACTTTTTTTTAACACTTGAACAACCAAGCCATTTTGGATTTTCAAAGTTTATTCGTTTGTGTGGGGGGGTGGGGGGGAGATACAGACCTGCCGCTCACTGAATGGTCATAAAGTTGCATATATTTGCATTAAAATTAGTTTTAGATCAATTGCACACACACACAAAAAAAAAGTTGATAAGCTCTACCTAAAACGACCATGACTGGTCAAAATGACCGCACGTAATTTGAGCGTGATTGTGCGCGTCATGTCACTATTTAAGACATGTGTTGGTCGCATCATTTCCTTCGCGAAGTTAATTGCTCTGTCCTAGAAGCAAACTAGTGTTCTCCAGTGTAGAGTAATAATCTAAACTTGATTTTTGATTATTTCCAACATGTCTGGGTACAGACACCGTTTCAGACACACCTTGACTACCACCGAGGCGTTGCAGTATTTACAGGCATTGGACAGTGGGGATTTTGAATTGTTTGAAAAATAGTGTTAAAGTTGTTAAAATGTAGGGCGTCCGGGTGGCGTGGCAGTTTATTCCATTGCCTACCAACACGGGGATCACTGATTTGAATCCCCTTGTTACCTCTGGCTTGGACGGGCATCCCTACAGACACAATTGGCTGTGTCTGCGGGTGGGAAGCCGGATGTGGGTATGTGTCCTGGTTGCTGCATTAGCGTGTCCTCTGGTTGGATGAGGTACCTGTTTGGGGGAGAGGGGGAACTGGGAAGAATAGCGTGATCCTCCCACGCGCTACATCCCCCTGGTGAAACTCCTCACTGTCAGGTGAAAAGAAGCAGCTGGCGACTCCACATGTATCGGAGGAGGCATATGGTAGTCTGCAGCCCTCCCCGGATCGGCAGAGGGGCTGGAGCAGTAACCGGGACGGCTCGGAAGAGTAGGGCAATTGGCCAAGTACAATCTGGGAGAAAAATCCAAAATAAATAAATAAATGAAGTTGTTAAAATGTTAATTTTGGTGTCAGTCATTTCTTAACAAACACACTAATATATGTAATGCATTAATATCTCAACTGGGTATTTATCTTGACAGAATATAGAGTTTAAAAACCGTGGGCGGTCATTTTGACTGCCCATGGTCGTTCTAGTAGTTTTTAAGTTCCGGTTGTTGTTTTGGACTGTTTATTTTCAGTTCTTTTTTTACATTTCACATTTTATAGGCCTTGTTACGTTTGTTAGATTAGCAGTATGTGTTTTCCATTTTGTTTTTCAGGTAATATTTTCACTTTTTTAATTTTGCTATTCAGGTTTGACCATGTTTCTCTGAAGTTTAAATTGTTTAAAAATGGTATTATAGTTGTTAAAATGTTAATTTTGGTGTCAGCCGTTTCCTAACAGACATATTAACATATACAATGCATTAATATCTCAATTGGGTATTTATCTTGGCAGAATATAGCCTGAAAACTGGTGGTCATTTTGACTGCCCATGGTCGTTTTAGGTAGGAGTGAAATCCCGGTTGTTCTAGTGTTGAATAAATTAAAAACTAAAATACAGTGCTTGCATAAGTATTCAACCCCCACATATCAATACTTTGTAGAGTACCCTTTTGCTGCAATAACAGCCATGATTCTCTTGGGGTAAGTATGTACAAGCTTTGCACATTATTCTGGAGTAATTTTTGCCCATTCTTCTTGGCAGAATTTGTACAGGTCTTGCAGGTTGGTGGGATGGCACCTTTGGACTGCGATTTTCAGTCTGTGCCACAGATTTTCAACGGGGTCTAGGTCCGGACTTTGACTTGGCCACTCCAAAATGTTCACCTTTTTGTTGCTGAACCATGCCTTTGTTGCTTTAGCCTTGTGCTTAGGATCAGTGTCCTGCTGGATGGTGGATCTTCTCCCAAGCTTCAGTTTTATGACAAACTGCAATAGGTTTTCTTCCAATATTTCCCTGTATTTAGCTCCATCCATTCTTCCCTCAATTTGAACAAGGTTCCCAGTGCCTGCAGATGAAAAGCAACCCCATAGCATTATGCTGCCGCCACCATGCTTCACTGTAGAGAGGGTGTTTTTTAGGGCATGAGCAATCTTAGATTTGTACCGCACATAACGCTTTGAGTTTTGGCCCGAAAGCTCAACTTTCATCTCATCTGACCACAAAACCTTTACCCACATCCTAACTGTCTCTCTCATGCTTGGTAGTAGACTCCCAAGTGTGCTTTTATATGCATAGTTTTGAGCAACGGCTTCTTTCTTGCCACCCTCCCATACAGACCAGATTTATGGAGAGCCCGCGATATGGCTGACTTATGCACATTTACTCCAGTTTCAGCCACTGATCTCTGGAGCTCCTTCAAAGTGATTGCAGGATCATCTGTGGCTTTCCTCACCAGCCCACGTCTTGCTTGGACACTTAGGTTTGAGGAATGGCCTGTCCTACAAAGTGTCTGGGTGGTGTGATACAGCTTTCACTTTCTGAAAATGGATCCAACTGTGTTCCGTGGGACATCCAAACACTTGGATATTGTTTTGTGTCCCTTTTCCGCCTTCTGCATTTTAATCACATCGTCTCTTACTTCAGTATTATGCTGCTTTGTCTTCATTTTCTGATGGAGTTCATGCCCGGCTAATGAACTTTACACAGAGTGCTTTTTATACCCATAAATGAGACCATTACTTTAATATCTTACAGGTGCACGCTATTTATATCCAATTTTGTTTACCTGAGTTTGTTTTAGGGATAATTTGTTATTTGTGTAAACTTGGAGCTTTCAGAGCACAAGGAGTTGAATACTTATGCAAGCACTATAGTTTAGTTTTTAATTATTTTTTTTAAAAAGTCAGTGAAACATAACTTATTTTGGCTTTGGGAACATGCTGTTAGAGCTTATGGGTTCACAAAAATAATATTGTTCAGGAGCAGATGTGTGAGTATCTTTCATAATCCAGAAGTTAGTGATGACTGTCAAAGGGGTGAATAATTGTGCAAGGCACTGTATGTATATACACACACACACACAAACACACAAACTCTTATTCAAGAATACGCATACAGTCCATATGTCCACCTACCCACATCATTCCACTCTACGTTTCTCTTATCGTCAACCGAGGATCGACATCTGGGCCTCCCTCTCCCACATGACTGAGTTGTGCTGGAACACTGCTGCTCAGTGTGTGTGTGTGTGTGTGTGTGTGTGTGTGTGTGTGTGTGTGTGTGTGTGTGTGTGTGTGTGTGTGTGTGTGTGTGTGTGTGTGTGTGTGTGTGTGTGTGTGTGTGTGAGTGAGTGAGTGAGTGAGTGAGTGAGTGAGCTTGTGTGTGTGTGCGCTTGCGTGCGCACGCTTGCCTCTGTGTAGACACTCCAAGGACTACTCTAAAGGACAAATCACTTTTTTTTTTCAAATTGACATTTTTCTTCTTTTTTTCTCTTTTCCTTTTGTTTTTTTTTTTCTCTTCCTCTCACTGGCCTTATTGATATGGACACATTGACCATTACCATTCAAGTGGTTTTGCTCTAGTACTGCACTAGTGCTCCACAGTCTGTAGGAGGGTCTTTGTGCTGATGCTGAGGTTTGTGTCGGTGGGTCTGGTCAGGAGTTTTTGTCAGTCGTCGGACCGATGGGTTGTCTAGCTCTAGCTGTTCCCAGGCTCAGCGGATAGGACCTGACCCTAGAGCTGTACCCCGAAGCAGCTCACTTCCCTCTGGGCCAAACAGAGGACCTCCAAGCATGCCTATCATATCCAGTTGGTCACCAGGGGGTTGGAGCTTCTACCACACTGTACAGTGGACTCCAGGTGCAGGCGGCCTGTGCACTTCTGCCACTACAAGAATATATGGACGGGAAGAGAGACATCTTGTTTTCTTTTTTTTTATTCTTATTTTCATTTAAATCCAGCAGCCCAGTTCTGTGTCTAAAAGTGAGCCGAGATCTATAGTACATTTTTGATGGTGAATTTTTGATGGTGTCAGTTGTCGTCCCTTATCTGCAATGACCTTTTTTTTTCTGGCAGGGGGGAGGGGTCTTATGTGGGGAGGGTCTTGTCATTGGTTTACAGGGTATACATGCTGTTCATTGCTGATGCCATCTTGTATTAGGTAGGATTTTGAAGACTGGCAAAGGCATGTTGTCTCCAGACATCCATGGGGCAAAAGATGTTTTGGGAAATGGATGGTACAGAGACAGGTGACACTTTCTCACTGTTTTATATTAACCATGTCTGTGTTTGTTGAAACTGTTTTTGGATGTTAAGCACTTAGTTGTTAATCTGTTCACAATGGCATTTTTATCAATCTGTGTTTCGGGACAGGTGAAAATGGACTCAAGAAGAACCATAGAAATCCTACTGTGGAGGCATCCTCTTTTAACACCTGTCGATTATTTTGGTCTGGCCACCTATATTCCTTAGTGCTCGTACACATAAGCGACAATCACTTTTAGTGAAAGATGACAAGGCCGCTTTGAGCAGGTGGAGACCAACCCTAAAGCTGCTTAATGGCAAAATCCCCAACATCAATGTTGGAGTTTTCTTGCATAAAGAGGTGACAAATAAGCCATCTTTCTATGACCCTTGGTCCATGGCAGAGTCAGCTTTAGCTAACCTGCTACAATCTTGTCTAGGAGCTGTTGTGACAGTCTGACCTTTTTAATGTCTAGAAAGGAGTTGGGTTTAAACTCAGCTTCTCTGACCTAGGCAGGTTTTGTACAGTTATGAAATATTTCTAGTGTTAAGTGCCATTTATTTTACATATTCAGTACTGAAGTTACCAAGTGACGCACAATTTTACTTTTCCCTCGCCAGGGTTTCTACATGTCCATACAGGGAAATTTGAAAGCAAAGAGCAAATGAAACGTCCTCCTTTTTTTCTTTTTTTTTCTTCTCGTGTGTATTTTTTTTAAAACTTTTTTATTTGTTTTCTTATTCCAAATCTCTTACAGCCTTAGCTCTTAATGGTTCCACATATTTTATCACTGCTGAACAAGACATTGTTGTATCACAGGATGGGGTACATGGCTTTGCTTAATCAATATACAAAAATCGGTATCGGTCTAAAATATCTTCTCCACTATGACGTGTGTTGCTGTCATTACACACTTCTATTTTTATAGAGCAATCTGGTAATTCATATACTGTATTGACATGCACTTCGGTTTTTACCCGTGTTTTAAAGGCCACCTTCCTGCAGTTGAGGTGGTGTTTGAGTGAATGAGTGAGTGAGTGAATTAGAATGTTTATGGCCCTTGACAGTCTGCTGTCTGAGGCTGTACATTGAGGGGTGCACTACAGTAAACTGTCCCATTTAGTGGGTTAGAGAGAGAGATCCCTTTTTTCTAGCGCCAGTTCCCCATGTCACAGTGAAGACTAATTGGTCATAAAGAAATATGACCGCTAAAAACTACCTCCTCTCCCCCCTTCATTGTACCTGTAGTTGGGGCTACAGCCCACCACATCAGGGTGGCAGATTGTTTCCCCCCAGCCATGTTAAAGATGTTATCTGTCAAAGTGAAGGCTGATGGAGAGTCTCTCACTGCACCCGGCGAGGCAAAAATATGTCTTGCCACCTTTTTTTTTGTCAATATCTCCCTCGTACATCACTGAGCTTTTAATGGAAATTACAAAGCAAGAATGTGATCTGGAAGAATGAGAGTAAGCCATATTCAGGTGTTCCCTAAATGACAGATTACAGACAAATTAGTTGTTTTCAAGTATACTGAGATTTGTTTTTAACCATTACTTTTCCTAATTGCCGAGTTCTCACACTGCTGATTTCCAGTCACGTCCTTTCTCCATCACACGTTGTAAACGTTTCATTTGTAATCGAAAAGAATTGATTCAAAACAAGAATAGAAACCATTTTAATTGCTGTTATGTTCCCTGGACTGTCCAAGGGTGAGGGTGGGTGGGATGGGCGGGATAAATGACATAAACAGTAAATGTTCAACCATATTGTGCATAATGATTTTTTTTCTATTATAACCCACTGTATAATAGCAAGGATTGTATATAGAACTGAAGAGATGTAAATATTTATGTGGCTTGCTTCAAGGTTGGTATTTACAGAAAAAAAAATCACTGTTAAATTCTACATGCCCACCAGCAAGCTTTGTGGATAGCAGTGTAAAAATTAAAAGCAAAAAAAGACACTGCCTTAATGTTTAAATAAAAAGCTTATTGCCATTGAAAATGGTGTCAGTGTGTTTTATTCTTAGAATCTGTTCATTGAATGTTTTCCCCCCCTTAAATGATGTTTGAATTGTATTTATTTATTTTTTACCTATGGGATGTCTGGTAAGCACCAAGTAATTGAAGTCCGTTACCACAAGGGGGCAGTGGATCGAAGAATTTATAACGAGGCTGCGGGAATGGCAAGTTCCTACTGTATGTAAATCAGAATCCACTTCGTTGGCCAAGTGTGCCTATGCACACGAGGAATTTGACTGCGGTACACAGCAGCTTCTAGCACTTGCAGACGTCACTCACACACAAAAAGAAAAAAAAACGAAGAAGTAAACAGAAGAACAGGACACTGAGGTAAGTGTGTATGCACAACACGTATGTCACTATTATACACAGTTTTGCTATAGTTGAGTAATCAACAACCTATGCCCATAAATTATACCATATTGCTTACATACTCTATTGCCCATACACTTCCATACCACAACTCAACAACCCATCATGCCCATATAAAATGCTATATACTCCCACTATATTATCTTGTGTACCATAAGTATACACTATATATTCACCTACCATCCACCTCACAACTGCATACTATATTATATACCTATGTTACAACCACAACAATAACAGCAATAAGTTTTAACCAGTATACAGCAGTTGTATGTGTACAAATTCCAATGAAGTTGGGACACTGTGTAAAACGTGAATAAAAACAGAATACAATGATTTGCAAATCCTTTTCGACCTATATTCAATTGAATACACTACAAAGACAAGATATTTAATGTTCAAACTGATAAACTTTATTGTTTTTGCAAATATTTACTCATTTTGAATTTGATGCCTGCAACACGTTCCAAAGAAGCTGGGACAGGGGCAACAAAAGACTGGGAAAGTTGAGGAATGCTCAAAAAACACCCGTTTGGAACATTCCACAGGTGAACAGGTTAATTGGAAACAGGTGAGTGTCATGATTGGGTATAAAAGGAGCACCCCCGAAAGGCTCAGTCGTTCACAAGCAAGGATGGGGCGAGGTTCACCACTTTGTGAACAACTGCATGAGCAAATAGTCCAACAGTTTAAGAACAATGTTTTGTCAACGTACAATTGCAAGGAATTTAGGGATTTCATCATCTACAGTCCATAATATCATCAAAAGATTCAGAGAATCTGGAGAAATCTCTGCACGTAAGCGGCAAGGCCGAAAACCAACATTGAATGCTCGTGACCTTCGACCCCTAAGGCGGTGCTGCATTAAAAACCGACATCATTCTGTAAAAGATATTACCATGTGGGCTCAGGAACACTTGGGGAAAACCATTGTCAGTTAACACAGTTCATCGCTACATCTACAAGTGCAAGTTATAACTCTACCATGCAAAGCAACAGCCATATATCAACAACATCCAGAACGCTGCCGGCTTCTCTGGGCTCGAGCTCATCTGAGATGGACTGACGCAAAGTGGAAAAGTGTGCTGTGGTCTGATGAGTCCACATTTCAAACTGTTTTTGCAAATCATGGACGTCATGTCCTCCGGGCTAAAGAGGAAAAGGACCATCCAGATTGTTATCAGCGCAAAGTCCAAAAGCCAGCGTCTGTGATGGTATGGGGGTGTGTTAGTGCCCATGGCATGGGTAACTTGCAGATCTGTGAAGGCACCATTAATGCTGAAAGGTACGTACAGGTTTTGGAGCAACATATGCTGCCATCCAAGCGACGCCTTTTTCAGGGACGTCCCTGCTTATTTCAGCAAGACAATGCCAAGCCACATTCTGCACGTGTTGCAACAGCGTGGCTTCGTAGTAAAAGAGTGCAGGTACTAGACTGGCCTGCCTGCAGTCCAGACCTGTCTCCCATTGAAAATGTGTGGCGCATTATGAAGCACAAAATACGACAATGAAGACCCCGAACTGTTGAGCAACTGAAGTCGTACATCAAGCAAGAATGGGAAGAATTCCACCTGCAAAGCTTCAACAATTAGTGTCCTCAGTTCCCAAACACTTATTGAGTGTTGTTAAAAGGAAAGGTGATGTAACACAGTGGTGAACATGCCCCTGTCCCAGCTTCTTTGGAACGTGTTGCAGGCATCAAATTCAAAATGAGTGAATATTTGCACAAAAAAAAAATTAAGTTTACCAGTTTGAACATTAAATATCTTGTCTTTGTAGTGTATTCCGTTGAATATAGGTCGAAAAGGATTTGCTAATTATTGTATTCTGTTTTTATTGACGTTTTACACAACGTCCCAACTTCATTGGAATTGGGGTTTGTATTTATAATTGTACATTTGTTGTACAGCTGGTTTAAATAGGTAGTGCACATCGTAGATATGTAGGCACATATATGTATAAATGGTTATATCGCTCAATGTTAAGTATTTGGGGACAAAATGGATCACATTTTTTCCCCACCAGTACATTTGAATGCTGTGCCCATGCTGAATTTTTGTGGGAAAGTTGGAGAACTACAGCAGAAATGACAGTTTGGTTATAAATGTTTTTGAATGTTAGTTGCTCCTTAAACAACCATACAGAACTAATGTTATTGCACACTGACCTGGATACTGTGGCCTGATCGAGGCTACCGTCTGACATATTATGGAGGTCTCTGCTCGTCTGTTGTGCCCTTTTTGGCCACACGACAAAATGCTAGGGGCAAACGTAGCAGTTCGACCTCACCAGTGGAGCATTTCAGCACATGTGGTAAGTAGGCCCTTGAGAATGAATTCCTTCAGTTATCCTCTCTTCCTCTGTGGCATTGTCAATAAGCGGTCAGTAAGGCTTTAAGGTTGCTGTTCATCTCAGCAGTAGTCACTATTAGTCTGTCATTTCCAAAGACAGCAAAGAGCCTTTCAATGAATTGGCCAGAAAGTCTCACTTGTGTTTTTTTGCAGTCTTTGGAAATGGCATAATGAAGGTGAATAGCAACCTAAAAGCCTTACAGTAATTTCATTTTTTTTCTTTGCTCCCCTCCGCACCCCCCCCCTCCCCAATTGTATCTGGCCAATTACCCCACTCTCACCCAGACGCCCCTCACCTAGATGATGCTCTTGATCATTCACTTGAACTGGCAGCAGTTAGTCAGGAATACATGGACCACACAGGCAAGATTAGCCTATATGGCTAAATGTTGCCAAAGAGCGCCAGAAAGTTCTGTGCATATTGGATGAAGACATATTATTGATGTTAGGGATACTTAATCTGCGCTGATCTCAACAAAGGAAAAGCACCATTCATCCTTATGGTGACCTTCATTGAGCCTCGATTTACAACCGGTGTTACACCAAAATCTGTGACCTATCAGAGTAATAATAATACATTTTATTTGTGGGCACCTTTCAGACCACTCAAGGACACCTTATAGAACACAGTTAAAAAAAAGAAGAAGAAAGAATAGGTGACCCTGCCCTCAAAACGCTCAATTTCAGCCACCCCACCAGATACTAATCCTAACTTTAACCACACCAAGCCCACATCTAATATCAACTGTCTCCATCCTGATACCTAAACTTGACTATCTTGAACTTTATGCCTAAACTTAACCTTATCTAAACTGCCTTTTCCTGGCTGATAGGTCACATAATCTGACGGGTCACAGATTTTGGTGTAACACCGGCAGCCAAGAGCTCAGACATGATGTGACCTGTTGGTCCAGGAATCTCATTCATTAGAATGTTCCTAAAATTAACACCAGGCCCCTTAATTTTCTAAAGGATTACATCTATAACATTGGTGCCTTGCTTGGGATTTAGGCTTTTTATGATTAAATTCTGATACCGAAACACAAGAAAGGGAAAAAAAAGACTGCTATTAAATGATTTTTTCCCCCTCAAATATTCATTTTTTTCATAGTTTTGGCTTGGATGTAGTCAAGCAAACAAATCTGCCTTTGATAGATGAGGCCTTGGTAACTGTCAAAGTGTGGTTAAGATCAATTTCAGCCACTGGCAGAAATCTTAACCCCATCCAGTGTGTTATCATGGAAGCGAAGGAGGAGGTGCTGAAGGATATTTTGCATTATCGAGGAAAACCCCAACACAACAACACAAAACCTTTTTACACACCGGCCTCCCTCACCACTGACTGAGCCGATGTTGCTTTGATATGACTGACCTCACCTTTAAAGCCACCAAATGATATTGTGGATATAAAAACTGACTGAAATTACCAATTTCTCATTCCCATGGTCTTGTATAACAACAACACAAATCAGTATTAGCATGTGCAGCTCTGTCCTGAAGCTGGAAAACAGATGGTGAAGACATAAACCTGCTCTGCAACACAATCTATGCTGTGTCTGTGTTGCCCTCTTCTTCACTGCTATCTGCTGTTTACCTCAGGAAATACTTGTGCATATTGTCACATTCCCTTTCACTGCCTTAGTCTCTGTGGAGTGACTACATATTTCACAACTGAAAATTAAATATAATTTTTTTTCTCTCTGTGTATATCGACGGCTGCTGATTGAACTGCCCTTGACCATAATAAAAGCATCTATGAATTTCTCATACAGAGAATTGCTTTGAGAGTGGCTTGGTAAAAAGCCTTTTCCCATTTTCAGATTTTGAATGAAAGGGCAGTGCCTCAACTGCTGTGTTAAATGCACAAGTCTCTCCCACTGTGTGGGAGTGTGTGTGTGTGTGTGAGTGAGTGAGTGAGTGAGAGAGAGAGAGAGAGAGAGAGAGAGAGAGAGAGAAAGACTCTCTGGAGAACTTCCTTTTCCTGTGCAGGAGAAATATATAAGTTTTCCCTTTGTGTTGGCCATCGAACAGAGCTAATGGGTTGACTTAGATGGAGTTGTGACGTGAGCCTGTGTACACCTGTAAAATGTAACAGCCGATGGTTCAACTTTGCCAGAATAGCTCCGAATTGCAGAGAGGGGGGGGGGGGGGAAAGCAAGCAAACTTTGGGGTTGGGAATTATTTTTATTCAGTTAGGATATGCCATCTTTTTAAATTATTTTCTGCTGATCAGAACAAGAACGATGACTGACGCGAGATGTACAAAAATATAAAGAGAATTATGAAGTGCCTCAATGCCACATATACAACAGGAAAATATTTTACAATAACAAAGATCAAGTGTTAGGAAACACAAACTTATGTCTCATAAAACCACCAATAGATTCGACTTGACATTCCCCAAACCGTTACCTGTCATTTTCACGCCTCCTTTGTCTGGACGTCTCTCGCAAACCAACCTACACATAACGAATCCCTCAAACATCGTGCCAGTAACTGTCCTAATGTGCAAATCACTAACACCATAGACTCCAACTCCCAAAACCAGTTTACTTATTTCGTCTTTTGGGCATGGTTCCCCCTTTTTAAAGCTAGAATGTAGGACTTTTACATATAAATGAATGTCCATAACATTCAAGCACTTGCCAAACGAGTTCATACAATGATGATTAAGCCCATCACCGCCGGATAAATCTCTGCAGTATACCGCAGTTTTAAATCGGGTGTCTGGGGCGACATTCCCGCACTGGCGCACCGGAAGTGATGCATAGTAATGCGTTTTACGTCAAAATGCTGCTTTGCCAGAGCTGAACTTCCGTGTGACGAAAGCGTTCGCATGCCTCTGATTGGCTTGCCTTCCGGGTTTCTGGCAGAAACTTCCGGGCTTGGAATCTATGGTGGAAAAACCTAAGAAGTGTCTAAGAGAAGGTTTTAATGCGCCAGAGAAAAAAAGTATCTCGGCGTTCAGAGGAAGGATTAAATTCAAAAAAGGAAGCGATCGACGGCGAGGACAAACACGGACCACTAGGGAAGCTTTTTCTCGTTGGAGAGCGCTAAAAGAAGAGATGTAATTACTCTTACGGCCAGAAGGGGGAAACAAAACTTCCGCACTGCAGGTTTAAAATAATCGGAATCCAAATTTTCCCCTGGAGGTTGCCACATAATCCTCGCAGCTTCTCTGTTCCCTCAAATACTCGTCCTCTTTCGAAGGTATCGACACTCCGTCGAAGCCGCATCCCTTCCACGTACTTTCCATTGTCCACATGTTAGGAGGAAATACCTTTTTTGTTGACTATTTCAAGCGATAATAACAAGATCTCAAAAAGGGAATACACGTTTGCAATGAAATAAAGTTGATACCTTAATATAATAAAAAATGAGGTAAGATTTCAATTTCTTAAAACAAATTCAAATATTTGCCAAGTTCAATTAAACTAAATACCAGACACACATGATAGTCTCGCGATACCAGACCACCGGAGAGCTCCGCCTACCAGAGAGACTGACGTGTGGTGAGTGAAGTCGCGAGGATCTCAACATAAAAAAGCTATTTTACATTTTCAACAAGGAAATCTGATGCAGTTGCTGAAAAACAATGCCAGCCACCTATTTCACTGCCCAATATATATCATACAAATCTGATAAAATAAACCTGTTGAGCTTTTGGGTTGTCTTCGACGTTAAACTGCTGAAGTTAGAAACTGTGGTTAATTGATATCTAAAAATGCAAAAAAAAAAAAAAAAGAAAAAAGGGACAAATCTACCACAGGGGTTGAGTTCCTCATTGTTACTAACAAGTATTTCTTCGCTTTATCCGAGAAAATCAGGCACTTTAAACGGTGCCCAACAGCGCTAAAGAGACACACAAGAAAACTGCAAACAAACCCGACCTCGGTAACGTCGAGAGAAAATATCCCCTAGTGTATTTGATCAAATTCATAGACTACCAGACGGGAGGATAACTTGTACAATACTGGCAAAAAGGGCTTTACTTAACCCGCGTTTATACCTCTTCCTGTCACTGACTTTAATCACCTGTTGTATCTACTTGTGTGGCAAACCATAACCACCTGCCCACAAATCCAGTCCCTACAAGAACATCTAAAAATAGACGGTAGAAATAAATGGCAAGCAACGTCGAGATTTGGCACCATCTTCGAACACCTTTCTCCTCGAAAGGTGCGAGACTGCGTTGTCATGAGGTGAAGATTGTGGCACGTCGTAGTCGACTCCAGTCTTGTATTTCACAGAACAGCTTGTTTGTATCAAATATCCCATCAAGCTACACAAGCTAATCCATGATTATGTGCGGCTGGGGAAAAAAACGAAATGAAAGCAAGTCCTTTATCTCAGCTAGGAGTCGTGACAGGGATATAAACATCCACCAAAACTATATTTGGTCCAATTTCTCAAACGCAATCCTGCAATTTGGCTTCTAAAATGTAACTCTAGTCCACTGAAGAGGACTTGCTCCCTTTGTGACACGTAGAAAACAAGTGCAATGAAACCACTGGCAAACGTTGCATTGGTGCAAATGGGGTTGTGTGTGAAATCAGTCTCATCTCGACTGTTCAGTTTCTTTTAACCTGCACAGTTTTCTACGTCACGGAAACAGGGCTCCGTGGAAGTAACCCCCAGCGGTGCACTTGGTTTACGGGAGAGTGATGGCCACCAATTTGTCAGCCTTTTAAATTAAATAAGACAACCATAAAGCGTAGCTTTTAACTGCCAAGGAGCAAGTCTATTTTTTTTAAAGACTGCATCAGTAGAAAGTCTATTTACATTTGGGTAAATCGCCATGCATATCAAGATTCCTTGGGTTTCCCTACATGGCGCACAGAGATGGACAGATGAGCGTTCAGAGACTCCAGTCATTACGTGCAGGACTTCCAGACAATGGCCATTCCAGTTCGCATCATCATTGATGACTGACATGCCCACCACCCACCCAGTCAAGTTAACCCTCTTCCAACACGATGTGTCCCCTTCCCTTACAGGTCCTCCGTGTAGATAATGCAAGGGCTGGTGTCTTCACTGGACTCCAGCTGGACTGTGGAGACAAACCAGCGGCGGCAGCCCGTGGCATTGTAGGTGAGTGTGGTGCGGTAAGTGTTTTTGGCATGTTTGGGGTAGATGATGGTGGTGCTCCGGTAGTGTAGGGGCCTCTGGCGCGGCTCCAGGTAGACTTGGGATTTGTAGCTCCGCCAGGTGCAGTTCCGTACCACCACAACTGTCTCGCTGTAGGAGGTTGCCGTGGGAACGGGCGCGCAGTATACCTGGTCCTGGTAGTGCTTGTCCGAGTCGTATTTGACCTCAGAGTTGCATCTGTGGAGGGAGGACAAAAGATTATTTTATGTGGGTGGGTAGAGGGGTTGAAAGATTCAGTCTAATGAAAACTATGCTCTCCAGTCAATTGTATCTTTTAACAAGGGGCTTCTTAATCCAAAGTTAACCAATATATTCAAAATGTTGCTTGCTGTTGTGAAAATGCAACCAAACCTCCATGAAAATCTATCCTTCTGGTCGTCACAACACGGAAACCAATCTGCTTTTGGTAATAAATTACATCATATAATATCCTGATTTGTTTGGACGATCAGTTGTTACCATCAGTCAATCTGTCAGATGGTCTGTTTCTAAATAGTTGCTTAGCAACATCATGAAAGTTAGCGTGCTAGCTAGCTGTCAATAAAGGGTCTTGAAATCCGGGCCATGCCCTTTAACCTCCTGAAAATTGGCTGTGCTATGAGATGGGGCACTGAAGCTGTTATAACAAATCAAAAGATACTTTTGAAACTAAAAAAATGACACACCCAACATTAATATTCAATAATAAGACCTGTCTTACTCAATCGAGCTTTAATAGGCAGTGTGCTCTATCAGAAACCGATCACTAGGTGGCAGTGTTCACAGAATAATAATGAGGTGGGAAATGACAGGGATGCTAAAAAAACCACGTTCTCCATTCAAATAAGCGCCGATAACACTTTATAACTGTAAATAGTGATTAATAAATGAGTAACAGGTCACTTATGAGCTCTTACAACACACTTAACATTGGCGGAAAATAAAAAAGAAAAAGTATTAATAATAGACTCATTAAGATGGCTCAGAATTTTGTATTGAATGTTTTTACCCTCTTTTTTTTGTCTAAACTTAACTAAACCTTTAACTAATGCTACTGATACCAGACTAGCCTGTCTACACTTTAAATCTAGCTTTAAATTTAGCTTTGCCCTTCTCTTAACCGTTTAGGACTTCAGTGCCTAAACTTAACCCTCAGCTTCAGCAGTCCATCCGTCCATCCATTATCCAAACCGCTTATCCTGCTGTCAGGGTCGCGGGGATGCTCGAGCCTATCCCAGCAGTCATTGGGTGGCAGGCGGGGAGACACCCTAGACAGGCCGCCAGACCATCACAGAGCAGTGGTTGTTCTTGTTATGCTATCAGAAATTATTTAAAATCATAAAATGGTATTTCTAAGGCATCTGCTAATGTTAATATATGCGTAGTCAGAGCTTATAAGCTTCCATTAGGCCAGACCCAATCGCCTTCAATAAACATTGCTTGTTTTTAAATGTTCTTTATTTTTAATGTTTTTTTTTCAACTTACTTGATTTCTTGTTCAGGTTTAGGGTTGACCTCAATGCTTTCCCCGAAGAACACGGGGTACATACGAGTCCTGGGGTCAGAGCCTGTGGCATTTAACAGCAGGTAGGGAAGCTATGGAAAGGAGGACATGAAATGAAGCATCATGAAGTGTCATAGCTAGTCCATCTGCCACTCTACCAACATGTTTATATTCAACAATTTCTAAAGGAGTTATACTGTGCTTCAGGATTCCAGATGACACCATCCAAAGAAATGAAAACCCACCACAGCCCAAACCCTGCAGCAGGAAGAGATGCTGCTAGATCCTCTCACATAAATAACTTGACGGGCAATCGCGATCTGTATATCATACAACAACTACACAAGAAACAGCACTCAGTGCAACACCTCCACTTTAATTCAGATAATTATATGGTGTGGGTCGAATGAATACTTAGAGGTAAATCTATTTTCGAAAGCCCTCAAAGCCCCTCAGTCGGCCCAAGAGCCTGAGAGAATATGTGTTTGTGTCTGTTTTCTTCTTCAGAGATATGTGTGAGGGCCAAATTGAGTTTTTAATTAGAAGAGCGAGGACATTTTTTTTTGCAAAGTAAGAACCTGAAGAGGTCCTCATGTTATTTCTTCAAGGATCTATGAGGGTTAGGACTTCAGGTTAGGGTTAAGGTTAGGTATTTAGTTCTTATGGTTAAGGTTACCCAATTTCCCCCTCGGGGATGAATAAAGTATTCTGGTATTCCGATGAGGATTTGGGCTGGTGGTGAACTTAGTGAGGGTCTTCACTGTGTGTGTGTGTGTGTGTGTGTGTGTGTGTGTGTGTGTGTGTGTGTGTGTGTGTGTGTGTGTGTGTGTGTGTCTGTGTGTGTGTGTGTGTGTATTGGCAAAATACTAGGCTAAAGAGGGTGCCAACTAGCAAAAATCAGTTTACTCCCTTTAGTCAAAGGTAGTGTGATGGAGACAATGCTTTTTGCATACCTAAACATTTGACCTCTGTTACAGTTGAAGCTTCCTAAAATTACAGCTTTAATGGATTCAAAGAAAAGCCTTTAAGTCTGTGTTGTGTTATTGTTGAAGGCTGAGCATTCTTCTGTCTTAGTGTCTCGTAAACCTGGCCACTGTCATCTGCTGTATACCTGTTGAAGCCATCAGAGCTGTCTGTCTGCTCCACATACTGAATCACCCACAAAGACTCAGACAGAGGCGAGCAGCAGCCCTGCAGAGGCACTGATGGGAATTAGTTCTTTGTGAACCAGAGCACATTTATCAACCAGGATAACTGTTGCAAACTATAACTACACGAGAGCTGGCTGCAGAGCCGGGGCCAAACAATGTGTGCCGATAGTAAAGCTAAGGGTTTGTGATTGGTGAGAGATGTACAAGCCACCACATAAGGCCAATTCACATTATGTCAGCCAAGCTATCAGTGACAGAAACATCCAGTACCAAACTGAGTTTCCAATTCTTTCTTCTTACTTTGCCTAAACTGTCTGGCAGTCCTTGTACGTATTTGTATATCTTACCCAAAGGGTAGTACAGTCAAATCTAAACAAACACTAAGAATTATCTGCAGTTACCAATATGCCTGTTTGCCTTGCCACCTTGGGAACATAGTATACACTGACCTCTGCACTCTGGACCACATGGAGCCAAAGAGAGCCTAACGGAGCACATAAGAGAAACGTGACCTACATAATGTATGCTCATGTTTAGAAAGAACATATATCACTCCTATAACAAGTGCGTTTTAAAAAAAAAGAAGGCTTAAAGTCGCACTTCAAATTCCTCAGCGCTCTGGCTCTTGCTCTCATGACTGGATTTATTGTTTGCTCTCCGCTCAGAAGCTGCCATAATACTGTGAGATACTTTTTTTTTTTGCATGTGCCTCTGAAAACAGTGAACAGTCTGAATGAAATGGCAGCCCAAACCAAATCACAGCAGCTCTCACGTTACAAAGAGGTAGAAAGAGTGAAGCTGTCACATGCTGTGTGGTTTGCCTGCAGTGACTGCACACATGCCACTAAACTCTCCCAGCTCAAGGGACAGGCCAGAACAGGCCAAGGGCACAGCAGATCACCAAGCGTCGTGTAAATCTCTTCTTACCCTCAGATCACAATCAACACCACGCGGTACGGATGTGTGAAACGCAACCTGCACACTAACACGCCACCTAGTTTTGTCACGCAGGTCTCTGTGCTCTTAATCCCTGTGAATGGAGTTAATCTGCAAGCGATTCCTTTTCCAAAGTGTGCTACTGGTTCCTCTGCAAAAATAGGACAGCATCCATGGTGTGTGTACTGGCAATGTCTGAAAATGTAAACACTTGTGAGTGGTGGGAAGGTCACCTCTGGGCAAAATACCCCCCCCCCATTATTCCCACATTACGGAACTCCCCGGAAGCACAATTCCATTTTGGAAAAATAAATTGCAGCTGAGCAGTAGCCACACAATGTACAATGCACAATAAAGATCCACTGAGACTTAGCCAAGCCAAACACTCAGAACTAAACAAGGTTTCACTCCGCTGGCTGTTTGGGGGAAGTGATAAAGCCTCTGACCTTGTATACTCAGTATGCAAGGGCATTGATGTGATATCAGGAAATCAATATTAACAGTGAAGCTGGATTAGAAACAAGCTTCCTGCCTGTCCTTGTTAATCCACTGTTAGTTACAGCCCAAAGTGATCACCTTGACTGGATCATGGTACGAGTAAGGGACAGCCGTGTGGGACAGCCTACCTGTGCAGAAGTGCTCCTGCCCACCAACTCTCATCACTAGAGTCATGTATGGGTCCATATGTATGTTATGTAGCACATATTAATTTGTATCATTGCTCCTCATATAGATCAGTGCACCAGTCTCTCTTGCAAATTCACCTATTCTACACATACTTATCACTATTGTTGTCAGGTGGCATTAAAGTGAAATGAGACATGCTGTATTTAGAAACAGAAACTACATATCTATGAGGTGGAATGACTACTACATTTGGAACTGGTAAACAAACCCAACAACTATAATCCACTATATACATCAGTAAAATTCACCCTGTTTTCAAACAGAGGGGCTGTAGTCATGTGTTCATCCATGTTTAAATTAGAGGCTCTAATGCAATGGCCTGCAATGGCTCTGACAAGCCCCTGCACCTCAAAATAGAACTTGAGGATTGTTCTTTCGTGCCATACAAAAACAACACCAAAATAGATGTGGAAAGGAAGAAAGTGTTTGCAGGAGCAACTGTATGCCTCCCCTTCTCCTGCTGCAAATATGTAGCCAGACAACCAACCCCAGAAAGTCTTGTGTGTTTTTTCCTGATGGAGGGTGCAGATTCTTTCCATACACAGCCTCAAGAAAGGTATCAGCAACACAAGAAGAAAGTACCCATATCAAAGCTGATCTTAAGAAGGGAAACCACAAAGAAGAAGAGTACTACTAATCTCAACCTCCAGGGGATTAGGGACAACTCCCTCTCTCCCTCACTATCCAAAGCAAGATAATGTCATGCAACTGTACCAGGATGCAGAGCTAGACTTCTACAAAGCCACCCCAACCTGCACCAACATGCTTTTTAAAACCTCTGAAACTTTGAACAACCTGGAAATTATTATTGTTTTACTGAAGAAACCTTTTCCACTCCGATTGCAATGGCGGTCATGTGTGACATAAATCACTACGGGAGATGTCATGCTACAACACAATGATGCATGCATGTTCATTTATGCCATATTTGTCTTTACACCCATTGTACACACTGTACTGTATTATGCAAGAAGCTGAACATTATTTTTTTTGTAGGGTTGTCCTCGACTCAGCAGATCCCACCATCTATCGTAGGGAAAACGACCATTTACAGTTGATGTTTTCCAAAAGACAATGCACATATGTGAACTTTCTGTCACTGATGAAGATGTACGATTGTTTCCTCCATCTGGCTAATGAACACAAAAAGTCTTGTTGACCAGAACGCTGAACAACTGAACTAGCTGACACAGAGGACAACCCTTTATTTGCAGAAATATTTTAAATCACATATGAACATGTTGATGTCTGAGGTGGAATTTGAAAGGACATTAGGTTGTGGCAGGTACTAGCTAAGTTAGGTGTTGATAACAGTCAGGATATATGAGAGACGCTTCTGATCATAATTACCCAGACTACACAAATGGAATCGGGCTAGTAGTCCACGGTTCCTGTTGCTACCAGAGTCACTTGTGTGGATGGAATAAATCTGACATAAGTTTGGCTCCCACTGAGCCAATGAAGTATTTCAGCTCCAAGCAGCCAAGACACAAGTTTAGTAAACTCTACCACGACCACATTACTCTTCAACTTCTCTTTATCCTGTATCGACTGATCAATTGGAGCAGTGTGAGCCTGCTAATGTTGGCAAAAGGAGCAGGACTCTTTGGGTTGTTAGGCCATTCATCACATGACTTGTAAGCGTTGAAGCAAGTACAGATGACAGAATGACCAGAAAGCCCTGTAAATTATGACATCCAAGGAAATTTCTACTGAGCAACGTGGACAATGGTTTTCACAGCTACAGTCACAGCTGATCTCAGTTTTATTTGGGCTACAGTCCAACAATTGCATCCAATTACTTTTAGCAAGACAGCTGATACCAGATTCATCAATTACCGTCCTTAATTAGAATTATCTAGGCCTCTTCTACCATAAAATTGGCATTATATGAACATTAGTTTTCCATTAATAAGAACATGCAAAAGCAAATACATTGAGGCCTCAAAAGAAGTAGCATTAACAGCTCAAAGACCATGAAAACACCACTGAGATCATTCTCCCTAATTGGGCCATGCGAGTCAGGGGGAACCTCCTGGAGTTAAGAAATCTCATGGTATCTGCAGCGCAAGACCCACACAGTCAGACCTCTGAGCTCCATCAGAGGGCTTCCAGATGTTTGTGAGCGGCTGAAATTCAAGTGTGTTTCTGGCCAAGACTAAAATGTTTTCAGATTTCCACTCCAACACGAACATCATTTGGCTATTATGTCTTTTCTGCTTTATTCAAAACGTCAAATGAAGCCTTCGCTTCATTTGTGCACAATTACCTTGGACGCGAGACACGCACACGTACACACGCGCGCGAATACACGCGCGCACACGCGCAGAGGATCATTCACACATAGACAAACATTGCTGTGTATGTTTTTTTGTTTTGTTGAATGTGTAACGGTGATGTTGACACGAAGCTTACCAATTTGCCCTCTTTGCTCTCCTTCCTATAATATCCGTGGTGGCTTTCGACGGGCGTCGTGCAGCTCCCGGAGCGCGTTTCGAGCAGACCCGGGGACAGGGAGCAGAAGGGCGGACTGGGACTGGGAGGTAACCCCGAGTCCGGACTGTCGAGCAGTCCTTCCCGATTCTTTCCTTTCAGACTATCATCCATAGCTTGTAAATGAAGGTGCCCCACCATTTCTGGGACAAGCTTAAAAATACAAAAAAAAAAAAAAAAAAAAAGAAAAAGCCCAGACGAAGCCGCAGTGACAGTTTCCTTGTTGCGCCTCAAGCCAATGAGCGCAGATCCGTGGAAAACACCAATCCTCAGAGAAGCTCCCCTGCCTGGCGACCCGCTGCGGGAAGCCAAAGTACAGAGAAGAAACTTCAGCAAAGTAATATTGATACGCACACAATCACGTCAGTTTGATCCGCGTTTCTCGAGACTAATACTGTAGCCTACCTGCTTGTAGTGTTGAGCTTCACTCAAAATTATCTCGATCAGGGAGAAGTCCCCCCCCCCCCCACACACACACAAAAAAGACTTTGGAAATCTCTGAAACTACTTACGATGATTGAATGTGTGTTCCTTCTCTCTCTCTAAAAAAAGAAAAGAAAAGAAAGAATTCCAGTTAGACCAACACTCGTCGCAGAAGCAGCGCGTCTGTCTTATGGGCTTTACTCCGAGTGTGTCTGAGCTGAAGTGATCCCAGAGAGGTCCTTCTTAAATGAGCCTGCCAGTTTTTTTGTACCTGGAGCCAATCCAGCCCCCTGTGATCTGGATTACTTCCATGTACAACCGACAGGGCGAGTAACGTCGTCACTTCGTGCCTCGGCGCTCGTGTGTTTCGACCGCTCGTGAACGCCGGGACGAACCGTATCACGAGTTGTCTCCCTGTCGAGCTCTGCGGAGCCCATTGAGCCGTGTCAGCGGTGCTGGTGTGCTTACTGGATGTGTGCATGAAACCATTTTCGCCCGGTGAAGTCGCACGCACGTCTGTTCATCTGTGCATGCGTGCGTGTGCGTGTGCTCGCTCTGTTCGACTATATTTGTTAGGGCCGGTTTGAGTTTTTAATTATAGGAGTGAGGACATTTTGTAAAATATGGGCATTTTGCCTGGTCCTCACTTCTTCACGTGGCTATATCAGGGTTGGGACTTGGATTTAGGTTTAAATGGAGAAGGAGGGTTGGATTAAAGTTAAAACAAGTGTTAAGGCTATGCATGTGGTGCTTAAGATCAAGGCTAGGGTTAGGGGCTAGGGAACGAGTGTAGGGTCCTCATATGCATGGAAAAACCAATGTGTGTGTGTGTGTGTGTGTGTGTGTGTGTGTGTGTGTGTGTGTGTGTGTGTGCGCGTGCGCGCACACACACATGCGCATATCCATCTTGCCCAGTGAATTTCAAGACTGTGCGGAGGTGGGTGGGAACACTGTACACGAGTGTATGTGGAGCACACAGCAGAACTAAGTGTGCAACTTTACTAGCAGCAAAGTCATCGCAGCAGTGAAAGAAGATGAATTGGAGCGTGCTGAGGGTTCCCGCCACACAACGTCTGCATTCCCACTGGCATACAGTCGCTATTACCGACAGCAGCGCTGCCAAAAAAGAAATCAGAGAATAAAAAAAAAAGAAAAAAGAGACAACACAGGCCAGTGTGTGTTTTGCGTTGTTGATTGTACCTTTGATGGTCCACCAGCTCTCCATGGCCATTACCACAGATTGCCAGGAAATTGTGCATGATGTGGGGTTTTTTTGTGTTTTTTTTTAAATCTTTTCTCTTAAAAAGTCAGATAACTCGCTGTTTGCCTTTGTTGTCTGGAAGATAGACTTAATAGCATGCCTGCTAAATTTATGCAGCTGTAATCTGGTTTGCTAAAAAACTGTTTTACCTCCTCGGTGTTATTGTTTGGGAGCCGCAGGTCAGTGCTGGGAGTTTACTGGCCTTCCCCCATGTCAGGTGTGTTTTCATGTCATCGTGTCCATCTTAAAGAGCCCATCAAGTTGATCCCCTGGCATTTAAGAGATTACCGTGTGGATCTGGTGTAGATTAGCCATAAAACAGCAGGACACAGATGTTGGGAATGTTTGTGAGTGTAGGCATGTCTGTGAGCCCGCCGATGTTAGACTTGCTCAAAGGTAACCTCACTGGGAGACGACCCTGACAAATATTTCATATTGTGTTGTGTGTGCGTGTGTGTGTGTAGGATTTTTTTCCCCAGAGCTCTTCAGTTGCCATATGAGACTGTAATTAAGGGTTTAGTTGTCCACAGTTTCCTCTGAGACACACACAGATGTCAGCGCGGGGAGGTCCAGGGTCTTGCTCAAGAGCAGGCGGGGGAGTGATGAGGACGAGGGCGTTAGGCGTGCGGCCTGGTGGATGGTGGACCTACTCACCAAGCTGCTCTGTTGCTGTTTACTGCTTCACGTTTACTCCTGATGAAACGTCATGTGTCTGCTGATGAACCTGGGGGTGGGAAGTGCCGTTATGGAGGACAGTTACACTCATATTTTGGGCTTTCAATTAACCGAGACCTAAGCCGGCATATGAAGACTCGGTGTCGTGCAAACAATTTGATAGTATAATTCCCACCGCTGTAGAGATCAAATATGTGATCTTCCTGTCACATGACTGTCAATTTGAGACATCGCCTACCGTCAGTTTTAACACTGATGCCCAATAGACTTTTGGATAATATTGCTGCATGAGATCTTTAGGATCCTATGGGGCTATAAAACAACAATGGGGTGTGTGTGCATACGTGTGTGTGCGCGTGTGTGTATGGGTGTGTTTTTATTGCTCACCACTGATCAACCGTGCCTTCTGTGTTGACAGGATAATCACTCTCATCCTATGTACTCCCTAAGACACACATACACGCACACACACACACACAAAGAAAGAGACAAATGCTTGAACACAAGTGAGCACGAATGCAGTAGACACACAGAAATGTACACAGGAAGCGCAAACATACCCACTAGCATGCAAGCATGTGCAAAGGGATTTACACTTGCTCACACATAAATAAGACATATACAGATGCACACCGGCTCACGCAAACATGCACACATAAACGTGCATTCCAGTTCTGCAGAGCTCTCATTAAGCTGGCCCAGTCTCACAGCACTCACAACTACTTGCCAAGCCAGCTGTACGGAGGGATGGGGGCCCAACACAGGTGTGCGTGCGTGCGTGTGTGTGTATGTGTGTGTGAGAGAGAGAGACAGAGAGACAGAGAGAGAGAGAGAGAGAAAGAGAGAGTGTGTGTGTGTGTGTGTGTGTGTGTGTGTGAGAGGGAGGGAGAGAGCGAGAGACAGAGAGAGAGAGAGAGAGAGAGAGAGAGAGAGAGAGAGAGAGAGAGAGAGAGAGAGAGAGAGAGAGTGTGTGTGTGTGTGTGTGAGAGAGAGAGAGGGAGGGAGAGAGAGTGTATGTGTGTGTGAGAGAGAGGGAGGGAGAGAGTGAGAGACAGAGAGAGTGAGAGAGAAAGAGAGAGAGTGTGTGTGTGTGTCTGTGTGAGAGAGAGAGAGAGAGAGAGAGCAAGAGAGAGAAAGAGTGTGTGTGTGTGTGTGTGAGAGAGGGAGAAATAGAGAGAGAAAGAGAGAGTGTGTGTGTGTGTGAGAGAGGGAGGTACAGAGCGAGAGACAGAGAGAGCGAGAGACAGAGAGAGCGAGAGAAAGAGAGAGAGTGTGTGTGTGTGTGTGTAAGAGAGAGAGAGGGAGAGAGGGAGAGACAGAGAGAGGAGTGTGCGCGCTGGTCTCTGTGTGTGCTGTCTGGAATAGCTCTCAATGTAAACAAACCACAGAGAGGCCGGTCCTGGCAGGGGAGGTTGTTTTCAGCCAGAGGCGACGTCACTGTGGTTTCCACACACAGCACCGCTCTTCAGACTCATCAGCCATGAGTCCTCTCCTCCTAGCAGATAGGTGAACATTCTCCAGTTTGCTTTTCGCACAATGTACTCGTAAACACTAGCCACTTGTTCACTGCCAACTTCAGCGTACTCACGTGACCGCCGGCCTCGGCTCCGTTCCCCTCGGCCCATATGTACGGTTTGAAATGGAGTTTTGAGCATACCTTCGACTTGATGATGGATGACCCTGGCAGACTCTAAATATGCCATCCAGACCATGAGGTTCAGTCCACAACGCACCTCACTTCACTGGAGCCTGACTGCATCTGGTTTTAATGCTGGGAGACCCCACCTCAGGAGAGCTGGTCAGGGGAACGGGATAGTCTTCAAATTTCTGCTCCCTGCCTATCACCAACTCACCTCTCCTCTCCTCCTTCTCTATCCAACGTGTTTTTCCCCAGAGCTGGATGGTCAAACCCCACCCCAGACCACAAGACGATCTCGCTGTTTTAGTTTTTGCGTTTTGACTGTAAGTTCACCCTGAAAAGCAATTCTACTCAGTGTTCAAGATGCAGCATCATTAGCATTTATGAGCACGAGCATCTTTAAGAAGCAAAAAAAGAAAACCTTTTTAAGTGCAGATGTTTCCATTTATTTTAAATCTTCTTAAACCGGTGTCGCCTTCAGAAAACGATCAATTAGTGATTTGCGCTCCGCCGTCTATGACCTCCTACGCTGTGCGCTGCCCTGAGGCCTCACAGCTGTTAGCCTTGCATGCTAGCAGCTCATAGACCCCAGCTGTAACCAGTGATTCACCTGCCCACCGCTTCCTCTGACGGTTTCACTTCCTCGCAGCTCTATTTGAACAGTCAATAGGTAAACACGCGAATGGGCCGTGTTTAATGTGAAACAGTCCGCTATCTGTATTATCGACGACTTCAGGGGTTTAGATGTAGCGTTGGGTAACTAAGGATCTATAAACGGCTCAGGTAGAAACGTAGCAACAGTTTTCGAATGAGCCCCGTGTTCGCAGACCATCAGTGGTCGCTCGGGCCCTGGTGTCGACACTGTGAGCACGCATACGTCAGTGATCTGTCGGACAAAGGCTGTGGAATGGGAGTGTCAGTAGTCAGTTTGCTGAGACAGAATGACGCAGGAACAGGGATCGACTCTGTGCATTGTGTCAGTATATCAATGGGCTGTGTTATCCATTGACTGAGCTAGGTGTAATACACTGGTCACAGGGAGTGCAGGGCTCGACAGGAGAGTAAACACTGTGAGTGAGAGGAGGGAGGTAAAGACAAGGGGGGGTCACTCGGGGGGCAAAGGACAGAGAGATAAGAGCTGTTTACATTTCTGGGCCTATTCATCTCCATTGGCTTGTTTTCATCTCTACACATAGTACAGCGAGAAGGCGTTGCTGCCCTTTGCCTTGCTCTCGGTGCTTCTGAAGCATAAACAAGCCCCGCTCTTCTGCCCGACAATGGCGCAGCCTGTTTGCTCGGTGTGTGTTTGCACAGGCCTGCGGTTTGCACGCGTTAGCGACACAAAGGTAGCTTGACATGGGAAATCACGTTTTGACAAAGAAAAATAAATGGAAAACTTCAACGATATTAGACCACTATCCGCGTGTCACAAGTTCACAGCTGTATGATAATATTTACCAATCTGCAATTAGAGTCACACTTCACGCCGTGCAGAGAACAAACACTGCAAACACTGTGGCTTCCTCCTCCGCTACACTGTCATTTACACCACATGTTTTCAACATGAAGCCAGACTCGGTCTCTAAGTTAATGCCTCCTTGGGGATGGTTTTATCTCTGGCTGGTTAATACACTGAGGTCCCATCTCTGGCTGATCTGTGCTCTGCTGAGAGTTGATGAGTTGTTTCTAGTCAGATTGACAGCAGCTTCTCGTACTCTGGCATTAGGGAAGGTTGTGTTTCCCAGGGTGCTTTGTGTTTGCCTTCTTGCCTGCAGGGGTATAATGACAAGAGTGGACCACCCATGTCTGCTTTGGTCTAGATGTTATTGGAGGAATTCCCCTAGCATGTGCACGTGTGCAAGTGTGTGTGTGTGTGTGTGTGTGTGTGTGTGTGTGTGTGTGTGTGTGTGTGTGTGTGTGTGTGTGTGTGTGTGTGTGAAACCATAAGTGCAAGTTTGACTTTGTATGTTCAAGGTTAAACCTAGGTTATACACATCCATCTTGAAAGGCTGACATTGAGGTTAAGACCTTAAGACTGTCAAGTAATGACCTATCATAAATCAAATTCCCTTTTAATTTTCTGTGTAATTGCAACAAACAAGACATACAAAGAGTAAATTAAAGAAAAAGAAAAAGGCCTTCAACTTGTTCTAGCTAGTGTATTGGATGCCCATGACCTTTCAGGCAGAAGTGAGAATCAGGAATCAGAAACACATTACATTTTTCACTAAATTATTTTCACTAAATTTGTTGTATGCTGCCACAGAGTCACAAAGGTATGTATTTACACAGGCTTCTAATCTACGATTTGCACACTCTTTGTAAGAAGAAGCATCACTCCATATGTGTTATTTTCCCTGCAAACAGAAATAATGCTTATCATATAATAGTGATAACGATAATAGATTTTATTCATAAGACACTTTTCATTAACAAATCTCAAAGCGCTATAAGTTAAAACCTGCATTAAAGTTCATAAAAGCAAATGCATGTTGTATTATGTCATACGTGTCAAATTCCATGCATGTGGAGAAACAGACTCTGGTTCAGATTCTAATTATGTAATGGTGCTGGTGACATCAATTAGTCAGTTGTACTCCCCTGAGCACAGTTGTTATGGAGGATAATAATTTGACTTGGTAGATGTAACAGGACGGACGTGTAACGGATGTCAGGGACACAACATGTATGTATGGTCATCTCCCACTTGCTTAGGAAGGACCTTACCTGATTATTAGGGATGTAAATTACTATCTCACTGATGCAAGCCATCATTAAAAAAAAATGAAACAGGGAAAGATGCGGGCAGGGTCTGGTTATTCTCCTCTGATCTCTCTGTACACCAGTAGAAGTGGGTGGCCCTGCAATTACGCTCTATTGAGAGGCAGGCTGAGGGCAGATGGAGGGATTAAGATGGAGAGGGGGTTTGAAGGTAGAACGAGGGAATTACATAAATAAAGGCTTTATTCACATATTGGTGAGGGCAAGAGCTGGAGAGCACCACAAGGAGTTACAGCGAACACTTTTTTGTGGCGCTGAAGCCTGTGTGTGGTAACTAGTGGTGAGTCTGTTTTTTTTTAAAGTTTTTTTTTTTTACAAAGCTGCTGGTGATTTGAAGTGCTATAACTACCATAGGATAATTTGGTCACTCATAAGGACTCCTGTATCAGATACTGG
Source organism: Lampris incognitus (assembly GCF_029633865.1). Classification (NCBI taxonomy): domain Eukaryota; kingdom Metazoa; phylum Chordata; class Actinopteri; order Lampriformes; family Lampridae; genus Lampris; species Lampris incognitus. The sequence goes on from NC_079211.1 coordinate 129,939,055, forward strand.
GTCTGTCCATCTATCGATCTATCTATCTATCTATCTATCTATCTATCTATCTATCTATCTATCTATCTATCTATCTATCTATCTATCTATCTATCTATCTATCTATCTATCTATCTATCTATCTATCTATCTATCTATCTATCTATCTATCTATCTATCTATCTATCTATCAATATGTTTCTGTGGACCTTACAGCAGTTATGCAAAGAATCACATAGATGTGGCTGTAATCGCCTTCCCATTATCCATGTGTAATCAATGTGTGTAATTGATATATTGGCATGAACTGATAACTCTTAATAATTGGATTTCTCGTGTGTATGTGAATCTCTCAGTGATGCTTTCATTAAATAGACTGACTTAGTACAAAATCAATGACACCCCACTGCCTCTCTCTTCTTTCTCTGTCCTTCATCTCACATGCTTTCTCTCTCTGTCATCCAAACAGTCACACAGCCGCTCACAGACACTGAATGAATCAGTCATTTAGGAAAGTCATTTGGGTAGTCACTCACTGTCTAATTCACCCCCTCACTTTCCTTCTCTGTCTCCACACCCACGCTGTCTAGTTTCCCTCTCTTCACTGCTGGATTACCTCTTCACTGAAGTGCTGACCTTTGAACTCTCGGAGATGGGCATCTTTCCATTTCCTTCCTTCCTTCTTTCCGCTCCCAGTCACGGCCTGTGAAGTGGGCGGCCATATTTGGGCAAAGGCTTGTGTGTGTTGCGCTCCCGCTTTGTCTCCGTGTCCCTCTGTTGTTTCCAGCATATGTCAAACCTCTCGCCTATGTGTTTGCTGGCTGCCGGTGGAAAACTGCAGAGCCACGGAAACGAAAGACGGGTTGTTTTTTTTTAAACCCTGCTTCACAGTGCTGCAGTGGTCTCAAAATGCCCCGTCACGTAACAACAAGAGGAGACAGCAAGTTCCTCAAGTTTGTCCCATCGCATTTGCAGCGAAGGGAGCCAATCGATAGCCCAAGACTCACAAAAGGTGAAGCGTGAGTCCACCGGTGCCCTTCAGAGAAACTTGCCCAGCTCAGAACTTGCCAGCCAAGGACCGCATCCAAACTGAATGTCTTTCATGAAAAAAACAAAACAAAAAACACTTGGCTAACCCAGGAGAAAATAAAAAGAATAAAGTTATTATGGAAATGATGAGTAAACTGATCAGCAAAGGTAGGAACTTCATGCTGACTTGCCCCCCCCCCCCGAGGCTTCCTTTGATAGCGGACGTGGATCAGACCAGTGACACATTTTGACAGGGGCTGTTGTTTTCCCCAGCCATTCTCTGGCCTGGGGCCTCAGAGTGGAACACAAGTACACACACACACACACACACACACACACACACACACACACACACACACACACACACACACACACACACACACACACACACACACACACACACACACACACATATCTCTGAGCTGTTACTCAACCATGCTGTGGGTAAACAAGCTGTGTTTGGATGCCGCTGTCCCAACCTGTACACATGTAGTATATGCAAACATACAACAACCTCATGGATACACACGTGCACACACCTCTCAGACATAGAGACAGAAAATCAGTACATGGAGTGGGCGTACCCGCAGTGCCACTCTTGTCACAACTTGCTAGACTGAATGAAATTGCACTCTCACACATGCACAACACGATAACATGGATGCACCTCTATGGCAAGTGAGAAAGAGAGAGAGAGAGAGAGAGAGAGAGAGAGAGAGAGAGAGAGAGAGAGAGAGAGAGAGAGAGAGAGAGAGAGAGAGAGAGAGAGAGATTACTTAATATGATTACTAACTTCATTAACAAACCGTTTGAAACTAATAAGGACAATACCAACCAAGCTGTCAATGAAATCAATTGTATCTTTCAGATGGCAGCAAACATGGTCCTACCAAGGACCCACAACAGAAAAAAGAAACAATCTGAAAAATGAAAAATGGTTTGACAACGATTGTAAAAATATAAGAAAAGAACTGCGTAAATTGTCAAACCTGAAACACTACCAACCTCAAGATATGGATATAAGAAAGAAATATAGCGAAACATTAAAACTATATAAACACACATTAAGAATGAAAAAACAAAGCCATGTAGATAGAACCCTACAGGAAATAGAACATTCCCTGAATCAAAACCAATTCTGGGAAATGTGGAATAATTTGAGCGCTACAAAACCACAAGACCTGCCTATCCAAAATGGAGAAATTTGGAAAAGTCATTTTGAACATATCTATTCGGAAATCCAACAAGAACACTCAAATTCCAATTACAATCTGATCAAACAAAAATTACGGTTGCTCGAATGCACTATAAAAGACAACCAAAACCCACTGGATTTTCCAATAACACAAGAAGAATTAGCACAGAAGCTCAAATCCTTAAAACCCAATAAAGCTTGTGGCCTTGGCAGCATCAGAAGCGAGATGCTTAAAAACAGCACACCTGAGCTGCAAAGGGCAGTACTCAAATTGTTCAACATTGTTCTAAATTCGGGATTTTTTCCTGACATCTGGAGCAAAGGGCTTATAACTCCTATTCATAAAAATGGAGACAAATTGGATCCTAATAATTTCAGAGGCATTTGTGTGAGCAGTAGTCTGGGGAAGGTGTTTAATAGCATTTTGAACAATCGAATTCTAACCCTCCTTAACGAACACAATGTCCTGAGCAAAGGTCAAATTGGCTTCCAAATCACCGGACTACGGACCATATTTACACCCTACACACCCTCATAAATGAAAATGTGAATCAAACCAAAAATGGAAAAATATTTGCTTGTTTTATTGACTTCAAAAAAGCTTTCGACTCTATTTGGCATGAAGGACTATACTATAAACTTTTACAAAGTGGTGTAGGGGGTAAAGTGTATGACATAATAAAGTCAATGTATTTGGACAACAAATGTGCAGTTAAGATTGGAGACAAACACACTGAGTTCTTCACTCAGAATAGAGGGGTGAGACAGGGCTGTGGACTTAGCCCGACACTGTTTTAATATATATATTAATGAACTGGCGGTGCAGCTGGAACAGTCTGCAGCCCCAGGTCTCCCCCTGTATGACATGGAAGTGAAATTTTTGCTTTATGCAGATGATCTAGTTTTGTTGTCACCAACCGCAGATGGGCTGCAACAACTACTAGACCTGCTTGAGGACTATTGCCAGCACTGGGCCCTGGCAATAAATCCAAAAAAGACAAAAGTAATGATCTTCCAGAAGAAGCCCAGATGTCAGGAAAATAGATACCAGTTGACTCTAGGTAGCATCACCTTAGAACATACGATGCAGTATACTTACCTGGGTCTAATTATTACAGCATCAGGGAGTTTCAGTAGGGCAGTGAATAACCTAAAACAAAAAGCTCGCAGAGCTCTATATGCAATTAAAAATAAATTCTTTAACATTGATATACCAATCTCCATCTGGTGCAAACTGTTTGATAGTGTAATTCTGCCCATTGCACTATATGGAAGTGAGGTATGGGGTCCACTCAGTCTTTCCAGCTACACTAGATGGGACAAGCATCCAGCAGAAACCCTACATGCTGAATTCTGTAGAATGATTCTGAAAATACAAAGGAAAACACCAAACAACGCATGTAGGGCAGAATTAGGCCGGTTTCCATTATTAATAAATGTACAAAAAAGATCTCTAAATTTCTGGATGCACTTAAACACAAGCCCAACAAATACATTGCACTTTAAAGCTCTGAAAACCCAAGAACTGAACCCCGAAAAGAGTCCCCTGAAGCAGCTGGCTCTGAGACTCATTAACCCTGTAACAAATACTAAGACCAACCAACCTCAGGCCAGCACTGCATCCCAAACAAAGTTTACGATAAATCAGGCTATAAAACAAAGCAAGAACAATTATCTGAAACATTGGAACGCTGAAATCAAAACTCAAAACAAACTAGAAGTCTATCGGGCCCTAAAAACAAACTATGATTTGGAAGAATACCTCTTAAACGTCAGAGACAGGAAGCAGCGACAGATCCTCACCAAATACAGGCTCAGTGACCACAGTCTCGCCATTGAAAAGGGGAGACACAAAAAGACGTGGTTGCCAAAAGAGCAACGATCATGTGGTCAGTGCATGACAGATGAGGTGGAGACAGAGGTGCACTTCCTCCTTAAATGTGACAGATTTGAAAAACAGCGCCGGGCTTTTGTCAAGGAACTGGAACATGTGATTCCAGAGTACCAGGAAATGGACGACGCAGGTAAGCTGCGGGTGGTCCTGGGAGGGGGGCCAGCGGCGAACATTGCAGCAAGATTTATATTATCTTGCCACAACCTGAGAGATAGTGGATGACGGCACCTATTGCTACTATTGTTATTTAATATCATAATCATTGTTGTTGTTGCTGTTATTATTATAATCATTGTTGTTTTTGTTATTATTATAATCATTGTTGTATTGTGTTGTTGTTTTACATGCTTTGGCAATATGTACACAAATGTATGTCATGCCAATAAAGCACATATTGAATTGAATTGAATTGAGAGAGAGAGAGAGAGAGAGAGAGAGAGAGAGAGAGAGAGAGAGAGAGAGAGAGAGAGAGAGAGAGAGAGAGAGAGAGAGAGAGAGAGAGAGAGAGAGAGAGAGAGAGAGAGAGAGAGAGAGAACAAGGCCACTTGTGTTTATTCAAATAAGCTGTTCAACAAGCTTTTACTTCCTCTTAGCATAGCGGTCCCTGTGTTGGTAGGCCATTGCATACCAACACAGGGATCGTCAGTTCGAATCCCCGTGTTACCTCCGACTTGGTCGGCGTCCCTACAGACACAAATGCCCATGTTTGCGGGTGGGAACCAGATGTGGGTATGTGTCCTGATCACTGCACTAGCGCCCTCTCTGGTCGGTCGGGGCACCTGTTCGGGGGGGGGGAAGGGGGGAATAGCGTGATCCTCCCATGCGCTACGTCCCACTGGTGAAATTCCTCACTGTCAGGTGAAAAGAAGCGGCTGGCAACTCCACATGTATCGGAGGAGGCATGTGGTAGTCTGCAGGCCTCCCCCGGGGGTGGAGCAGCGACCGGGATGGCTCTGAAGAGTGGGGTAATTGGTCGGAAAGGGGGAAAATTCCCCCCCAAAAAAAAGAGAGAGACGAAAAAAAGGTTTGCAAAATTTCAGGAAACATTCATCTTTTGTTTAACGATTCCCTGATTGATTTTAGTTTTTGAGTGGGGAGAGACCTCACAGTGTTTTAATAGAACTGTCCGACTTGCAGCCAAAACTCCACATCCCTACCAACATCTCATTATTCAAAAGTCTGTTTGGAAGAGAGAGGGTTTTTAGAGAGAATTACCAATAATCGAATGTGCCCGTCTGAGTAAGGAACTTAAACAAGTCAAATTAGTATTCGCTTACATATTTTCATTTAATATAACCTTTATTTGTCCAGGCTAGTCTTATTGAAACCAAGGATCTCATTTAAAAGGAGGATTTGGGTGAAACCACAATAGCAATAAAATAGATGGAAAAACGATAAAAGTAGTTTTAGTAAGAAACAGATCATCTAAAAATGCAGGGCAAGAAAGAAGTAAGGGAACGAGAGAGAGACAGACAGACAGACAGACATACAGACAGAGAGAGTGGGAGAGAGAGACAGGGACAGACAGACAGACAGACAGACAGAGACAGAGAGAGTGAGCGAGAGAGAGACAAGGACAGACAGACAGACAGACAGACAGACAGAGAGAGAGAGAGAGAGACAGACAGAGAGAGAGAGAAAGAAGGGGACAAAGTTATTGGCCTGCAACAATCAACTTCTCCAAATCGTTGTCAATTTCTAGTAATTTCCTCTTAAATATTCTTGACTGCTTGACTTTAACTTCATATCGAATAACCAGTTGTGTTTAAATGTCTTCTCCACTCGGAGGCTTGGCTACTGTGTGTAAGGTATATCCTGGTGGTCAGATGGGGCTGAAGTGATTTGGGCTGAGGGCTGTGATCTGGTGAAATGTATACAGCAGTTTGTCAGCGTGACTGCTACATACCAGGATGGTATTTCCTTAAAGAAGGTCAGCCTGTATGGATGGTCACGACTCGGGATTTGGGCAAAGCACGGACCCGTGAAGCCTATTTGATCTGGGTCAGTTTGATTTAAACTGGAGCGCCAGATGGGTGGGATTTGCCATGCGATAAAAATTCAGATAGTGGCATATTAAGTTACCGGCTACAGGGAGAATCCTGGGTTGACTTTCAGATGCTTTACCGTGATCCGTCTAAACCTTCTGCCAGTCATTACTTTCACCCACATGGCAAACACCACCTATCCATGTGCTTAAAGGTCCCATGAAACGGCATCTATAGCACCGAACACAAAAATATAACAAAATGCATTTCTGTGACTTTCTAGAACATGGTGTTAAATAGATGTAAATGAAGTGCAGATAACGGCAGCAACAAGAACGAGAATACCTTTCTCATATCACGGGACAAGGAATTTTGGGCAGATACTGTATGAGTGAGGTCAGCAGTGTGGTGTCCAGTCTAGATAAACCACTGCACACTAGCTCATTACAGTTCATCCCACAGTGATTAAAGGAGTTGAGCAATGCTACTGCAACTTGCCTTTACTCGGGTTATGAGGATTCAAACTCGAGCTTCAGCTTGCAGCCTAGTTTTGGCAATGAGAGTGTTCAGCTGTGTGGGGCCGGATCGAGGTCAGGTTTTCACCGTCGTCCCACTGCTTCATGTCCACGTTGACCCCGGCCGACCTTTCGGCTCCTCTAACAGGCAGCCAACAGCAGCAGAGCTCGCAGCTGCTCTCTGCGGGCCTTCCCGGACTGTGTCCGTGAAACGCCAGGGGAGACAGGAAGAAAGGCAGGCCCATACAGGAGGTCAGAAATCAGCAGAGGGAGAGTTCTTTCCGAGTCGTACCTTCACGGGTCATTTCCGTCTACTGTGGTAATATTTTCACACCACTGTATCCATTAGCCCTGAGGCAGCCACAGAGGAAAATCATAATAAGATTTGTGCATATGTAAGCTATAAGGAGCCCAGCATATTGTGGCAAGTGCAGTTCTGCCTTTGAAACCCAGGCCGTGTTTGATTTGGAGAGAAGAAAGGATTTGGAATGTGTGCGTGTGTGTGTGTGTGTGTGTGTGTGTGTGGGTGTGTGTGTGTGTGGGTGTGTGGGTGTATCTGTGTCTGTGTGTGGGTGTATCTGTGTCTGTGTGTGTCTGCGTCTGTGCATTCACTGCTTTGCGCTGTGTGCCAGCCAGTCCATTTCCATGATCCATTTTCATAGGCCTCTATTATCCCTCGCAAAGCCAAAATACCGCAAAGAAAATAGGACGGGGCGGAGTTCGAACAACAGCTCAAATTTTATGTTCAACAGAATTAGAAATGACTTTTTAAATGGCTCTCTCTGGGTGCTCCCCTACTGTAAGCCCTTGGTTAATGAATTTAATATGAAGGTTTTGGCATGGGATGTAGATTTTTTTTGAATGATTAAAAAGTAAAGGTTTTATAGCTGCAGTGGGAGTCAGTGTTGTGTTGTCAGTGGGCGTCTTGGGAAGAACTTTAGTTTTCTGTTCTGATCTGTCATTTCTGAGTCAAACTATTTTTTACTACCTTGTTGACTCGCATTCATTGTTCTACTTGTAAATTATTGCATTTCTGTTTGAACTTGAAGGCACCCATGCACCAGCAACTGCTCCAGGCGGTTGGTTGAAAGATAGGAGCTCTCATGACATCTGAGGAGAGACGAGAGGTTTACACAGTCGGCACATTCCCTCCTGTATCCCTTTTTATCTGGCAAGTCAGCTTTCTGTTCAGTAAAGATCATCTTCAGGCATTTCTGCTGTATCAGATGGTAAACAGCGGAGAGCGACAGAAAACATGGAGGAGAGTGGAAGACGTTGGACATGGGCGAGATATCCAAATTGAGGGTGCAGGGGGACATCGATTCGCTCCAAAGTTCCAATACTAAGACATGAAGATTTTTACATTGCAGTGTTTCCTCTAAATTGCAAGGTTTTTTTTTCTCTCTTGGATCTTCCCCCCTTTTTCTCCCCAATTGCATCCCGCCAATTACCCCACTCTTCCGAGCCGTCCCGGTCGCTGTTCCACCCCCTCTACTGATCCGGGGAGGGCTGCAGACTACCACATGCCTCCTCTGATACATGTGGAGTCGCCAGCCGCTTCTTTTCACCTGACAGTGAGGAATTTCACCAGGGGGACATAGCGTGTGCATGGGAGGATCACACTATTCCCCCCAGTTCCCCCTCCCCCCCGAACAGGCGCCCCGACCAACCAGAGGAGGCGCTAGTGCAGTGACCAGGACACATACCCACATCCGGCTTCCCACCCGCATACATGGTCAATTGTGTCTGTAGGGACGCCCGACCAAACCGGAGGTAACACGGGGATCCGAACCGACGATCCCTGTATTGGTAGGCAATGGAATAGACCGCCACGCCACCCGGACGCCGCTAAATTGCAATGTTGAAGCAAGAGATGTACCGATACTGGTGTTGGCTATCAGGCAGATATCAGGCTAAAATTGAATTTTGGTATCTGAGGTTTTACCCAAGACTAAAATCTGATAGGAAAGGCCCTCAGTAACATGTCAAAAATAAACCTAAAATGACTTGATTTACTGCATCTTTGGCACATGGAAGCCAGTATTTCTTTCATGGTTAAAAAAAAAAAGAAGCCTGATTCTATCTCAGCTAGTTTGCCCATCGATCCCAAACTAATGGCGTACATCTGCACAGCTCAGCAAAAGCAATGGGTCCATACTCAGGAGTCCTGATCTGAGTACTGAAGTACCGATTGGTACTTGGACTCAGTGGTAGCAGAGAAACGGTGATATTGGTGGGTGCATCCCTATGTTTTAAGCTTTTGTATAACAAAATAAATGCGTTTTGTTGTACATTCTCTTTGTCAATTATTGCAGTTTTCCCATTTTACTGTAGATAAGTGGGGATGGAGCCTTAAAATGTTTAAAAAAGTAAATTTGAATCTCAACATTTATAAAGTTGGGAAAATTTGAAAAATTGCGATTTATATCAAATTAGTATGGAAATATTGTACATCAAATCAGTTGGTAGCTGCCAATTCCCAGCCCTAATCCAAATCCATTGCATAGCAGCTTTACAGTATGGACCATTAACATGCGGGGCCATCTGGACATTCTGGTTGCACCTCACTTTTAATGACCTGTTAAGGATTCGGCTTAACCTGACCACTTCTTACCCCCTTTGAATTTACCCTTCACTGGAAACTGTCAGCCCATCTCTTGTGTGTTATTATATTTTTACTGTGTAGTGTACTTGAAAAGCTCCATAAATAAGAAGCATACTGTTCTGAATTTTCCCAATGACAGATGTGCTGCCAGCCGGTTCCTCAGGGGTGCTGCACGTACCACTGCCTTGTTCCTCTGTAGTTCTTATGAACATTTTTGTGGATGGTGGTAAGGGAAGCGGAGATACGTCACTTCAACGGTGGTCTCACTTCAAGCTCACAGACAAACCTTGTTAGCATTTGAGGAACCACAGATGTCTAACCACAGATGCACTAACCAAAATGCCCAAATGGTACACAAATATTTAATTATCTGAACTGCTATGATTTGAAATTCATTTGTAAGTATTTTAATTCATCGCAGAAGCGATGGATCTTGTGTTAAATGCAGTCCATGCACAAAAAGCATGTCACTGAGAATGTTGTAGATGCTGGGAGAATGAATCATGTCCGGATTACATTTAAATGGAGAACATGTCAAGTTTAATCAGTCAATGCTGGAAAGTGGTAGGTAATGAAAATGCAAGTAAATGTTTTCTGGCCATTGATCTACCAACTATGCTTTCTTTACAATTAACTATTCAAACGTACTCCACAAGGTGTTTTCATATAAATTTGTCTGTATTTGCATTTACAGGATCGATGGGAGGAGGGGCTAGCTTTTGACATGGCATTTCCACACTAAAAGAGGAACAGCTGAGAACTGGTGAGTCAACTGACTTATGAGGGAGACATTCCTGCTCCTCCAATCCCTCAACACTCAGAGGCCATCAACATAATGAAGATGTACTACTGATGCTGCTGATGGATGTGTTGAAAAATATCATTATTCCAGCGCAAGTCATTGAAATCTCCTGCTAGTCGGTTGAATTGTTGGCTTTGAGCTGCACGTTGGGATTTATCTGAGCCAAGCTGACAATGTGATAACCGAAAAGTAATGAACCAGGAAGATTCTTTGGCCCTGGATTCTTTCTCCATCCTACATACTCAAGTGGTAATTGAGGATACTTTTAGCAAAAGACACATTATATTGCAGTATACCTAGGTGGGTACTCACACAATCTGAATGACCATATCATCTCAGTTGCCAAAATTCCTCTTGTTTCACATGTCCCTCATTAAGCGATATTAACGGCAAATAGCACATTAGATGGCAAAAACAAACCGCCTAATGCTGTATACATCAGAAGTAAATATTAACTTTTTTTTGACCCCCCCTTTTCTCCCTAATCGTACTCGGCCAATTGCCCCACTCTTCTGAGCCGTTCCAGTTATGCTGCTCCACGGGGAGGGCTGCAGACTACCACATGCCTCCTCCGATACATGTGGAGTCGCCAGCCGCTTCTTTTCCCCTGACAGTGAGGAGTTTTGCCAGGGGGACGTAGCACATGAGAGGATCACGCTATTCCCCTCAGCCCCCCCCCAAACAGGCGCCCCGACCGATCAGGGGAGGCGCAAGTGCAGCGACCAGGACACATACCCACATCCGGCTTCCCACCCGTAGACATGGCCAATTGTGTCTGTAGGGACGCCCAACCAAGCCTGAGGTAACAGGGGGATTCGAACCAGCGATCCCTGTGTTGGTAGGCAATGGAATAGACCACTACGCTACCTGGATGCCCAAATATTACCTTTAATTGTCCAAATCTGACCTCAACAAAACATTTTCCCCCACAAATTCAGGGTTTTTTCCTTCCCTACTGTTCCAGCAAATACTATATGCTATTCTGCTAATATTGCTTTCATCGCTTTACTTTTACTATATTGCTCTAAATTTCATGTCTGTTTCTGTACATGAAACTATCGTGCATATTATTTCTGCATTTGATTACATATTTGTGCATTGTAAAAAAAACAATGTGACATTGCACACTTCTACAGTCGCACCACAATTATTCACTCCCAACAATACACACAAACCAAACATGTCCTTCCAATACTTCCATACAATAGCACAGGTACTTCTTCTCTAGTCGCTATTTTTCCCATGCTACACTCCTGTCTTAGGACTTCAACACCACTACTGTATACATAGCACATGCGTGTAGGTACCCCTCCTGAATGTGTACATCTGTTAGTTACTTTGTTATTTTATTGACTTCTCACATGTTCCTGTAATATTTCTCAGGACAGCGACTCCTGCTGAACCAACAACTATCTCCATACTGCATGGACCATGCCATCACAACACATTTCAACACTTATACAGGGCAAGTTGCCAAATATTTGTGATACATTTATCTGCAGTAAACCCACCATAGATACACATTTGGTAACACTTTCTATGAAGCTTGCATCTATAATACCCTATAAACAGCTATAACGCCCTGTAAGTGTAGCTATAAGTCATTGTAAGATTCATTATAACCCTGTATACGCCCTCACAACACCTCATAACCACCTTTATGATACATTATGTCAATGTAAAACGGATTTATGCATTAAAAATATGTCATCATTAGCCTGTTTATCTGTTAAATGTCATAATGCGTCATAGCCAACTTGTTTTGCTGAAGGTTTGTAGAGATGCATAGTGAGACTTCAGTGCTATTTCAGTCTTCAGCCATAGCCATTAGTCATTGTAATACATATTATAGGAAAGTATGGGCGTTATAGATGCAATTGATGCGTATAGGGCATTATAGATGCTTATAGGGTGTTATATGTGCTTATAGGGCGTTATAGATGCAAGCTTCATAGAAAGTGTTACCAAACATTTCTTGGCTTGTTGCTTATGTTTCTCGTGTGTCTTGGAAGAAATTGGGATAAAGGAAACACCGCCCTGCCTTATACAGGCACAAAGGGTGATGATTTATGTAGAATGGAAACTTGCATTTATAGCGATATCTAAGGTAATCCATGTTTGGCAATGTAGTTTATGAAATTTAGGGGTGGTGACGCAGCATAAAAATCCTTCTGCTGCCAAAATTTAACAAAATAGCTTCACTTGTCTTTTTAGCTTATTCAACTTTTTAACTAGAATATTGGTTTACTTGATAAACCAATTATTTGTCAGCAGTCCCATCAAGGAAGCTAGCCTGCCATACACACCATCAACATGGCCACACAAACATATTGCACTCACTTCGGTCTAGCTGTCTCTAGGTAAAACCTGGTCTTGTTACTGACAGTTACCCCCAGTACTACAACATGCATTAACAGTACTCAATGGGAAGTTAATTTCGGGTAAAAGGAGTAACTAACTGGATTAGCTTTTGTGCAAACTGTGCCAATGGTTTTCTGTGCAACAGGTGTAGAGAGTTAAAAGTTAAATAAAAAACATGACATGCCCACATGTCAGCAACACCCCTGTAAGATGTGTGTGTGTGTGTGTGTGTGTGTGTGTGTGTGTGTGCGTGCGTGCGTGCGTGCGTGTGTGTGTGTGTGTGTGTGTGTGTGTGTGTGTGTGTGTGTGTGTTGTCTTCCACCTGCCATTCTTCCAGCTGATTTGAATGTAATGGAGTTTGTACACTGATGGGGGTGACAGAAACATTTATGTAAGCCTGGCCAAGTCACATTCACAGAGCTGTGCTGTTTGTACCTGCCAAGCACACACTGAGTATGTGTGTGTGTGTGTGTGTGTGTGTGTGTGTGTGTGTGTGTGTGTGTGTGTGTGTGTGTGTGTGATTGTGTGAGAGTGGGTGTACATGATGCACATAAACATGCTGGCACAAGCACAGAGGGGTGTGTTGACAGGGCTGGTCACAGTAATGTGTTTGCCAAGTACCAGACACACACCCTTAAGCTGTAGTGTGGCTGTGTAGATAGGATGCAGACGATGACTCACAGAATGAATGTGACACCTGCACCATCCAGGCTGTCACTTGCCGTTGAACCCCACCCTACTTGCGCAAAAACTCTGGTTCTGACGCAAATACAGCAAATTAATCTTGCCTGACAACCCCAAGGGGCAGAAGCGTACAGCTCTTTGGCTATGTTTTAACAGAACCATTTTATGGCAAAGACTGAGATGCATAGATTTCGATTGATACATTTATCATTTTGCCCAGTCATGTTTGGCGTGATTACTCTCAAGGCCCAACGTTTCCTCCACATGTGTGGACGTTCATTGATAGCATGTGGCTCCATTTAATGTAGACACATAAAACAACAAGCAGGAAGCATTAAAACCTTGAGTGGTTGGCTTTGCTGCTCTGCAAGGGACCAGCTTCTCAATCCAGCCAGTGTGCTCACAGCCCTATCCTGAACACACCATCACACACACACACGCACACACACACACACAGACATGCACATACCTGTACAAGCAATTAAACACACCAGTTCTCCATATGGAATAATAAATACTGACACAAATAGTGCTTCTCTTTCAGCCTTCTGTACCTTATTAGAATAAACAGAAGTGGTGTATAAGTGTGGTCAATCTGTTGAGCAGTGAGCATACATGGAATTTGGTATTTAGTATTTCCCCGGAGCATTTTAGTCTTCTTTAGTGCCGGTTTAATGAGAGGTGGCACCTTACATAGTACATGAGAACCAGAAAGTTTAGATGATTAGTTGAAATAGCCTGTGAAAGTCAGTGTAGTGTACTTTTCTCTGATTGTCTTGTGATAGACAATGTTTGAATTGTCTGAATGAGATAAATCCCATGATTTGGGTTTTCTAAAAACAATGCAACTAGTCTGTTATAAGTAAGTAACTAATATCTATTAGTTTCTGACCCAGGTCTGGCAGTTAATAGCCTTTACTTGTGACACCCAAGAACGTGGAGGTCCTTAGTGTGACTCCCTCCATGGTAAACAGTCATAAAAAGTCAAGGATTCTGTTGCACAAACACAAATAGCTGACTATTCATAGCACTAATGAGAGACGCCAGGGAGCACAGGGACACCAGCAGGCCTTGAAATACACTGTCGCCACTCACAGAGTTATGGCAAGGCATGGCATATAAACCATGGTTGGGTGGATGTTGGGTGAGGGGTGGTGTTGAGGGGGTTGAGGTGCCAAGGCAAACCTGTACAAATTACCCTTTCCTTTGTATTCGTCTTCTATTCCCCCCCACTTTATCTGGTGCCTTTATTATATGGATTACTGCTCTCCTCTTTGCTTCTGTGCTGAGTCTTTCCTGTAATCTCTGCATCTTTAAAAAAAAACCCCAAAACAAAACAAAACATTATTCCCTGCGTCTGTGCTACAAGCTCAGCATGTAAATTCACTCCAAAAGAGCAAAATGATCCTGAAAATACAAGAAGGATTTTATGGATGTGCTGATTTTGTTATTCAATCCATGCATGCACCATGTCATGGTCCTCCTATTTGTCCTTGTTTGCATGCTCTCACATAACCTTGCACATAAACCCTGCTCCTGATTGGATTGTGGAAGCGTTGGGTCTCTCCCTCATGACCAAAAGCTCTTTTTTAAGTAAGACATTAACTTGCCATTGCCCCCCACCAACTACAATGGAATGGCGGGTAATTTGGCCTTGCACTGATTGATTGGTGTATTTATTTTTCATTTGGCTTGACAGAAATTTCAGACTTCAACTTTCAAATTCCTTGCAGATGGCCAGCAGGCTCTTTGAAGCCCCACTGTAATTAACCTTTGGAGGAGAATAACAAACCAGTACACAGGGGCACTGTGGTCCAGCTGAACTGCTTTGATGTGGTCTCTGTGTTTGCTCTGCCTCATATTGGATAGAAAGTGGACTCTGCTGACATGTCCGGGGCTACAGCAGGGCACACAGGTTCTGTCCAGACTCATTGTACCTTCATACAGGTCAAGAAGATGGTCAGTGTCGATCTAAAACAAATGAGGGGTTGCTCAGTATTTGCCTCTGTGTGTGGGAATGGCTGAAATAAATCGTTTGTGCAGCTCTCTCTATTGCTTTCAATCATTAGTTTCACGTGGCTTTCACCTCCAGCCAAGAATGGGGGGAAATTCTTCTTGCTTAGCAAACATTTGGTCTTCAAATTTGACTGGAAGGTTCAACTAATTAGTGATTCCAGAAGGAAGCCATATTTGATTCTAACAGGGGGTTGGGGGCTGGAGGCAATGTTGGCTCCACACCGCAACACTATGCTGGCTTTTAACTGGCTGGGGTAAAGTGGGAACTCAATCATTAACAGAGCGTGTTATATATATATCACTATTTCTTCCCTCATTAGACCTGCAGTGCAGCTTTCTGCTATGCAGGCTGGATGGCCCTGTGTGCCAAAGCTGGTCGACCAAATGAGATCTTTATCACTCACTTTCTGTATAGAGTGCCATGCACCAGATTGGATTGATAACTGGCGTAGAATGGGACAAGCCAGTCATCTCTGTTCCCACAAACTATGTAACCAATTCATGAGGAGTTAATGACAAACAGACCACTGACATCTGGTGGTTTGGCTTCATATTCTGTCCTCTGGGTCGTTTTGCTTCTTGCACAATGCTGTGTTGCTGTGTGATAAGTTAAGTGACATGGCAATTGTTCACCTTATGCTGTGACAAAAGGCCTTTAGATTATACTGTAAATTGCCTTGTGCTGCTTTAGGTTTTTATCGCTTACTATACTTCCGCCTCAAAACTTGGCATTTGGGTTGTAAACTACCTGCTACGATTTTGTTAAAAAACCCAGCATTTTTCCAATATAATTTCAACATTTCACTACAAATTCTTCCCTAATATTGCCACCGTAGTATACTGCAATTGTTGTCTTTCATGCTGTACTTTCACTCTCAAATGAATTTGTAAGAAGAAAATGTGCTCAGTGCTCACCCACTACTAAGGATCCTTATATGTCAGTGCTCTGAATGCTCTCCTACACTCCTCGGGTGGGGTGGGGTGGGGTCCTTGAATAACATCTCTATGCACATTTAAGAGGGACTGACGAACAATATTGGCTTTGTGGTGCTTTTCCATGCTTTTTCAGTTTGGAACATGACATTTCAGAGGAGCAGATTCCTTTTTGCTGTTTCACAATGGCTATAAGTATGTGTGGTTGTTCAAAAGACATTTGGGTTCCTTTTCAAATGGTGGATTGTATTTGCTTTAAAGATAATTTTCAGACAAACTATATTCACATTGCTTTAAACTAAACACTATGATAACAAGGCTGCTCCTTTTTCTTCCCTGCTCTAAAAGCGCCACCGCATTGTGTGAGCATTGTGCGTGTGCAGTGAGACCATGAAGGTTTCCACAGGCCTTGAAATCCCTGTGTTGGTGGTAGAGGTGGGAGGTGGTGCAGCGCATTTCTGCTGCAGAAAGCTGTGGACAGATTGCTACTCCCTCCTATCTACTCTGTATAGCTGACATTCTGGCTCAATGGGCCATTTCAACACCTCGACACTCTATCCACATGGGGCTGCAGACAGAGCTGTAGAGCTCTCTCTCTCTCTCTCTCTCTCTCTCTCTCTCTCTCTCTCTCTCTCTCTCTCTCTCTCCCCCCCCCCCCACCTCTCTGTGACTAGACAGGCCAGTGTGTTTTTTTTCTTTCTTATCGACACATTCTTTTATTTTTTTTGAAGTAGTTGTGTTCTTTTTGGCCCTTGTTCCCCTAGTGAGAAACTTTTTTTGGCTTGACAAAAGCAAAGCAAGTTGGCAAGTCTATTTAGCTAAATCCACTATCTAGTCAAATGTTTCAAATGCTGATATTCAAATAGTATTGGTGTTTTGTTTTGTGCATAACAAAGGAGAGCCCACTCAACCAGATGTAAATTTAAGTGATCACAGGGCAAAGCTTACATAAGCACCATGTTCAAAAAATTACTAGAAGACTTGGAGTGAAGAACGGACCTGTTTCAGATGATGCTGAAAAATACTGTATAATAATTTACATTATTTTACATGCCACACGGGTGCAGTTGGCCACATTCATGCCACAGTTTAGACAATCCCACAAAAGCATTTTAAACTGTTTTCAATTGTCTGTCACTGACAAATTACTTAAAACGAAATGCTCCTGATGGATTAGACACTAGCTATTTAAAGCGGCTGTAAACAACTTTTCAACTTCGCCCCTTAGCGTTTCCATTGTTTGCGCTGCTGTTGCAAAGACAACCAGATCGCTTTCCATTTATTAGCAGCCCGGCCACTCTCCAAACAAGAAACAACCATAAGAATCCGGGTCTCCCGCACCACGGGCGACTTCGTTAACCAGTCAACTAAAGAGTCCAACCCGGATTCGTGCCCCGGCTGCGTTGGTTCCAGGCTGTTCCCCGAATTCGCTCTATTGGTGTCAGAAGGGGGACCGTGAGGCCATCACTCCCTTTAAATAGCTATAGGCGTGTGCGCCCAGAGGCATGAGGGAGCTGATATGCTGAAGCGCAGGGCCGCACTTCCCGAAAGAGGGGGGTAGTGTAACGACCACTGATGACTGGACTCACTGGCCATTGGCTAAAGGGTCAGACCCTTTAGTTGACTGGTTAGCACAGTCGCCCCGGGTTCACTTCTCGGCTGCCCCCCTGAATTCGCTACAATATTGTAATGTGCACGGATAACTAGACTCGCTAGCCCTTGGTTAACGGGTCGGACCCTTTAGTCGAATGGTAACATTGTCGCCCGTGGTGCGAGAGATCTGGGTTCGCGTCCCGGTTGTGGCGGTTCCCGGCTGCCCCCAGAATTCGCTCTATTGGTGTCAGAAGGGGGATGGTGAGGCCGTGAGGCCATCACTCCCTTTAAATAGTTATAGGCGTGTGCGCCCAGAGGCGTGAGGGAGCTGACATGCTGAAGCGCGGGGCCGCACTTCCCGAAAGAGGGGGGTAGTGTAACGATGACTGGACTCACTGGCCATTGGCTAAAGGGTCAGACCCTTTAATTGACAGGTTAGCACAGTCGCCCCGGGTTCGCTTCCCGACTGCCCCCCTGAATTCGCTACAATATTGTAACGTGCACGGATAACTAGACTCGCTAGCCTTTGGCTAACGGGTCGGACCCTTTAGTCGAATGGTTAACATTGTCGCCCGTGGTGCGAGAGATCCGGGTTCGCAAGTCAGAGCTTTCCTAAACCTTGGCTTACTCCATCAGAGGCTTCTCCCCCTCCGATGGTGTTGTAGTGACCTACTTGCGGGTTAGATATTCACCATGCGGGCCAGAGACGGTCCCTTTAAGACAGTGGGCGGGGGTTAGCAAGGGCTATTGTGGGTAGACAGGAGGCTGAGGTTTGTAGCATAATGAACTGTTGACTTAGAGTTTGTTGGAGGAAATAAACGACACCTTAGCTGTGTGGTCTCGTCTCCTTTCTTCATCCTCCACAGTGTCATTATTCTATGGCCATTACACTGTGCATTCAACATTTACTTCATAGACGTGTTCTCTTATTTACATGTGCCAAATGTGTGCGTGCAGACTGTGAGGCAAAAAGGGGCCATAAGTCTTGTGTTTTCGAAGAGATCATCACGGAGAAATTGATTTAAAACGAAACGAAATGCCTCACAGTTGTTGTGCTGTCGGTTGAACAAATCGTAAGGATGGTAAAAACAAGCATATACATTTTTATCGCATGCCAAAAGAGAAAACTTCAGTCGAAAACGAAGAATACGTGCGTAGATTATCCGTCGGGAGGACTGGAAGACGTGGTCAGAAGAGCAAATATCAACGTGAAGATTTGCGGAGAACATTTCATATCTATGTATCCGTTTCTTACACAGATAAGTATTGTGACTGAACAATACTGTAGCGAATTCAGGGAGCAGCTGGGAAGCGAACCCGGGTGCGCTAACCAGTCGACTAAGGGGTCCGACCTGTTAGCCAACGGGCTAGCGAGTCTAGCCATTCGTTATCGTTACTCTACCCCCCTCATTCGGGAAGTGCGTCCCCGCACTTCAGTATACTAGATCCCTCACGCCTCTGGGCGCACGTGCTTCCGATGGCCTCACGGACCCACCATCTCACTTCTGACACCCATGTAGCGAATTCAGGGGGGGGGGGGGGCAGCCAGGAACCGCCGCAGCCGGGACACGAACCCGGATCTCCTGCACCATGGGCGAGTATTAAGTCACATCCCTCCAGCCGATGTTTGGCAACTTCGTGATATCGCTTGTCCACCGAGCTTCAGCAAGCATCAACGGGTCGGGAAGTTTTTCTCCAGTGCTTAGCGTAAGTTTCGACTCGTAATGCTTTCTGTCTTCCTTGCTTAGACCTTCAACATATTCTGAGATTTCCATTTTCTCAAATTTCTAACGTTTCTCCGTTTAATGTTAAGTTTTATATACGCTTTCATCTGTGAGTTTCATAGGTACGCACGTTATTTCTCGGCCATGTTTTGCCACACGTTCTGCGCGCGCATTTTGTTTACAACACGGCTTTTATGTCACGCGATAAGGGCTCTATAATGAGAAATTAAAGCAAGCAAGCAAAAAAAAATTGTCTACTGCCACTTTAAACAATCCAGTTTAAGTTAAAAGTAATGTTAAGAATGATTGTAAATGCCTATCTGACCCAGGTGTGGTGTGGAAAAGGCAGATAGTGATGAAGTTTTAGGCAGACTAGGAGAGACGGGGACAGAGAAATTGAGTGGAGTGCTGTTTCTCTCCCTTCTTTTTATAACGCTTTAAGGGTTCGCTGTAGCCGGCTCCTGTATGGCTTACCAAGGCGTTTGGTTACGGCAAAGGATTTAATGTGTGCAATCTTACATCGGGGGCTGCTGGCTGTGAACATATGCCTAATTACACTCAGACAGTGTGACAGCGTGAGTCATTTTTACCTGCAGCAGGGTCACAGAGGGGACAGGGACAGATTTTTGTGACATGTGTACAATCAGACATTTTGACAACTAAAATGTGGATCAAACTGCTATATAATTTCTTTTTTCATTGGATATATTCTTGCTTGATTAGAAGTTATTGGCCTGTCGTTGTTCCCTGTTTAGAAGGTGCACATGTTTCTCAGTGTATGGTCTACGACGAGGGGCTGGATTAAGTTAAGGGCCTGCATGTCAACAACTTGAGCAGCCCTCAGTGTTATAGAGTTTAAAGCCTTGTTCACACTAATCCGGTGAATTGGAAAAATGCCGTTTTCAAGTTTTCCTTCCACACTAGTGTTTTTGGATCATTCTTGAAAAATTTGCCGTCTGCATTGAAATGCCAAAACAACAGAAAAACACTTAAGTCTCTTCAGTTGGGCATGCACAGGCCACTTGAGACAGCAGCTTTATGTTGAAAAAACTGTTTTAGCTGCCCACACTATAACACGAGAATGGAGTTTTCAAGTTTATCCACTTTGGAGAGCGTTTTTGAAAAGGTGTGTTTTCTGTGGTTGAAAATGCCGGCTGAGTGTGGATGGAAAACCAATGTTGAGGGAAAAAGATGTTGCATTTTCAAAATTTATTTGCGTTAGCGTGGACACAACGTAAATTGATAAAAATTGCAAATATAAACTGTCAATAAAGGGCACATGTGCCTGTAGATTTTCGTATGGACAAGAGGGCACGTTACAACTTGTCACACTGTGGCAGTTTGTCTTCGTAGATGGGGACCATTCTGACGCTGGTGGGAGGGTGGAAGATGCCTTGGGTGGTCTGACCTGGGCTCAGGTTCTGTACCTCTAATGTCCGCCTGCACTGTCAGCAAGCAGCCTGCATCTACCCCATCCTATTCTGTACTCTGCCTTCACACACACACACACACACACACACACACACACACGTATGCCACATTATAACACACTCCCCTGCCATCGATCAGCCCAGCCCATCCCTTCGAAGGCAATTTACCACTGGGGAAAAATGTGACCTGCCAACCTGCCTGTGAGCTCTCTCAGTGCCACATCATCCCTCTATTTTCAACTTTTCACCATTCCTATCTCACTCATCCCTTCCCTTCAGCCATTCCTTTTCTCTCACTCACTCCCCCCCACTAATTTTCCTTGGTGTGTATAAAGAGAATCCACGGCATTGCTCCCCTGAAACCAAATCCTTAGAGTGGGGCTGCGGGGGGCAATGCCAAGAATCAGGGAGAGTGTTGCTCAAGTTTTAGGGAAGGTCGTGGAGGTGCTGAACTAATAATCTGACCCAACACTCATCAAACAGATGGAGGTGAGCTTTGATCATGTGCCCTGAGATGGTGCCCTGCTGCAATGCCCCATATGGTGCCCCTCAACCAGTTTTTGAGGTTATGTAAGCTACAAGGAGGGGGGGGGGGCAGCTGAAGTCCAATGGTCGTTGAACAGCTCCGCCTCCTATCTTGACCTCCTGTCCCACCTCAGTCTTGTGACCACAGGGTACAAGGAAGGTGGTGGGGGTATGCACCATGCTTGGAAGGTGACTCCTGGTGCCAGTGTTGTATTTCAAACCCCTACAAAGTGAGAAACAGAGGCCATGCTGCTGTCAGTCCATGCAGAGTGAGAGAGAGAGAGAGAGAGAGAGAGAGACAGACAGACAGACTGACACAAAATCAACACTTCACTGCAAGGCTGGTTTTGTGTCGCGGGATGTGAGCCTGGAGCCTTTCCACTTCTGAAAACCCACAAACCCAAACACTATGGGGGGGGGGGTCTACAGTTTTGAAACCATTATGACTTATAGCAGTAAATCTTAAGATTTTATTTATTTCAGCTCAGCACATAACTTCCCATCAAACATTGCCTCCCAGTGAATGTTTTTATCACACATGAGTTGGATTAAGGCCTTAATGAGCTGCACCTGTTGGAAAACTTGCCCCGTTATCAAAGAGAACTACATTCTGCACTAAAGAGTAAGTAATCAGGGTTTATCACTTTAGTTTTTTTTGGAAACCCCCCCCTTCTTGTCAATTGTATCCGACCATCTACCCCACTCTTCCAAGCCGTCCCACTTGCTGCTCCACCCCCTCTGACAACCCAGGGAGGGCTGCAGATCACCACATGCATACCGATGCATGTGGAGTTGCCAGTCGTTTCTCTTCACCTGACAGTGAGAAGTTTCGCCAGGGGAACGTAGCGCGTGGGAGGCTCACACTATTGCCCCCAGTCCCCCCCAAACAGGCGCCCCGACCGACCGACCGACCGACCGACCAACCAGGACACGTACCCACATCCGGCTTCTCACCCGCAGACACGGCATATTGTGTCTGTAGGGATGCCCAACCAAGCCGGAGGTAACACTGAGATTTGAACCGGCGATCCCCGTGTTGGTAGGCAACGGAATAGACCACTATGCTACCCGGACACCCGTAATTTTTATAACACTCTTGATTCATGCTAGTTTGAATTAGTTCTACAATACTGTAATAACATATCTGTTGCTATCATGTGTGCGCGCCAAGCGGAGAGATTGTGAGATTTGCTTTGAATCAAATATTCTGTGTAGTTATAAAAGAAAAACAAAGTTTTAATCCTGGAGGGTTAAGTGAAGTTTTGAGGTTTATTCGAACCTAGCAGCCAGGCAGGATAGGAGTGAGCTATTCATACATGCTCTATAGCTATTTAAAGGGAGTGGATTAGTTGACAGAAAGGAGACTAGATAAGATGGTCCTCCTCCAAAGACTTATCTGCACTCCCATTTCAGAGTGAACTATTTTCACTATATAAACATTTGTAGGCTCTTAAATGTTCAGTACTGTTTGAATGCAGTAGGTTTAAACCTGTATGCACATGATGAATACTGTTCAGATCATGTATGCACATAGCATAATTTGGACGCAGCATCACTTTCCAATCGAGGACACAGACCATTCAACCCCAATGTGTCTAGACACCTGATCGTTGGTGGATATTAGTCACATGTGCGGTGTACCATTTATAGACGGTAAAGAGAAACAGAGAGACATGATAGCATGATGCTGGACTGTTGTGCTGTTGGTGACGGATTGTATGGCAAAGCTATGTGTCTGTTTCCCAGACAGGGACATTCTCTGGCCCCACCACCGCCACCGCCACCGCCACCGCCACCACCAGCTCCCCACCCACCACCACCACCCCGTCGCTCTGTGTTTGTGCCGGGGTCTCATATTCTTCCCGGTAGTTGCCAGCTCATGCAGGCTAAACTTAACTCCCAGTCTGTTACCATGAATTTTGGACATTTATTACCTTGCCCTTCCTTGT